>NC_137675.1:36103374-36350781 GCF_963989245.1 Nansenia antarctica | reverse complement strand
GTTGAAAGTAATCGAGCCTCATTACATCGGCCGCTCTCGTCCGCATTTCAGCCAGCAAGTCACACCAGCCCTTTATAAACAAGCCACACCAGCCCTTTATAAACAAGTCATACCAGCCCTTTATAAACAAGTCACACCAGCCCTTTATAAACAAGTCATACCAACCCTTTATAAACAAGTCACACCAGCCCTTTATAAACAAGTCATACCAACCCTTTATAAACAAGTCATACCAGCCCTTTATAAACAAGTCATACCAGCCCTTTATAAACAAGTCATACCAGCCCTTTATAAACAAGCCACACCAGCCCTTTATAAACAAGTCATACCAGTTGTTTTGGTTCACTTTATGTTTCCATGTTGTGTGTTTTAATGTGTTTTTCATGCTGTGTTCTTATACAGTTTTTAATGCTTTTTTATGATGTGATGTTTTGTTTTATTCATTTTATGTTTTATACTGTGTGATGTTTTGTTTTTATTCATTTTATGTTTTATACTGTGTGATGTTTTGTTTTATTCATTTTATGTTTCCATCGAGGACCACTTTGGAAATAAGTGTTTTAAATAATGCTATAGGATAGTGCCATCCTCTGGACATTACTTAGTGTCATAATGTGTAAATGATGCTATTTCTAAATGTCCTAATCAAAATCAAATCAAAATCAAAAGCCCTTTATAAACAAGTCATACTAGCCCTTTATAAACAAGCACAGACTACAGCTGTCCACAACTTACCCAAGGCATCTGCTATCGCTCTCACGACCGATGGTTGGACATCTAGGATCATTTAGTTATTTAACAGTAACTGCGCACTACATCACAATTTCTTCCCTGCTGTACCGAAAACGTACCGAACCGTGACTTAAAAACCGCGGTACGTACCAAACCAATGTTTTTGTGTACCGTTACACGCCTAATTTGCACAGCATGAAAATTGCCTGAAGATTCCCATTAACCTATCTATGGCATGCCCCCTGGTCTGTGATGTAGAGTTGCGTGAGGCCTTTACGGAGTTCGATAAGGACAAGGATGGTCTGATCAGCTGCAAAGACCTGGGGAACCTGATGAGGACCATGGGCTACATGCCGACGGAGATGGAGCTGATACAACTGAGCCAGAACATCAACATGAACAGTAAGTCACTTCCTCTGGTCTACCCATCATTAATTTGCCTAATAGTTGCAAACTATTATAAGTATTGGTCTGCTTGTCTGTAGACTGTAGACATTTATGGCACTTTTCCATTGACCAGACCGGGACGGCACGGTACGGCACACATTTGTATCCTACCCGTACAATACTTTCAGAAACGCTTCTCCATTATACACAACAGACCTGGAGCAAGCCGGGACAGTAGGAGGACTTAAGTGTCATAAGAGAACTTAACTGTCATAAGAATACGTGCCGCTATACAGACTAACAAGAATTATGTCAAGTAGTCTTTATTTATACAACATATGGATGTTATATGCCTGTTACTTGCCACTTTCATAATTGTATTTAGCCTATATAGCACAAGTCATGCATTGAATGTAACCTCAAGTGCAGCTGAACAGTATTAAGTAAACCACAATGTGTGGGTGTCCGCGTTATCGTTATCGAAAAACGCTCCCAATCTCAGACCACACGACTCCAACGATACGGCAAAACTAAATGTTGAAATAGCAGTAATACCACGTTTATTGATAAAATTACAAAGGATGGAAAGGGGGGATGGCGGGGGATTTTAGAAGGGGGATGATGAAGCGCGCTGGACTGTGGAACGGTCTAGCATAGGCACAGCACATTTTTTGGTTATGCTTGTTGTAAAGAAAAGTTCTATGATGCATAGAAATGACATTAAACTAAGATAATAAGATAAATGACATTTGCCGAGAGCGAAATCTGTTGTGGTATTTAAAAATGGCGGTTAGCGGTACGGCCCAGTGGGCAGTGGAGAAAACAAAACAAACCGGCCTCACGGGTTCTGGTACGGTACGGTAGTGGAAAAGCGTCATTATATCACAGAAGATCTTGCATGGCTCCACCAAACTGCACATTCAGGGTGGGAAGTAACTCCTCTCACTTTTCCTTGCTTAGACTTGGACTACAACCAAATAGTTTTAAGAGACACACTGAACAGAACAGAAGGAGTAACAACATAGACTGTGGCCTGGAGGTGTCTTCTGGGATGTGTAGTTCTACAGTTGAAAAAAACAAGTTGTTGAAAATAAAGTAGGTTTATTCATTTGAATGTCATGAAAAGAGACAGAAATTTAGCACCGGCTGAAAGATAGTTACTTGGTTGACACTAGATTACTCGAGATGACGGGCCCTCACTACCAACCAAAGTTAGAATTTGGTATTTTAAAGAGCTTTCATTTTGAATATAAAATATTGATGGATATAGTAATTGGTGCAACTGTTGCCATACAGGTAACAGGTAAGTAAATCAGAACACAAATCTGAAGCAATAATGACATGTAATGAAATATAAATTATACATATATGTAAGAAGGTCTATACACTGGTCATTTTCTGAAACACAAGAAAGTTCAAAATGTCTATAATTGGGTCAAATGTGTCTGTCTCCCTGCACACTTCAGTACATACAGTGGCCTGCGTAGGTAATGGGACAGGGAAGCTGTGGCTCTATACTCTTGATCAGGGGTCAGCAATTAAGTTTGGCCTCGGGCCCAAAAAAATTTGAGCCACTAGATGGCGGGCCCGAACATAATCAAAGGGTAATTTAAGTAATTGATTGTTTAAAAATGTGACACGTTCTAATGCTTTGACTTTTCTTTCGAAAAATGTACACATCGCTAGTCAACTAACACAGCTTGTTTTGTGAGCCTGCTAACAATGTAAAGTAGTGTTCTAGTTACAGTTTTTCCCAATTGCTAAAACACAAAAGCCAATTCTCTAAACCAAATGACTAGTTCTCTAAACACATTTAATAAAACTAGCTCCCATTTGCCAAAACCATAAACACATTTCACATGAAGACACAGTTCACAAAACACAATCCTCCTTTTCTCATAAATCTAAACAAATGTTGTCTTGCTAAAACACAAGTTGCAAAAAACTCTGCTCATATTCTCAAATTAAAGCTCATGTGATGCAAAATGCTTGCCACAGTCAGCAAAATTTGAACACAATGAACACACCTAGCTTCATTCATTAAACATAACGACTCCAAATGTAAGACACTTGTTGCAAATGATTGTGGTGTGTGTGTGTGTGTGTGTGTGTGTGTGTGTGTGTGTGTGTGGTATAGTTCCATAAATAAATTAAAAAAACATCACACCCTGAACATTGTTTTCAGTGAGTATTGTTGTGTGTAATGGATTCTCTGTAGTGTTTGCATTGAGTTGTGATACAGTAGTGTACATGTTACGGTACATGTGGGAATACATGTACCGTGTATGTGGTATAGTTCCATAAATAAATAAATAAACATCACACCCTGAACATTGTTTTCAGTGAGTATTGTTGTGTGTAATGGATCCTCTGTAGTGTTTGCATTGAGTTGTGATACAGTACAGTAGTGTACATGTTACGGTACATGTGGGAATACGGTACATGTGGGAAAACTAGGGTTATGGTTAGGTGCTAGGGTGCTAGGGTTAAGGTTAGGGTTAGGATTAGGGGTAGGGTTAGGGTTAGGGTTAGGGTTAGACATGCCAGCATGTACCAAGTCACCCTAGCACCTAACCCTAACCCTAGTTTTCCCACATGTACTGTATTCCCACATGTACTGTAACATACATACTGTATTTTCTGTAGATTTACATACTGTTCATATGAAACACACACACATCTATGAATGCCCAATACTCTACAGTGATATATTCTGAGAACAGATACTGTAAGGTTTCTAAAAATGTGCTTTGGCAGTTGTGAAAAAAAATAACATTCTCACACACTGAACATTGTGTTTTCAGTTGTTTTGTTGTAGTCTGTAATGATGCATATAGTGTTTACATTTTTGCAGGCTTTGAGCAGCTGTTTTGGTGGGAAAGTTTGAGTTTTGAAGAGAGAAGGTGTGGTTTTGCTTATGTAGCTTTAGAAAAGAGTGTTGTGTTTAGAGTTTTGGTAAAATGGAGGAAAGTTTTGTGAAATGTGTTTTAGCAATTGAGAAAAAGCAGTCCAATCCATTACGTTGCAGTATTTTTGCTTGACTAGCGAGTTTGTGTTGTGATTCTCAACAACGTTGAAACGTAGTTTCACCCTTTTCCATATTTTTTTATAATAAATGTGTGGACTGACGATGTAGCGCAGCCTAACTTATTCTAATAATTATTTAACATACTTTTGTTCTGATAATTATTCCCCCCTCCTCCCAGACAAGGTCACATTATTATTGGATTGGTTGTTTGCGTGTCGGGTGAAGTTAGCTAAACATTTAACCTGCTAGCTAGCAAGAGAAACATAATGTCACTCTCCAAAGGTCTAAAGAGGAAAGTTGACGGTGAAAACAGGGCATTTAAAGAGGAATGGACAGCGAGCTATACGTTCATCCTACCTGGTTTCATCAATGCAAAGCCGTTGTGAGACTCACATTTTACATGCTCACAATGTTTCCTTTCTATACATGCGAGTCGTCCTATTCGTCAATGAATGTGATAAAGACGCACGAGAGGAATCGATTGATGCATAAAAACCTTGAGAACTGCCTGCGGATTAAAGTGACGTCCATATCACCAGGCAGATATCAAGCAAATAGTGACCGATGGGAGATGCCACTTTTCACATTAAGTGAGTACCTGTCGTTATTGTATTTAATAACCTAATTGTATTTTGTATATTTTGAATGAATGGCTCATTGTAATTATTATCCCTAATAGCGTGTTTGCTCTGTCGTTTCAGGAGCGTATAGTAGGCCTATGCACCACCACCCCTCACCCTCCATGATCAAGCGGATTCTGCTTTTTGTTTGCGCCGATTTTGTTGTCAATGTTTTTCAGAAAATTAAACAGAATTTGCTTTGTTACTGTTCATATGTGTGTTGCAGTCACATATACGTAAACATTACGTTTGAATGGTTTACTGAGCTCGTGTTATTCTTTTCAAACCACACACCGCATGTCGGCTATTTCAGCACCACGCGTTGTCCACCTACTTATGATTCACCATGAGGGGTTCAGCGTCAGTGCGCTTCGCTGCCTGATTGTCTGTCCCTGTGTCATTCACTCTCAACATGGATAAAAGTACAATAAGCATTATTCAGGTGGAGGTCGATTCTCTATTCGGACATTATAGGCGCTATATGTGGGACTGTCGGTCCGATATTGTAAAAAAATAAAAATAAAAAAAATAAGTGGATTCTCAAAATAATCTGCTGGGCCAAATATTATTGGTGATGGGCCAGCAATGGCCCACGGGCCGCCTATTGCCGAACCCTGCTCTAGATGCTCAGCTTTTATTTGATGGTATTTGTGTACATATTGGATTCACCATTCAGAGATTACAACACTTTCTATACATAGTCCACCTACTTCAGGGTAGCAAAAGTGGGACAATTGGTTTGACAGGTGTTTCTTGTAAGTAAGGTGTGTTTCGTCACATCACTTGTGCAGACATAAGACAGCTGTCCATGTCTAGTATTGATTATAGCTGTCCATGTCTAGTATTGATTATAGCCTTTGCATTTGTCTTTGGAGTCTGTCAACATGACAACCAAAGAGGTGTCTATGAAAGTTAAGGAAGCCTTAGGCAGAAAAAACTAATCTGAAACAGCCAAACAGGCACATACATTTACATTGCCAAAGCATGTGAAGTGTGAAGATAAAAAAACAAAAACAAAAATAATGTAATGTACATGCTAGAATAAATAAATAGATTACATACTAGATTACAAATAAATAGATTACATACTAGAATAAATAAATGAAATAAAACTTATTTCAATTCTTATGGTGGTTTTAGCCCGTTTGATGTCCTTTTTCTATCACAGCAGCTAACAAATCTTGCTGCTGTGTTTGCACATTGCTGTACCTCACCCAGCAGCTATGGTAGCCTTTCGACATTGGTCAAGTCCTCAAAGTCTCCCTGGATGTTGGTGATCAGTGGGAAGTATGTGTCCCTGATGTCCTTGTACAGCTGGCAGGTAGTTAAGAAGTGCAGCTCTGTTTCCACCTGGTTTTGTGTGCAGTGGGTGCACAGTCTGTCTGGTCTGGGGAGCCAGGTCCGCCTGTGGCGGCCTTTCTCGATGGCCTGGTTGTGTTCACTGAGTCTGTACATAGTCAAGGATTTCCTTAGCTTTGGGTCTGTCACAGTACTCAGGTATTCTGCAACTGTGTATTTTCTGTTTAGGGCCAAATAGCATTCCAATTTGCTCTGGTTTTTGGTTGATTCTTGCCAATGTGTCAGGTAATTTTCTTTTTGTTTTCTTATAATTTGGTTTAGTCTAATAGGTGGCTCTGCTTGTGACTGTGAGAGTCCCAGAACTAGCTGGCTGAGGGGGCATCTCTCTAGAGTCTCTCTGTGGGTAAGGGCTTTGTTGTGGAGCGTGTCAGGGTGACTTTCTTTTAGGTGGTTGTAAAATGTAAACGCTCTCTTTTGAATTTTTATAATTAGTGGGTATCGTCCTAATTCTGCTCTGCATGCGTTATTTGGTGTTTTGCGTTGGATACGAAGAATGGATTTGCAGAACTCTGCATGCAGAGTCTCAATTTGGTGTTTGTCCCATTTTGTAAAATCTTGGTTGGCAGGTGGACCCCAGACCTCGCAACCATAGAGGGAAATGGGTTCTATAACGGAGTCCAATAATTTGAGCCAGATTTGAATAGGGATGTCTATTGCCTTATCTCTCAGGTCGTTCACAGCTTTGTTGAAGCTACCTGTGGTGCTGATGTTTAGGCCGAGGTAGGTATAATTCTTTGTATGTTCTAGGGCAATTGTATCTAGGAAGAATTTGAATTTGTGGTGCTGGAGGCTGGATCTTTTTTGGAAAATCGTAATTTTCGTCTTAGTGAGATTCACTGTCAAGGCCCAGGTCTGGGAGAATTGGTATAGAATGTCAAGGTGCTGTTGTAGCCCTTCTTTGGTTGGGGACAGCAGCACCAGGTCATCAGCAAACAGTAGACATTTGACTTCTGTGTCTACTAGGGGGATGCCAGGTGCTGCAGACTGCCCTAATGTTTTTGCCAAACTATTGATATAGATGTTGAAGAGGGTTGGACTCAAGCTAAATCCCTGTCTAATCCCCGGCTTTGGGAAAATAAGTCTGTGTGGTTTTGCCAATCTTAACAGCACACTTGTTGTTAGTGTACATTGACTTTATGATGTCGTAAGTTTTTCCTCCAACACCATTTTCCAACAGTGTGAATAGCAGACCCTTGTGCCAAATTGAATCAAAGGCTTTTTTGAAATCTATGAAACAGGCAAATAGTTTGCTTTTGTTTTTGCTTATTAAGGTTGTCAATTAGGGTGCTGAGGGTGAATATATGGTCTGTTGTACGATACTTTGGTAAAAAGCCACATTTGGGATTTGCATAGGACATTGTTTACAGTGAGGTAATGTAGGAGTCTGTGGTTGATGATCATACAGAGGATTTTCCCAAGGTTGCTGTTGACACAGATCCCACGGTAGTTATTTGGATCAGATTTATCTCCACTTTTGTGGAGCGGCGTTATCAATCCTTGGTTCCAAATATTGGGGAAGATCCCAGAGCTAAGGACAATGTTGAAGAGTTTTAATATAGCCAATTGGAATTTGACGTCTGTGAATTTTAGCATTTCATTTAGGATGCCATCGACACCACAGGCCTTCTTGGTTTCGAGTGAATTTATTTTGTCCTGTACTTCCTTTAGTGTAATTGGAGAGTCTAGCGGGTTCTGGTAGTCTTTTATGGCTGACTCTAAACTTTGTAGTTTATCTTGTATGTGTCTTTGCTGTGTCTCTCTCTCTCTCAGTACATTGTGATGTGTGTGACCACGGTGTTCTCTCTCTCTCTCAGTACATTGTGATGTGTGTGACCATGGTGTTCTCTCTCTCTCTCAGTACATCGTGATGTGTGTGACCACGGTGTTCTCTCTCTCTCAGTGGGAGGCAGCGTGGACTTTGATGACTTTGTGGATCTGATGGCCCCTAAGCTGCTAGCTGAGACTGCAGGGATGATCGGCCTAAAAGAGCTGAAAGAAGCTTTTAAAGAGGTGAGTCGTAACACACTCTTTCACATACACACACGCACACACACACACACACACACACACACACACACACACACACACACACACACACACACACGCACACAGTCTCATTGTTTTTGTGTTAAGTTTGATAATAACAGTTTTATACAATAGTGTATATGGTGTGCTTCTGTGTGTGTATGTCTGTGTTTAACACAACAAGCAACAAAGTCTCTTTTCACATTTATTTGTTTAATAATTGAAATTCAAATGTGTAACGCCTCTTCTTCTCATGACATTTCCTCAATAATAGTTTATTACATGTTGGTGCTTATTACATTTGTTTTACTCAAACCATAATTTAGCTCTCATGCTACTACGACCACTACAGCAGCCTACAGATGTGTCTGATTGATAAGGGCACAACATTTGCTCAACGATTCAACGATTGCCTATAAACCAGGAGACAACATAGAAAATAAATATGTATGTTTTGAATGTGATTTGCATGGTGTAACATAATGTCTGAGTACTTTGCTAATGTCTGTGGACGTCGGTGGATTTGTGTAAAGGAGAGAAGATGTTGTGTTCACCTTTCTTTTTTTCTTTTTTTTGCAAATGACTGGTGTATAGTCCTCATTGTAAATAGTTATAATCATATTTGATTATACCATTATTGTTTCAGATGTGTGTTCTATTTTACTTGCTATGTTGGATTCAATATGTAAGCTCTTTAAAATTCAACATGTGATATTATAATGATTCTTCAGTCCTGACCAAGCGCAACCAGTTCATTGCTTTGCATGGTATTGATCTAATTCAATGATTACAGTGTTACACTAAGGTCAATACATGAAGGGCCCAGGGTTTCTAGTGTTAAAGATAAGAACATTGCAAAAATGGGCTAATATACAGTAACATGCACAGATTATACAGTGGATTGTTTAGATATTCTTTCTCTGTGTCTTACTTTGATGTGGACAATTATCTCTCCACCCTCTACATCTTGTATTGTACCTGTGTGATACTTACTGTACTTCTCTCTCTTCCCTTCCAATGAAGTTTGATATGGACGGCGATGGTTCAATTACCATCGATGAGCTGAGGCTTGCCATGTCCAAGCTGTTGGGTGAGCAGACCAACAGCAAAGAGATCGAGGCAGTGGTCAAGGAGGCAGACAACAACGGTGATGGCACTGTCGACTTTGAAGGTGAGGGGGATGAAACACTCACATGTTTGAAGGTGAGAGAGATGAAACACTCACATGTTTGAAGGTGAGGGAACTGAAACACTCACATGTTTGAAGTTGAGGGAACTGAAACACTCACATGTTTGAAGGTGAGGGGGATGAAACACTCACATGTTTGAAGGTGAGAGAGATGAAACACTCACATGTTTGAAGGTGAGGGAACTGAAACACTCACATGTTTGAAGTTGAGGGAACTGAAACACTCACATGTTTGAAGGTGAGGGGGATGAAACACTCACATGTTTGAAGGTGAGAGAGATGAAACACTCACATGTTTGAAGGTGAGGGAACTGAAACACTCACATGTTTGAAGGTGAGAGAGATGAAACACTCACATGTTTGAAGGTGAGGGAACTGAAACACTCACATGTTTGAAGGTGAGAGAGATGAAACACTCACATGTTTGAAGGTGAGGGAACTGAAACACTCACATGTTTGAAGGTGAGAGAGATGAAACACTCACATGTTTGAAGTTGAGGGAACTGAAACACTCACATGTTTGAAGGTGAGGGAACTGAAACACTCACATGTTTGAAGTTGAGGGAACTGAAACACTCACATGTTTGAAGGTGAGGGGGATGAAACACTCACATGTTTGAAGGTGAGGGGGATGAAACACTCACATGTTTGAAGGTGAGAGAGATGAAACACTCACATGTTTGAAGTTGAGGGAACTGAAACACTCACATGTTTGAAGGTGAGGGAACTGAAACACTCACATGTTTGAAGGTGAGGGAACTGAAACACTCACATGTTTGAAGGTGAGGGGGATGAAACACTCACATGTTTGAAGGTGAGGGAACTGAAACACTCACATGTTTGAAGGTGAGGGAACTGAAACACTCACATGTTTGAAGTTGAGGGAACTGAAACACTCACATGTTTGAAGGTGAGGGGGATGAAACACTCACATGTTTGAAGGTGAGGGAACTGAAACACTCACATGTTTGAAGGTGAGGGAACTGAAACACTCACATGTTTGAAGGTGAGGGGGATGAAACACTCACATGTTTGAAGGTGAGGGAACTGAAACACTCACATGTTTGAAGTTGAGGGAACTGAAACACTCACATGTTTGAAGGTGAGGGAACTGAAACACTCACATGTTTGAAGTTGAGGGAACTGAAACACTCACATGATTGAAGGTGAGGGAACTGAAACACTCACATGTTTGAAGGTGAGGGAACTGAAACACTCACATGTTTGAAGGTGAGGGAACTGAAACACTCACATGTTTGAAGGTGAGAGAGATGAGACACTCACATGTTTGAAGGTGAGGGAACTGAAACACTCACATGTTTGAAGGTGAGGGGGATGAAACACTCACATTTTTGAAGGTGAGGGAACTGAAACACTCACATGTTTGAAGGTGAGGGAACTGAAACACTCACATGTTTGAAGTTGAGGGAACTGAAACACTCACATGTTTGAAGGTGAGGGGGATGAAACACTCACATGTTTGAAGGTGAGGGGGATGAAACACTCACATGTTTTAAGGTGAGAGAGATGAGACACTCACATGTTTGAAGGTGAGGGAACTGAAACACTCACATGTTTGAAGTTGAGGGAACTGAAACACTCACATGTTTGAAGGTGAGGGGGATGAAACACTCACATGTTTGAAGGTGAGGGGGATGAAACACTCACATGTTTGAAGGTGAGGGGGATGAAACACTCACATGTTTGAAGGTGAGGGAACTGAAACACTCACATGTTTGAAGGTGAGGGAACTGAAACACTCACATGTTTGAAGGTGAGGTGGATGAAACACTCACATGTTTGAAGTTGAGGGAACTGAAACACTCACATGTTTGAAGGTGAGGGGGATGAAACACTCACATGTTTGAAGGTGAGGGAACTGAAACACTCACATGTTTGAAGGTGAGGGGGATGAAACACTCACATGTTTGAAGGTGAGGGAACTGAAACACTCACATGTTTGAAGTTGAGGGAACTGAAACACTCACATGTTTGAAGGTGAGGGAACTGAAACACTCACATGTTTGAAGGTGAGGGGGATGAGACACTCACATGTTTGAAGGTGAGGGAACTGAAACACTCACATGTTTGAAGGTGAGAGAGATGAAACACTCACATGTTTGAAGGTGAGGGGGATGAAACACTCACATGTTTGAAGGTGAGGGAACTGAAACACTCACATGTTTGAAGGTGAGAGAGATGAGACACTCACATGTTTGAAGGTGAGAGATGAAACACTCACATGTTTGAAGGTGAGGGAACTGAAACACTCACATGTTTGAAGGTGAGAGAGATGAAACACTCACATGTTTGAAGGTGAGGGAACTGAAACACTCACATGTTTGAAGGTGAAGGGGATGAAACACTCACATGTTTGAAGGTGAGGGAACTGAAACACTCACATGTTTGAAGGTGAGGGGGATGAAACACTCACATGTTTGAAGGTGAGGGAACTGAAACACTCACATGTTTGAAGTTGAGGGAACTGAAACACTCACATGTTTGAAGGTGAGGGAACTGAAACACTCACATGTTTGAAGGTGAGGGAACTGAAACACTCACATGTTTCAAGGTGAGGGGGATGAAACACTCACATGTTTGAAGGTGAGAGAGATGAGACACTTACATGTTTGAAGGTGAGGGAACTGAAACACTCACATGTTTGAAGGTGAGAGAGATTAAACACTCACATGTTTGAAGGTGAGGGAACTGAAACACTCACATGTTTGAAGGTGAGAGAGATGAAACACTCACATGTTTGAAGGTGAGGGGGATGAAACACTCACATGTTTGAAGGTGAGGGAACTGAAACACTCACATGTTTGAAGGTGAGGGGGATGAAACACTCACATGTTTGAAGGTGAGGGAACTGAAACACTCACATGTTTGAAGGTGAGAGAGATGAAACACTCACATGTTTGAAGGTGAGGGGGATGAAACACTCACATGTTTGAAGGTGAGAGAGATGAAACACTCACATGGCATTTGAATGAGTTGGTGGTCATCCTGGTCAGTGGAGAGTCATTTTCACCCTCTGCTGGTCTGTAGCTTTGTCGTCCCCATTGTCTGCTGATTGACCTTGTTCTTATGAACCGCCATCTTTGACATTGGATGGAAGCAACCTGACGCTCACTGTATCCCTCTGCCAGTAAAGCCAGAATTGAACCCTTCTTTTCCTCACTCAAAACCTTTCGTTTCAACTATTTTGGCATGGTCAATATTTCCTTTTGGATTTCCTTTTGAGGTACTACTAGCACTGTTTCTACCATCCAGCTGGTCCTATTGCAAGAGGACAGTGATGAGCACAGCAGAAGTTTTCATACTTTTCCCTTAAATAAAGAATCGGTTCAGGTGATCACCTAATCAGTACCAAACTAAGCGGAATGAGGTGTGTGTTGGAATTCAGCACTATATGTACATATATACTGTATATGTACAACTCTGGAAAAACATTAATTAAGAGACCACTCCAAATATTTCTTGTCAGCATCTCTACATGTATTGCAGCCATTCCATTCAAGTGTCAAAGTGAATTTCAACACAGGCACACTTTTAGTGATGTCTAAGAACTGGCATATGTAAGTTTTCACACTTTGAGTGCCACCACAGATGGTAGCAAAGTGCAAAACTGTTGTACAGTTGCACCTTTAACTTTGCTGAACGCAGCATAATTTTTTTGCGGAATTAAATTGGTGCAATACAAACTAACGAGAAATATTTCCCCCCGTTATACTGTACTCTTGGAATGAGACTGTAGAAGTGTAAAACAACTAAGTGAGGCATGACTAAATGCAGCAACAAAAGTAGAATCCTTTTTTTTTCTCTTTCTAACACCATAACCATCTTTCTTCCTGTATCTTGCAGAGTTTGTAAAAATGATGTCACGGGAATAAAAGAGCAGAAGATGAGAGAGTGCAAGAATATGAAGAGATTGAAAGAGTGGAGGGGATACAATTCTATAGAAAGGAATCAACTACAGTTATGGTCATATGCTCATAATCACACAGGGTTGACATGTACTGTACACAATGTGCAGGTGTCTGTTCAGTGTACATTATGTGCCCCTTTGATCTGTAGGTGTGTAACTATCATCTGTGTTTTTGACCCTGTTTTGTCCTTTGAAACTCCCCATACACACATTTATATTATTGGTAACATGGAAGTCCACTGTATATGTTGAATGCAAACATTATTTAAATACTATTATCTGTGAAACGTGTACTGTATGCTTGAAATGGGATCATATTGGAATAAAGAAAATACAATTCTGACATTGTTTTTGCATTGGGCTGCCAAGACCACTATGCCAACCATTCTTTGAACCATACAGACAATACATGTGCATGCATTTGTTGGATTACGGGCGATGACGTCACTTAGCGCTTAAGCATACATAAGAGTAAATCCAAGCAGATGATAGAACTGGACCATGATCTCTGTGTGTGTGTGTGTGTGTGTGTGTGTGTGTGTGTGTGTGTGTGTGTGTGTGTGTGCATGTGTGTGTGTGTGTGTGTGTGTGTGTGTGCATGTGTGTGTGTGTGTGTGTGTGTGTATGTGTGTGTGTGTGTTTGTGTGTGTGTGTGTGTGTGTGTGTGTGTGTGTGTGTGTGTGTGTGCGTGCGTACAATATGTGTATCTCTGGAGAAGCAGCAGTATTATTGGACAATGTTGCCAGTCTGCTGGCGCTTCATACGGTAAGAACAAGGAAGGTCATGGAACAATTGAAAGATTGACTTTTGAATGATGCAACAAAACAGTCAAACTGCAGCAAGCAGACATAATCTGGTGGAGGGGGATTAGTTCCATCTCTGTAATCCCTATCATGGGACTCACAAAGGGCAAAATGTCCTAAAAGACTCTCATTTTGGGATTAAAAATAACAGAAGAACTAGGGGTGGACCGAGAAGTCGCTATCTGTATCTGGTTCTGGAACGTTCCCATGTGATGTGCACCAATACGGGGGGGGAGTTGTGAAAAATAAACTCTGCATCATGTTTGTTCAATATTACCATCCCCAAGAAATGTTCAATGCTCATTATTAATGTGACCATAGGGCAACATGGAGATGTACAAGGGATTTACCAGCAGCTGGCAGCCTTGGCGGATGCTGTTGATAATATTTCTGAATGTTGACCTTTTTTCTGAATTGGTGATCTTAGGGGATTTGAGCCCAAATCCCATTTCACCTCTTGCCCCTACCACTTAGCCCTACCCCTCTGTTTTGCGCATTCATATGTAAGGGTAGGGTGTCCCGAGTGTTGTTGGGATAGCGGGGTAGGGCGAAGTGGTAGGGCTACATCGCCCTCCAACTGTGTTTTTTCAGAGGCACACTCCAAATGGGGTGTTATGCGAAATCTCCCAGAATGCCTTGCAAATCATCGGCGAGATAGTGGCGAATGCAACAAGTGACAAAAGAAAACCAGAAATGTCATTATTTTCTTTGTTCATAAACATTGTAAACATTATGATAACCGTCGTACTATCTTACTTTAATGTCATTTCAATGTATTATAGACCTTTTCTTTATCTTTGTCTCATTTCCCCCTTTGATGGCATAATATGACTCAAGAAATTTAACTTAAGTCCAGCAGTGAAGTCATTGCACTTGTTACCGCTTAGGGATGCACCGAAAAGAAAATTCTTGGCCGAGGCCGAAGCCGAATTTAAGGAAACACTTGGCCGAATAACGAATACCGAATACCGAATGTGTATCGGCAGTTTTTAATTTTATCATTGCATAAACTAAATACATTTTGCTTTTTATTCATGCTTCTCAAAGAAAGAAATTGAGATTGAAAAAAAATAACTTTATATATAACTTATTATAACTAATTATCGTGGGATTTAATCTCTACTGCTTTCCAGGGTTCAAGTTAATGATATTCATGATTTGTCTCTACATAGGCTTCAGAAAGTATTTAGACCCCTTCACTTTTTTCACATTTTTGAATAGATTTGCCATCAATCCACACACAGTACCCCATAATCTAAGTAAAAACGTTTTTTAATGTTTGCAAATGTATTAAAATGTAAATACAGAAATACCTCATGTACATAAGTATTCAGACCCTTTGTCACTCTTAAAATTAGGTCAAATGCTAAATGTCTTCAACAAGTCATTCAACAAGTTGAATTGAGTCCACCTGAGTGTAAGGATAATAGTTCATGTTATTTCAGAATGAATATCTTTTGTTTTTATAGTCTCTGGTTTGCATAGAAACCACCGCATGATACAGCTGCATGTCATAAACTCGTGTAGAACAGCTGGGGAGTCTGAATATGTTTTCAACAACTCTGCTTCTCACTCCAATTTTAAATTGAGCTACGACTGCTAAGCTAACTAGCTAGATGAGTGTAAGGTTGTTCGTAAAGTCGCTCTGAGAGCGCTGGAGCGCACACTGGGCCCGACGTCATAGAGAAACCGAGTCATTTGATTGGACGAGAGGCATTCCACGAGTGCTGATCGGATTTCTTGAGTGAATCTACGAACGCAGACAGTTTTGAAAGCGCGTCGCCTCGTGCCGCGCGCCTGTTGAGAGTTATATTTAATTGTATTGCGTCATCAAAACACGCCCACTATTCGGTGGTAAACATTCTGTGTTTTCACACATTCGGCCGAATACCGAATGTGCTTTATTTTGCGATATTCGGCCGAATACATTCGGTGGCCGAATGTTCGGTGCATCCCTATTACCGCTCCTCTAATATCAGTGCAGACTGGCAGGGTAGGAGTACGGGTTGCTAGCCTACAGAGCACTGCTATTCTGTCATGAACTGGCCTGATAATGAAGCATTGTTCATTTTTTTGGGATAAAAAAAGCTGAGAGTCTGCACTTTAAGCCATACAGTATATAACTGTAATCTGAATATGTTTTTGGTAAACAGCTAAAATAACAAAATGTCTGTCAGAGTCCAAATATATGATATATATTTGACTTGTTTGATCGATTGATAGCGTGACATTTATAAGTTCGAATCACGAGCGTCCATGCTTTTCTATGATACTACTGATGACGTATCAGGGTCTTGAAGGGTTGCATACCTAACCCTGCATACCTGACCCTGACCCTCCATACCTGACCCTGCATACCTGACCCTGACCCTGCATACCTGACCCTGCATACCTGACCCTGACCCTGCATATCTGACCCTGACCCTGCATACCTGACCCTCCATACCTGACCCTGCATACCTGACCCTGACCCTGCATACCTGACCCTGCATACCTGACCCTGACCCTGCATACCTGACCCTGACCCTGCATACCTGACCCTGCATACCTGACCCTGCATACCTGACCCTGACCCTGCATACCTGACCCTGCATACCTGACCCTACATACCTGACCCTGACCCTGCATACCTGACCCTGACCCTGCATACCTGACCCTGCATACCTGACCCTGCATACCTGACCCTGACCCTGCATACCTGACCCTGCATACCTGACCCTACATACCTGACCCTGCATACCTGACCCTGCATACTTGACCCTGCATACCTGACCCTGCATACCTGACCCTGACCCTGCATACGAGACCCTGACCCTGCATACCTGACATACCTGACCCTACATACCTGACCCTGCATACCTGACCCTGACCCTGCATACGAGACCCTGACCCTGCATACCTGACATACCTGACCCTGCATGCCTGACCCTGCATACCTGAGGGGTACCAAGTCCTGCAAACTGCCCCGGAGCTGGACCGTGCCCATCGCACGCTAGCCGCCAAGCCACGACCGGGGGACAGGCCCAGACCCGTAATCGTGTGCTTTCACCGACACCAAACCAAGGAGCAGGTTGTTCGCGAGGCCCGCAAGCGGAGGAATTACCTGAAGTACCAGGACACACCGATACGCATCTACGAGGACTACTGTCCCGATGTCCTGGAGCAGAGGGCGGTCTACCGCGATGTCATGGCCAAGCTATACAACCTGGGCCTACGACCAGCTCTCCTATACCCGGCGAGGTTCCAAATCACCGATAAAGATGGCAACAAGATACGGTTCTCCTCGGTCAAGGAAGCCACCGTCTTCCTTAGTTCCTAGTTCCTGGCCTGCCTTGTAGTTAATGCTAAGGACACTTTAACCTGGCCATAATGCTAACGCTAAAACACGGTAGGCCTCACAATGCCCTGAATAGCCGATAATTGTGTTGTTATTGGGACAATGTCCAGTTTTCTAGACCCGATACCTCAGTTAATGTTTTATAATACGTTTGTTTGTTCACTGGGGTCTCCCTTAATTGTTTTTATATCACTTTATCTGGACTTAATAGGGCTGTTTATTCGTTTTGTTACCGTCTAGTTTGACTAGCCTAACCGTACCATGGGCCTGACTGATATTACAGTCTAACCGCCAGCGAATCTCCTGGTCCTTAAATGGGCCTGTTTTCTTGGTTTATATTTTTCATACTTTTATACTTTTGGTTAACATTGTGTAATAATCGGATTGAAAGTACTTGACGCAATGCAACAGTGTTTAGGTATGCAACTTGGTTAGCGACAGACATTACTCAGGGCGCTGCCATTTTGTATGTATGCGGAAACCACAACACCCCTTGTGCCCCGGTGGCGGGGGAAGGACTTGATTATCCCCATCCTCATCTCCTATAAACGCCTCACAGGCAACAGGACTGTCTGAACACTGCCCTGCCGCACTAACTCTTTATTTACGCAGTTTTATCGTCTGCTTTTCCGATGGATAGAAGCAATGCGTCATAACATATATCTGCACTGAACCTGTTTACATATATGCAGGGGTGCACATAACTGGCCAGTGCGCATGCGTCGCCAAAATGCATGCTGCGCGGCAGATCAGTGGCATGAAGGCGCTCTTGCGCACCAACAGCTGGAACCGCTGGGAGAGGAATTTACTTCCTCAAAATCCAACTGCTGACTGCTGCATCACTGCAAGCCCCACTAAGTAACTATTTGCCGTCCCCTCAGCCGAATGCCCGACGAGTAATCCATCACAACAGTCGACCGACGACGACCACGGCGACTCCCCTCACGAAAACATTCGGAAAGTATCGTAAGGGGGCGTTCACACTTGACGTCTTTTAAAAAAAAAAGAACTCGTACTTTCATTCCGCGTATCGCGTATCGCACGGTTATCACGCCGGCACGTGAAAATTCAGTCCCGAACGACTCGTCGCTAAAAGGAGAAACAACACCAAGGGACACGTTTCTTTTCTCTGAAGCTTTCAAACGTTCAGACGTTTGTTTTACAGCTTCATTATCGCACCTCGACCCCTGACCCAGGGAATATGGTTGGGAATTATATTAGAAGAAAAGTAACAGTAACAGTAACTTTTTGTTGAAAAGTTGATTTCAGTGTTTACAGAACAGAGCAGTGCTTAAAGAGATGTCCGTTTATTTCAGTGTGTTTAAAGAACAGACATTCAGTTAGTGCTTAAAGAGATGTCAGTTGATTTCAATGTGTTTAAAGGAGTCTGACAGACTTTCATGCTTAAAGAGCAGTCATTTGATTTTGCATTTGTTTCTTTTGTTTTGCACACAATAATTTGTTCGTTCATCTTTATTTATGAATAAAGTCGTTTTGCTAATAAATTATCCATGTATCCCTTTTTTATCCATCCTGTGGGACGGGTCGTGACTCGCGAGCTCGGGGAGAACCAAGCAGCATCCCTAGGTGCTCCTATGAGCACTGGCCCCAAAAGTTATGTGCACCCCTGCATATATGTACATATGTACAGTATATCTCAAAAGTGAGTACACCCTTTAGATTTTGGCAAATATTCTGTCATATCCTTTCAGGGGATAACACTATCTTAATGAAACTTTGATATAACTTAAAGTAGTCAGTGTGCTGCTTGAATAACAGTATAGATTTATTGTCCATTGAAAATTACTCAGTACACAGCTGTTAATGTCTAAACAGCTGGCAACAAAAGTGAGTACACCCCATAGTGAACATAAATTGTGCCCAAAGTGTCAATATTTTGTGTGACCACCATTGTTATCTAGCACTGCTTTAACCCTCCTGGGCATGGAATTCACCAGAGCTGCACAGGTTGCTTCTGGAATCTTCTTCCACTCCTCCATGACGACATCACGGAGCCCACGGATGTTGGACACCTTGCACTCCTCCACCTTCCTCTTGAGGATGCCCCACATGTTCTCAATTGGGTTTAGGTCTGGAGACATACTTGGCCAGTCCATCACCTTAACCTTCAGCTTCTTCAGCAAGGCCGTTGTCATCTTGGAGGTGTGTTTAGGGACATTATCATGTTGGAAAACTGCCCTAAAAAACGGCCCAGTTTCCGAAGAGAGGGGATCATGCTCTGCTGCAGGATGTCACAGTATATATTGGAATTCATGTGTCCCTCAATGAAATGCAGCTCCCCAGTGCCGGCAGCACTCATGCAGCCCCAGACCATGATGCTGCCACCACCATGCTTGACTGTAGGCAAAACACATTTGTCTTGGTACTCCTCACCAGGGTGCCGCCACACACGCCGGACACCATCTGACCCAAACAGGTTTATTTTGGTCTCATCAGACCACAGGACATGGTTCCAGTAACTCATGTTCTTGGATTCATTGTCTTCAGCAAACTGTTTGCGGGCTTTCTTATGCATCGGTTTCAGAAGAGGCTTCTGTCTGGGGCGATGGCCATACAAACCGATTTGATGCAGTGTGCTGCGTATGGTCTGGGCAATGACAGGCTGACATCCCACTTCTGCAACCTCTGCAGCAATGCTGGAAGCACTCGCACGTCTATTTTTGGAAACCAACCTCTGGATATGACGCTGAGCACGTGGACTCAACTTCTTCGGTCGACCCTGGCGAGGCCTGTTCCGAGTGGAACCTGTCCTGGAAAACCGCTGTATGATCTTAGCCACTGTTCTGCAACTCATTTTCAGGGTGTTGGCAATCTTCTTATAGCCAAGGCCATCTTTGTGAAGCGCAATAATAAAAAATTTCAGCCGCTCAGAGAGTTCCTTGCCATGAGGTGCCATGTTGTCCAGCATTCAGAGAGAATTGTGCCCAAAACACCACATTTAACAGCCCTGCTTATCATTTACACCTGAATCCTTGTAACACTAACGAGTCACATGACACCAGGGCGGGAAAACAACATCATTGGGCCAGGCCCGTCACTATGGGCGGGCCTCAGGGGGCCAGGCCCGCCCACAGACGTGCTGGTGCCCCCCCAACTGGCGGCCAGATATTACATTATTATTTTTATTTTATTATTATTAATCTTCTATATTTTATGTTAAATTAAGACATTAAAATTGAGAAACAATAGTGTGTTTTTCATTTTGTTGGAAGGGATTCTACCAATCATTTGAAAAGAAGTTGAAATATTGCACGTTACTGCATGCTGCTGCTACCGCCATTTCAGCTGTGTGAGCCGACTCAGTCGAGCAAAGTCAGTGCTTTTTGTAGTAACGTTAGGCCTGCCTAGATGGATATACGAAAGTGGATTAAATCCTCGAAAGGTGCAGCTGCACCCAACCCCAATGGACAGAGAGATAGCACCAGCAGTAGCGACTGTGGGCCTGACACTAGTAGCACCCCGACTGCTACTACTAGCAACGTGACCCTTGCTGCTAATGTTAGCCCCTTGCTTGCCTTGCTAGCCCCCCGACGACTACTGTTCCTGTTGGATTAGTGGTGGAGCCGGATGACCTTGGAATGGACCAGCCTAAACAGGCTATTTTGAGCAAATATCCAGTCAGAATGTTTGGTGCAAAAAACGATCATTGGCCTCAAGCTGGAACAGGGCTTTAGTATTCTCTGAAAAAGGACGCCGCATTTGCTACCCGTGCAGGAAATGTAGGGTAGTGCAGCGAATTCAGGGTAAGTTAATATCGTGTGTGTGCGTGTGTGTGTGTGTGTGTGTGTGTGCGTGTGTGTGTAGGCACCCGCCGTGGTGTTTTGCTAGTTGTATTCTCGTCAGCTTTTTCAATTGGAGAGATGGGCTGTTTGCATGGTTAGGCTTTATGTAATGTGCTTTGTGTATAACGTGTTCAATGATGAGGATTGATGTATCTGGCTGATCCTATTTGCTGTAGATGGGTGGTTTAATGTGATGATCACACGATCGGTCGGTCATACTGTATACCTTTTGCAAGTTTACTGATTGCGTGCCAGTCTCGTAATTTTAGTTACGTAGGTTATTTTATTTAATTATTGCTCTTGTAAGTGTGCCGGGTTCAGGGTCGGAGTGGGACTCATTTTTAGCTCTGGAGTTTCATGCCTCAGACCGGCCCACTTTAGTTCACAACCGATTACAGTAGCCTATATTAAAATCATGTAATTACAACCGTGGTATTTGAGTCTGTAATAGCGGACTCACTGTTCTCTACAGTCTTCTCTACATTTACAGGATGCTATGTCATGGGTTTGCTTCATTGTTCCCACACTGGTACAACAGCTCACCTGTGCCTTCTACTGTGATAGCAGAAATCCCTTGCTGGACACCACTAGGGTGACCAGGTCCCAACAAACCAAATGAGACAAGGAGTATGTTTGTGTGGGACAATGTGGGCCCGGACCGAACTTTAGGTGCCCCTGGTAGCATCCGCCCCCCCTGGCCGAGTTGAGAGCTACTGTATGTCTATCCAATTAAAAAAATATATATATATGCATTTCCATTCTGTTTCCTATTCTGTTTGGTTTATTCAGCAGCATCCAATAATAGACTATGCAGATAAAAACTTAACAAATATATAACAAATATATGTTATTTGAATGTGAACCTCACAATAAAGTATCTGTATGGAGCAGAAAGTGAAGTCAAAGTGCAGTATCAATTTAGTATATTAATAAAGACAAGTAGCCTGACAGTGTTAGGCCTGTAGATGATTGACTATGTGATTGACATAGCTGTCAAGGCTAACTCTGCACTCATTCAGACAATGACAGTGATACCAGCTGGTCAAAGGATAAACCAATTGCCCAAGTCATTTTCAGTGTTTTACATAGCCTGAAACTGCAGATTGTAAGCTTTCAAATGATGTGTCATACATTGAAATCGGATTTTTTTCTGAAGACGACACGAATATTTGAATGTTGGTGCACCTCAGACAGAGACTGACTGGGAGAAAAATCACTCTGCTGCAGCAACAAACGCTGTTAACAGCTAGCGGCTAACAGTGGTACATCGCTACGAACGCCTAAATACGTTTTTATAACATCACACAACATGCTGAGAACATGAACATGCTAAAAACACATAAACTGATGAACACACAGTCCTTGATTTTGAACACGTCCTAAAACAAAAGTATGTTTACAAGTAAAGTGGTCCCTTACCAGTATGTTCAGTAGCCTACGGCAAAAAGAGAACAGTGAATCCAATGCACACATTATCAGTATTTAGTGATCGTTAAACTGTTGTTTATTATATCCAGTGGGTACTTAAAAACTTCAAGTTGGTGTTGAAAAAATACGAAAACTAGATATTGTTGACACAGTTTCACTTTACGAGCCCTTTGAGTCAGCGGGTGGTTAGCACATTCAGCCAGCTCCCTATATCCACGTGGGGCTGTTGCCATGGGAACATGAATGCTGTTTCCTGATAGGCTGAAGACGTCCCATAGATTCTGGACGTTCTGCTGCAACTGAACACGTCGGCGCTTGGTTGCGGCGCTTTGTTGCGGCGCGATGGACACTGGCCCCGTAGCCGCGCAAAGCGGGACATCTGGTCACCCTATTTATATGGCATCGGCCCAGAATGGTACCGGCCCAGCCGCCCAGAACGGTGTCGGATTGCAAGTACTACCACGACTGAACACCGGCCCAGACCGGCCCAAAACCAGACCGGCCCACCGGGAAAACTCCAGATCCTCCCGATTAGCCACCCCGGGCCTGGCCGGGTTGGTGCCAATTATTGACCTGTGTGCATTGTAATGCACAACTTGGCTTCTCCATGCTATAAAGGGGTGGTTTAAAAAATAAAACACAGAAAATAGATGACAGGTTTGTAATAAACCAGCTTCGCCTGTGTTATGTTATTTGCTGCATTCTGATAAGTTAAGGTCTAATCTTCATCAGTAGGCTACGTGTCCAATTTAGCCTCTGCCACCTCCTATGCATGTCAGTGTTGCATGACGAATACCATAGCATATTGCATTATCAAAAATAGTTAATAATAATTGTGCCCCCCCATGCAGTTCATTGGCCCACCCTAAGACTGGGCCCTGGTGACGGGTCTGCATTGGGCACAATTAGGACATGTTCACTATGGGGTGTACTCACTTTTGTTGCCAGCTGTTTAGACATTAACAGCTGTGTACTGAGTAATTTTCAAAGGACAATAAATCTATACTGTTATTCAAGCAGCACACTGACTACTTTAAGTTATATCAAAGTTTCAGTAGGATAATGTTATCCCCTGAAAGGATATAACAGAATATTTGCAAAAATCTAAAGGGTGTACTCACTTTTGAGATATACTGTATATACCTGTATATATAATTTTATTTTCATTATTATTATTATTATTATTATTATTATTATTATTAATTTATTTTTAAACCAAAAAGTATACTTTCCTGAAAGATGTAAATATATAATACAATTTGTCTATTTTTGTTATTACCATTATCTGTTATGGCTTGTCTGAGTTCATCAGAAGTTTTCTGCCCAAGCTATACTTCCAGACAGATAATTTATGGAGATTTTTTTTGTTTTTATTTCATTTATTTATTGCTGTCTGCGTGTTCAAGGGTTACATTGTTTCTCTTGGGAACCGCGGCCGAAAGGGAGTCGTGAGTATGGAAAAGAACAGGAAGCTTGTTAAGGGTTTAGTAACAGGGTGGGTTTTCGTTTTTATTTATGTTTTTGTATAACGTGCTTTGTTTTGTTTTTCTCCCCCGCTAGTTATGCTAGCACCCCCCCCCCCCCCCCCCCCTCCCCCTCCCGTCCTTGGCATCGACACATCATCATCAGGTACACACCATTACAACAGTGGGTGAGTAATGTGTAGCGCTACAACACCTCAGGGTCAGGGCTGCAGGTTTGTCTCATGGAATGTACAGTAAGGGGAGTCAATGGAGTCACTAAAAGGGGTAAGGTATTATCACACCTACAACAGCTCAGAGGGGATGTTTATTTTCTCCAGGAAACCCATCTCACATCCTCGGAGGTCTCACGTATTAAAAGACCCTGGATGAGTTATGTATTTCACTCCAAATTCTCCGCTAGGGCAAGAGGGACGGCCATCATAATTGGCAAAAATGTGTCATTTGAACCCTTGAAAACTGTAGAAGATCCTAATGGAAGATTTGTGGCCGTATCAGGTAGACTTTTCGATATCCCAGTGATTTTAGTAAGCCTGTACGCCCCCGTCTGGGACGATGACAGATGTATTGCTCACCTTTTTTCTTCCCTCCCCGATATAGATAGCCATTATCCGATTTTGGGAGGCAATTTAATTTCTTTGGAATTTTTTATCTAACCCTATTTTAAATTTCTTATCCGAGATCCCCATCTTGACAAGTCATCTAAGCCCTCCGCTCTATCTAAATCTGCCATGGCGCTGGAATCATTTACAGATAGGCTTGGCCTAACTGACCCCTGGAGGTCCTCTCACCCATCCACCAAAGCCTTTAAATGTTTCTCCCACGTACATCGTTCATACTCGAGAATTGATTTCTTTCTCGTCGACAATAGACTTTTACATTGGACTGACTCCAGTACGTACCACAGCATTGTGATCTCAGATCATGCCCCCACTTCAATCGACATACATTTCCCTAACCACAACCTCCCATCCAGACAGTGGAGACTCTCTCCTCTTTTATTAACCAATACACGTTTCAGAATATTATTTTCTGAAGAGATCACTAACTTTTTTTCAGATAAATGAAACCCCCGGCATTACGAAAGGCACCTTGTGGGAGGCGTGTAAGGCCTATTTGAGGGGACAGGCTATTTCTTTTGCGTCACAAATGAAGAAGGCTGATACAGCCAGCATGGTAGGGATTTCAGATGAACTCCAAAGGGTCGACACGCAGTACGCTGTCTCCCCCACCCCTATACTTTACAGCCAACGCCTTAAGCTCCAGGCCGAGTTTATCCTTTTATCAACAGCTAAAATCGAAAGACAATTGCTGAAATCAAAACAACGTTATTTTGAAATGGGTGAGAAGGCTGGCAAACTCCTCGCCAATCAGGCCAGATCTGCAGCTCTCTCTAGAGTGATCCCCAGGATAAAGTCACCAGAGGGGACTATTGTCTCTGGACCAAAAGCAGTGAACAAAGTCTTCCTAAACTTTTATTCTGACCTTTATTCCTCTGAATACTCACCTGAGGCCTGGAGAGACCATAACCCTCTGGAGCTGATCACATTTCCCAAGGTTAGCGCTAATTTGGCTAATGAACTAGGAACATAAATTTCGACTGCTGAGGTACAAGAGGCAATTAAACATCTACAGAACGGCAAATCCCCTGGCCCGGATGGTTACATTGTAGAATTTTACAAATCATATTCACATCTAATCTCCCCGCTCTTAGTTCAAGTTTACAACGAATCCTTTGTTAATGGTCGACTGCCCCCAACTCTATCTGAAGCCACTATATGTCTCATATTGAAGAAAGACAAAGACCCTCTTGACTGTGGCAACTTTAGGCCTATCTCCCTCCTCAATGTGGACCAAAAGGTCCTGGCTAAGGTCTTAGCCTCGCGATTACAACAAGCCCTACCAACCTTAATTTCATTGGACCAGACTGGCTTCATGGTCGGGAGGAATTCCTCTTTTAACACCAGGCGGCTGCTGAACATAATTAGCTCCCCCAGCCCTGTCGCCCCTGAGGTAATAATATCCCTAGATGCTGAAAAAGCATTTGACAGGGTTGAATGGGAGTACCTGTTCTATGTTATGGATAGGTTTGGCTTTAGCTCAGACTTTATTGCTTGGATCAGGCTGCTCTACAAATCCCCTATGGCTTGTGTTCTCACCAACGGTGTGAGGTCGCCTCCCTTTGCTCTCCACCATGGCACCAGACAGGGATGCCCCCTCTCCCATCTCCTATTTGCTCTGGCCATCGAACCCTTGGCCATTTGGCTCCGGGGGGAGGAGAGAGTTGAAGGCATCACCAGGATGGGCACTACTCACAAGCTGTCATTATACATCTATATATATAGATGACTTGCTATTATATGTTTCTAACCCTGTCTCATCCCTCCCAGTCGTCAAAGACATCTTAATACAATTCGGCAGATATTCCGGTTAAATTTCAGTTACATTTCAATAAAAGCGAGCTCCTCCCCATCAATAAATCAGCTAAGAAATTACCCCGGTCCTCCCTCCCATTTAGAGTTGTCCTGGATGGTTTTAAATACCTGTGAGTTTTCGTCACCATCTCATTTGACGACCTCTTCGCAAAAAACTTCCGCCCTGTCATTGATAAGGTTAAGCTCGACATGACTCGGTGGTCCTCTCTCTTCCTGTCCCTGATGGGCAGAGTTAACCTGGTTAAAATGGTGGTTCTCCCTAAACTTCTTTACTTGTTCCAGCATGTCCCGATCTTTATGAGCAAGTCCTTTTTCCGTCATCTAGATCAGTTGATATCCTCGTTCTTATGGGCTAATAAACCCCCACGTATTAAGAAAGCTATCCTACAACTACAAGAAAGCTATCCTACAAAAATCTGGCGGTTTAGCCTTACCCAACTTCATTCAATATTACTGGGCGTGCAATATTGATAAACTCCGTCATTGGTTCAAAGACAGGGCCGAAACACCCCCCTCATGAGAGAGCTACAGTCATCAAAGGTCTCCCTTCAGTCTCTCCTCACGGCACAACTTCCTCTCAAAATTCACAATATCTCCCAAAACCCAGTTGTCACCAATTCGATTAAGATCTGGCTACAATTTCGTAAACATTTTGGACTGGATAAACCTTCCACCCTGGCCCCAATCTATGAAAATCATTTATTCCCACCCTCTTCTTCTGACCCCACCTTTCATATCTGGCGTGACAAAGGCTTAGTTAGTGTCAAAGATCTCTACAAGGACAGCATTTTTACAGACTTTGCAGAGCTCTCATCCAGGTTTGAACTTCCCCAATCTCACTTTTTTCGTCAAACATTTTATTAAAACTAAATATCCCCACTTCCCCAATCATCCACCCGAGTCTTCGTTCGACTCTTTACTTAGTCCAAAGCCCGCTCAGAGACGCTCTATCTCCATAATGTATGACTCCATTGACTCCCTCAACCCGGCTCCAGCAGCCTACCTGAAACAGACCTGGTAACAGGAAATTGGGGTGCCGATACTTGACGACCAGTGGGATCAAATCCTTGATCTAGTCCATTCAACTTCTTTGTGTACTAGACACGGCTTATTACAATGCAAGGTCCTCTTCAGAGTACACTACATGAATGCTCGACTGGCAAAAATATATCCGGACACCAGCGACACTTGCAACAGATGCAAACAATCACCTGCTAACCATACCCACATGTTCTGGTCTTGTCCGAAATGGCGCCAGGGGCCTCATTTATAAAAAAGTACTTGAACGTCATCTTTGACTTTCACGTAAGCACATTTTTCTAAACGGACGTAAGCATTATTTATAAAACGGGCTGCGATGGTTTAAAGTTGCGTACGTGCTTCCTTCTATAAATACCAACGCAGGTAAAATGAACGCAGGTGAATGAGGTTTGTATTAACGCCCTGTGAAAGCGGCTCAATTATAGCGGCTGAATTAAGACAAGTGCTATAATATAGGGTAGGCGTTCGTCTGGAAGCGGGAGAGGGCAGAGAAGGGTGGCTTCTCGGTAAGTTGCATTTATAACGTTTGATCATGACAACTAACCAGGCACATGCTTTTACTCAGTACTCAAGTTGTAAAAGAAAATCAGGGGAGGTGGTGGATTTTATCATATGAGGACAATTTTAGCATCCCCTCAGCGTCAGTGACCTCAGTGTCAGTAACTTGGTAAAAATGTCATTGCATGTGTGCGTGCCCCCTCGCACCTTGAAATAGCAGTAATACCACGTTCATTGATAAAATGACATTAACACTAGGAAAGCCGTGAGGTGTCATCGGGCACCAGTGAGAACAAAAAAAATTCTACCTTTGCACTCGATCAAATGTCAGGACCCTCCTTTCATGACTTTTCCTAGATATGTGCGTTCTACCACCCAGCATCTTTACATTTTAAAAATCGAGTTAGTATAAAGCGATTTTGCAGTATTTCTGTGTGTGTCTGTGTATTTGCCTTGGAATTCGGCTGCAATTCTCTTTTATATCAGCAGAGGTAGCAAGGGGGCACACACTGTGCTCAAACTTCAGGCTTTAGTGCTGAATTAGATATAGTGGATAAGACTGATAAGTATGTTACATAATGTGTTTATATATAGGCTATATATAGCAATAGGGATACATAAGATATGTATATGTACAGACAGTTATGAAAATGATAAACTGTACAGTTTGTACTATCCAACTGTATAAACTGTACAGTTTGTACTATCCAAGTTCCATGCAATAGTGATAAGATATTATGATGTGTAGCCTATGTACAGTTATGAATTATACACTGCACAGTATGTACCTATCAAGTTGTGTGGTGCATGCATAGCTACCGCAGCAAAGTAATTGCAGTAGCCTACGTTTGATTATGCATGTACTCATCAACGAATATTATATAACAAACGGATATTTATAATATTGTATATAATGTATTTTTTGTATATCACTGTAGAACACGGTGCTAGACCACTGGACCACCTCAGGCCACCAGTAATAACCATAATTGTGGATTACTATTTACAATTAGTAGTCTCCTAATCTCGCTACAGTTTGAGCGAGTCTGTAACTACTTTTGTTTCAGCCCATTCTTACAACTGTACAATCATTCATATTGAGTTTATTCACCCAATAAAGTAAAGATTAATAATAGTGCCCTTCACCTTATTATCAGATGTTCATAGACCTGTGTCGGCAATGATAATAATACACAACAGGCAAGACGGTTGTACCATAGATATACACAGATTAATATTTGTAGATTCGTTTTCGAACATTAGATAGGCCTAGTTGATTTTGGCAACATTGTAGTAGCCAATTGCAGAGTGTATTAATTATTTTGTTTGTTTGAATCCTCACTGTGTTCATGTTATAATGTTTAGTGAACGAACAATTGTTGGGTGTTTGCCACAAATCGGAATTCTCTTGCCGTGAAATGTGTACATCAAATAACATGATGTCGGCGATCTACTAGAACTGCGGGACGACTGCAATGTAGGCTACCATATATATCTGCCATATCATACCGTTTTATATTGAAAAATATGATGGTAAATAAATACATGTGGGACCGATGTATGATATGGCAGAGGTGTGGTGTGTATCAGTCTGTCTCGTTCCAGCGAGTCAACTCGTGTTGACTCAATAAGACATTATGCGCTCTGCGCTGCGGGCTACATTTGATTATGTAATCATCAACAAATATTATATAACGAACGGATATTTATAATAGGCCTACAGTATATAAAGTATTATTATTTTTATTCTGAGCAGTCCCACTCATAATAAAATACTGATGTTCTCATAATATAATTATAGATATAGCCTAGCTAAATCGTGTAGACTGCTATGGAGGCATATTGAAACATATTATGATAAATAGGCTACATGTGGGATGGAGGTAAGGTGTGGGATGGCAGATATATGTATGATATATTATGGCAGTTTCTCGCGCCTGTCCCGTTCTGTTGTTCAAAGAATATAATATAAAACGTTAACTTTACTCTCATTACTCTCATGCGCCGTGGGCTCTCGGAAAGCTGCGCATTGTTCATATTATGTATGAAAATAATGCAATAGGCTACATAGGAATAAGTGTGTTCATATGCAAACATACTCAATGGGATGTAATTAGTAGGCCATTGTTTATCAAAGATGAATCCTGACAATTGAATGCCATTTGAGATCGAGACTCGGTAGCCTAATAGTGATAATGAGTTCAATCTGTAAACTGTTATCATCTCAATAGGACGGCCAATGTAATGCGTTGTTTTTTTGATTTTGCATTCCTTGTTTCGTGGTCAACTAATCTCTTTCTGATCGTCCCGTTCACAAAAACCTAAGGTGCCTAAGTCACGTAATATGGCGAAATAAATGTTCGTTCAGACAATACAAGATATATTGAAAAATATGATGATGAATACATGTGGGATGGAGGTACGGGGATGATAAGTGGCATGTCCGCTCGCCAACTAAAGCCCATTCTTGCCTATAGACAACTGTACAATCATTCATATTGAGTTTATTCACCAAATAAAGTAAAGATGAATAATACTGCCCTTCACCTTATAATCAGATGTTCATAGACCTGTGTCGGCAATGATAATAATACACAACAGGCAAGACGGTTGTACCATATACGCAGATTAATATTTGTAGATTCGTATTCGAACATTAGATAGGCCTAGTTGATTTTGGCAACATTGTACATTGTAGTAGCCAATTGTCCGCTCGCCAACTAAAGCACTTGGTTATAAACATACTAGGCTCTGTTTCTAACAAGTAGGCTTCTAACAAAATCACTGTATGGGACAACTCGTTTCTAAAAAGTGAGTTACAATCACTTGATGTAGGCCTAATGGTTGATGGGGGAGGGTTGATGATGGCTCTCGATCGTTTCCGATCAACAAAGACAAAGACATCGGGTTTCCCCCGCTCCACCACGTCCCAACGGTGTGTTTCTGTAACCATTTTCTCCTCCTTGTTGCATAAAAAAAAATCAAGACTCGCTCCTCTCAGGAGACCACTATTTATAAATAATAATCCACAGATAGGCACAGTCACAGTGCTACATGAAAATATCTAGCCACACACCACATATCATACCTCCGCCCTATATGTATTTATCATCATATTTCTCAATATAAAACGGAGGTACGATATATGACAGATATATGTATGGTATATTATGGCAGTTTCTGGCGCCTGTCCCGTTCTGTTCAAAGAATATTATATAAAACGCATCACATGTTTGTCATTGTGTGAAAATGTTTCTGTAGCGAAGAACCTTGGTTCAATCTGGAGCTGATCAACTCCGGACGGCAATAGCACGTTGTGGGTGCAATTGTGCAAGAATAACACTATTTACAGCGCTGTCATTTATTGCTATATTTATTACTGTTATATATAAATGTGAACATTACAGATACCTGGTCAACACAGCTTGGGATTCCAAGGAAATTACATGGAACTATGTGTGAAAGAGACAACATTGCAATATATATTACAGTTATTTTTTTAATAATGATAATCAACTTTCATTCGTTAGTAATGAAAACTCCCGCAGTCTCGATCAATCTCCTAGATCAATCTCCTCTCCACTTACGTTACATCTACAATGGCATGCATACGTTATTATATATATATATATATATATGTTCCTTTTCAGCTGACTCTCTGCTCTGTCTCCGCTTCTCTGGAACTTTATGCATTTTTAGAGGTAGTGTCTTGTCATTTTCTCTTCTTGTGTGACATCGCCGATTTTTGTGCTTCAGTACACACTCCCCCATTGTGAAGAGTGGTCGTGTGATTCGACACCTCTTCGCGCTAAAAGTAGGTAAAAAAACGTCGCTGTTGTAGTGTTAAGTATGGAAAGAGGGGGACGAAAGAGGGGGGCGATTTTGACAGTTTTTATTCCTGGGGGGATGCCATCAACTCGAGTGCTGCTTATACTGTAATAATATTATGGTCTTATTCTTATCAGGTGGTCGTGGTCTTATTCTTATATGGCTGATCACTCCCTTTGCGAACTCCCAGACACCGGAGAAAATCCAGTATAATTTAGCGCGTGGCCGGGCAAGGTCCGTTTTGGAACGCATTAAGCATGTTGAAGGGGAGATAGACAGCTCCGGAGGGATATAAAGAAGACTGAAATACAATCATAAACATCAGTTCCTTTTAAATCTTGAATTAAACTCATTTTCTCGGCTGATAACAACATTGTTAATTTTATTACGAGCCACTTGCATGAATTACACTAGGCAGTGCGGCTCACATGCCTGTAATAACTCCGCATAACCAGTAGGTAATGTGCGTACGCAAGGTCAATACTCGACGTAGAGCTATGATCGTTTCCACGGTCAAATTGACTCACGTTGAAATTGTATAAATCACTACGTTGACGTGGTTTTCTACGTACGACACGGGTAAGATCAACATTTGATCTGAGTACTTTCTATAAATGAGGCCCCTGGTCTTTGATACACTCGGGACAGTTTTTGGCAGGAACCTCGAACCTGAACCTCTCACAGCCCTATTCGGAATCGGAATCCTACCGCCTACAACACCCATTTTTCCGCTGACAAAGAGACACGTCCTTGCTTTTACAACCCTACTTGCAAGACGACTTATTTTATTTAAATGGAAGCATACCCTCCCCCCTTCACATAATAGTTGGATCAAAGAGATCCTGAATCACATTAAATTAGAAAAAAATAGATTTTCACTTAGGAATTCCAACACAACCTTTGACATGACTTGGAAGCCCTTCGCTGATCACCTGAGTAAGACCACCATTCACCCAGATGATGATTAGATGCCACCCCCCCCCCCCACCCCCCCTCCTTACCCTTATTGTCCTATTATGATTTTTATTTTATTGTTTGTTTGGGGTTATGCTGTTGGTTTGTGTTTATTTGTGTTTATAATGTATTACTTTTCTCTCAGGGATATTACCATTAAGTACTATTTCTTGTTATCAATGATGGACTGTGGGTGGGAAACACCTATAGGGATATTAAGCTGTGTAGGAGCTGATGGAGTCGCGTTTTGGCCCTCAATTTTCTACGTTTTTGTTACTGTTTAGATATGTATATATATATAATGTTGCCTACATGCTGTTATTCATGATATTCATGTCTAAGCTGAACCAGCTCACCCGATCACCCCAATCGGTAATGTGTATTGTCTATGTCCATGTCTAAAAAATCAATAAAAATAATTAAGAAATAGTGAATGTGAATTAAAATGCTGTTTATGAATTAAAATGCTATGAATTAACACTCACTGTTTATGAGTGTTAAACAAACTCAGATAAGATCAGAGAATACAAACAATACCGTTCGTTATGTAATACAAACAGACTGCTAAGACCATTCAATAAAGACCATTCATTCATTCATTCATTCATTCTAAGGAACAGCAGCAATTTCACACATGTCTGGTGCAGAACAAACAGTAGGCTACAAAACTGTACATTACAACTAAGATTGTTAGTTTTTTTGGTGTTTTCTGGTGTTTTCTTGTGTGGTGGTGTATTTCGCCAAATTACGGTGGGGGGGGGGGAGGTCAGTGTGAGCCCTGCGCTTGGTGGTTCTCTGCCAGTTTCTTCACTGCGGGTTGCAGAGAAGTTAGTTTCAGTCGCAGTGCACCTGAGGCCGTCAAGTTCAAGCGATTGCGGTACTTGGACTGCATGTGGAGGACCTGACCGAACCCCTGCTCCACCAGGTAGGTGGTTGACCTGGCCGAACCCCTGCTCCACCAGGTAGGTGGTTGGACTGCATGTGGAGCTCCTGGCCGAACCTCTGCTCCACCAGGTAGGTGGTTGACCTGGCCGAACCCCTGGCCGAACCCCTGCTCCACCAGGTAGGTGGTTGGGAAAGCCAGAAGAAGCAGCCTCACTTTCTCCCAGAGAGCCGGGTGACGCTGACAGTATTTGGCCCTGCGCTCTGGGAGCTCAGAGATGGGCGCTCTGACTGAAAAGACGGTTTGTCCGAGCGAACTGACCGTTCGTGCATTTACGAACGTACCCGTAATAACACTGCTGACAGCTGACCAATCGCAAGCAAAGTAGTGGTTTCCTATACGATAGCAACGAAAGACGCTGACAGCTGTTCGGAGTGCTTATGCGTTAGTTTCCAGGACATCACAAGAGGAGCAACATATCACTAAAAAGCGATCGTATATTTTAGTTTGTAAACGTTAAGACGAACACATCGCAATGCTAACCTCAGAATGGCACTAGGAATAACATCCACAACAACACTTAACAGTAATACATGTATGTAATATACTGTGATGAACCTGCAAGGGGAGGGGACATTCGTAGCTGATTTCTCTAGGTTAGATTCTTGGTAAATGACAGAGGCCTTTCCGGACTGGTTTATTACAATACGATCGCTTTTTTGTGATAGGTTGCTCCTGCTGTGATGTTCTGGTATGGTGGTATGGTATTAGCACTCATTTGAAGTAAATTAAATAAGCTGTATTGAAAGGAAGCGAACGCATTAGCGCAGAAGGGAGTGTGTATACGCGGGGAGTGAGTAATTGGCACTACAGGCTTACGTCACTGGCGGCGACATCGACTGAGTATCAAAACAAACTGAAACATATGTCACTCAAAAATAGCCTACAAGGAAAACACTCATAGAAATTAAACAAGACTCACCGTATCGCTGTTAGATGAGCAACAACAATTACATAGCCTATTCCTCATAAATCTTCGCCAACTGGCTGAATCCAAAGACAATCACAGTCACAGCATACCTGTCAACATTGGGATTTGAAAATAAGGGATATTTTCCCAAAAATAAGGAAAAATAAGGGATATCCCCCGCACACCCCCGGGCCGTCCCCCCCCCCCCCACCGTCCACAAACCATACCCCTTCCATTTAGACAAGGGTAGACACAGTCAATCCTAACATCACCACTAGACAACCATAGGATACCTCTTCCATTTAGACAAGGGTACACACAGTCAGTCCTAACATCACCACTAGACAACCATAGGATACCCCTTACATTTAGACAAGGGTACACACAGTCAGTCCTAACATCACCACTAGACAACCATAGGATACCCCTTACATTTAGACAAGGGTACACACAGTCAATCCTAACATCACCACTAGGCAACCATAGGATACCTCTTACATTTAGACAAGGGTACACACAGTCAATCCTAACATCACCACTAGGCAACCATAGGATACCCCTTACATTTAGACAAGGGTACACACAGTCAGTCCTAACATCACCACTAGACAACCATAGGATACCCCTTACATTTAGACAAGGGTACACACAGTCAATCAACCACCTGCTTCAGTGCAACAATAATTGGGTTAACTAGTTCCTATGATTAAGCACGTGACTACAGGTGATCAGAATCAGACACCTGGTTGAAAGTAAAATACTTTGAACATCCCTGCATATATATACATGAAAACACAAAAGGGCATATCAATTCAGCACATTTATTTACATTACTTGACACCAGGAAAAGAGCGGCGCAATGCTACCAGCGATCATTTCAAAACGGAGATAACCGAGGCTGCGTTCGTAAATACGCTCTGGAAATCTGATCACCACTCATGGAATGTCTCTTGTCCAATCAAATTACTTGGTCTCTTTATGACGTTGCACCTAGTGTGCGTTCCGGCGCTCTCAGAGCAAAATTACGAACGCAGCCCAACAAACGAGCGGAAACAAGTCAACTCCGACATGGATATAACGATTGTGCGCATGCACTAACAATTAAGTGTTCAATTATATTATATTATAGGTTAAAAATACGGGAGATTTACGGGAAAATATTAAAACGGGAGCACAGCGGGAAAAAAAGGTAAAATACGGGAGAATCCCGGGAAAAACGGGAGGGTTGACAGGTATGAGTCACAGACAAAAATATTTTCAGTTATATAGTCTAGTCCACTCCGTGTTCATTTGTGGGTGCTATGCAAGAAAAGGATGGCATCAACTGTTGATGTGTTACTCCTATGTTAATTAGCTCTCGTGCTAACTTAGTGAATCCTGGTCCAGCCACTGTTATGGTCTGATGTCTTTGCAACAGAAATCCATGCACTTTTCGGTGACTTGCGATTTAACGTTAGCTGGTAATGGTTTGGAGAAAAAGTTGGGCATTGAAAGTTGGCTTGTGCTAGCATTAGCTATGGTGCATCCATGGTCAATGAACCGGGTTTGGAGAGGGGTGAACCGGGTTTCTTTCTATCATAGAGTAGGATAGTAATTTATGCACTGTACATGAACTGTCAAGATTCTTCCACAATGCAGCTTACCTTTCTACAGTGAAAACCTTCGATACCAGGCTGGTAAGCCAAGGAAGACTTCTACAGTGATACCAGGCTGGTAAGCCAAGGAAGACTTCTACAGTGATACCAGGCCGGTAAGCCAAGGAAGACCTCTACAGTGATACCAGGCTGGTAAGCCAAGGAAGACCTCTACAGTGATACCAGGCTGGTAAGCCAAGGAAGACCTCTACAGTGATACCAGGCTGGTAAGCCAAGGAAGACCTCTACAGTGATACCAGGCTGGTAAGCCAAGGAATACTTCTACAGTGATACCAGGCTGGTAAGCCAAGGAAGACCTCTACAGTGATACCAGGCTGGTAAGCCAAGGAAGACCTCTACAGTGATACCAGGCTGGTAAGCCAAGGAAGACTTCTACACAGTGGCGGCTGGCTGATAGAGGGCGCTGGGGCGCCGCTCCCACCTTCACTTCCTAGTTGCGATTTGTAAACGTTTTTTTTTTTAAATAAACATTGTTTATTCACAAAATGCGGCTGATATTCTGTCGGCGCCTATCAGCATTCATTAAAAATCCTCCAATACAATAAACATTTTATCTGTGTGTGTGTAAAATTCACTGTTAAAATACATAGGGGGAGGAGTCAGGACGCCGGTCGAATGCAAGTCTATCGCAGGCCAAATACTTTTCGCTTACACGTGAGCTGTAGCAGCGCTCCAATTGGCTGTCTCCTATTTCTCGGCCGGGGCGCAAAAAGTTGCGTCCTGAATATCCGGTTGTATAGCAGACAATGCATTATGCTGAGGACTTCCGACTTCCGGGGCAGCATGGATTGAACGCACGCACGACTGCTCTCCTAACAAATTAAGTTTTTTACAATGTAAGGAGGATTTATTTCTGTAAACAAATTGAACAAATGGATTAGAAGGAGGCATCTTTTGTTCCCAACTTGAGGATATTGCAACTGGACCTATTACCGAAGTCAAACTTATCTCGTTTGTGGTCGCAATCTCCGCACCGGCTGTTAGGCTGCTACAGTTGGTCTTTTGCGAAGCCAGAATACACAAACTCGACCTGAAGGCAGGGCTGGACTGGAACAAAAATTAGGCCCTGCCATGTGGCTCAGACCGGCCCAACACAATCGGTCCGACACCGCCGATCAACATGCTGGCAGTCTGTTGAATATACCATTTGTAAAACCCCCTATAGAGCGGAGTAAGTGACATGGACAGCAAGTATACCAATGCAAGTGTGAACCAGTGTACTCACTCACTGTTGACGTACTCCACGGTGATGAGACATGGCTGCTGTGCTGAGCAAACAATACCCATACTCAATACTGTTAAGTAGTTGTATAACAAAAAGCTCGGCAGTCATAGGAATAATTACAATTATTTATTAACATTCTAATACTGTTAAGTAGTACAATTATTTATTAACATTTTAAATACAAACAATATCAAATATCACTCAATATAACACCACTGTAAAAAAAATGCAGACAATGCAATAGGGAAGAGAGAGAAAGACACACACACACACACACACACACACACACGCACACAAGAGAAATGTGAGACATAGTACAGCAACACATGTAAAAGATGGCTATAGCTGAAAAGATTGGATACTCACCCAGTTCCGAAAGGCTCAGCCCTTTCAATCTCCACCTGGACAATTAATGGCCATATCCGAAAAGATAGTGAGAGGAACAGAGTAGAGGGAGGGGCAGAGATAAAGAGACAAGGAGTGAGAAGACATGATAAGTGATTACATAACTGATTCAGATCAGAATCTTCTGGGAATCAAAAAACTGATTTGCAGCATGTCTATATAGTGTATACTCACCAAGTCAAAACGCTGCCTGTGAACTCCAGATCAACCAACACAAACGGAAAAAAGTGAGGGACCCTCTACCTTTTGTTCCACTGGATGCATGCAATTCTTTGCTCTTTTTAATGCACTCCTCAAGATGCTCTTTGAGGCTAACATTGCACTTTCCTATTATAAGGATGAGCTCCAAAAAGTTGCCATGATCCAGGGTACTGTCGTCCCACTTGTATGCTGCCTCGTTCTCCACATGCCTGTAGCTCAAGCCCCTCTTGCCTATCACCTTCACCACATCCACAACACACTCCAAAACCTGGCGTTTCTTTCTTACTTGCTGCCTATGAGCAGACATCTGACTGCCAGCAAACTTGCTCTGGATATCTCCTTTTCTACTTCTTAGAAAATAGGCTTCAGCACACTTTCGGTGTGTAGCACTCTTTTCATGCTCCTCCACATTCTGTTGCGCACGTCTCCATCCTGTCATTCCAGTAATAAATGTTCTGGGGTCAGTGCTATTGCCAAATGCCATACAGACAAAACAAAACAATGTATGCTGTTCTTCGCAATATGTGAGCCACTTCCTACTGGTGCCATCTGCACATGTGAAATACTTTTGTGCCGCTGTATTTTTGGTTCTCTGCTGAGGGTGGTAATCTAAAAAGTGATCTAGCATGGAAGTCTCAGGACAGGCAAAGTAATTGAAGTCCTGAACGTGGCACTCTGTTTCCTCTGTTTCATCTTTTTCTCTCTCCTTTTCCTCTCTTTCCCTGACACTCTGCTTTTCTGGGGAGGGCAGCAGCAGCTCAACCTGGTTCAACAAGACATGGACAGAGAAGTAAACTAACTGGTTGTCAAAATCAGCAAAGTTCTCATTTACATGTACACACAGGCTGCATGATTGCTAGCAACAAAATAGAAAGTCACAAAATGCAGAACACCCCCATCTAACGTTAGCTATAGAGTCCACAGCCAAGCAGCACTAACGTTACACCACGAGAGAGATCACTGTGTGTGCATGAATTCCAGCCAAGTCCTGGTGAAGCGCAATGCAATCATGCTGCCTGTACGGGTTAGCATAAGTCATAAGACATTCTCTGCTGCTGCTCCCTTAATCTGGCCAATGCAAGCGACTAACATAACTTTGCTTTTGTAAAACCAAGTAACAACATTGCTTACCTCTCTAGCTGTGTCCTCTGTCTCCTCCTCAATTGCTAACGGCACATCAGTGCTAACGTTAGTTAGCGGTAAAGATGTTGCTGTGGCAGCCGCAGCTGTAGTAGGCCTAGCCCCCACAGTCGATGCAGAGAACATATCTGTCAGTTTCTGACATTTTGAGGCATCCTCTGCTAGCTTCTTACTTTTTTTCTCCCTAATTTTCTGGGCACCCCCTTTCACTATCTTATCTACGAACATGACACTGTACTTGGGTTGTCGGCCGAGGGATCAGAGTGGGGGAGGGGGCCGATGGACAGCAGGGCCTAAGCATGTGATTGGGCCAGCCCATGTGTTCGTATAAACGGGGGCCGCCGCTTGATTCAGCGCTAGTTGATGCCGCGCTATTTTGGGCCGCGCTAGTTTTTTTCAGGCGGCCCGACCGGCCCAAAACTAGCGCGGCCCATCTGCCAGCGGGCAGAAAGATTGTATGGCCAGTCCAGCGGTGCCTGAAGGTAAGAGAGTCAGCTAAGATAAAAGCTACTTCAAACATTTAGTAATATCGTCAGCATGGTACGTTTTCTAATGTCGTCTTTTCGCTTGTTTGTTTATCTATTCACCCAGCACACGCACACACACTCACACTCACACTCACACTCACACTCACACTCACACTCACACTCACACTCACACTCACACTCACTCACTCACTCACACACACACACACTCACACACTCACACTCACACACACACACACACTCACTCACTCACTCACTCACACTCACACTCACACTCACACTCACACTCACTCACTCACACACACACTCACACACTCACACTCACACACACACACACACTCACTCACTCACTCACACACACACACACTCACTCACTCACTCACTCACTCACACTCACACACACACACACACACACACACACACACACACACACACTCACTCACTCACAATAACATTGTGCAACAACAGCGTGTGAGATGGGAAATGTGTCACTTGTTTTAGTCAAGTCCCAAGTCAAGCTCAGCTGATCACCTTAGCCGACATTTACATGATTTATTTGTTTACATGTTTGGAATTTCAGCAGACGCCTTTATCCAAAGCGACTTACAGTAGTGTAAGTAAGTGAATCGTCTGTCCTTCAGTCATGATAGGAAAACCAAATCGATGCTGGGAGAAGGAATGGCAGACTGTATTCTGATTGTATCTTCTATGCTCTTTGTATGTTTCTATGCTCTTTGTATGTTTCTATGCTCTTTGTATGTGTCTTGGTGTAGGAGAAACGTAGGACCACGTTGGAAACAAGTGTTTCGGTACACGTTGACGTGTAGAAACTGTAGAGAGAAAATTGTAGAAATTGTAGAGAAAACTGGGGGGGTAGAGGTGATGAAGAGGTCTGTACAGGGGGGGTAGAGGGGATGAAGAGGTCTGTACAGGGGGGTAGAGGGGATGAAGAGGTCTGTACAGGGGATGAAGAGGTCTGTACAGGGGGTAGAGGGGATGACGGGGTCTGTAGAGGTGGGTAGAGGGGATGACGGGGTCTGTACAGGGGGGTAGAGGGGATGAAGAGGTCTGTACAGGGGGGTAGAGGGGATGAAGAGGTCTGTACAGGGGGGTAGAGGGGATGAAGAGGTCTGTACAGGGGGGTAGAGGGGATGAAGAGGTCTGTAGAGGAGGGTAGAGGGGATGGAGAGGTCTGTACAGGGGGGTAGAGGGGATGAAGAAGTCTGTACAGGGGGTAGAGGGGATGGAGAGGTCTGTAGAGGTGGGTAGAGGGGATGAAGAGGTCTGTAGAGGTGGGTAGAGGGGATGACGGGGTCTGTACAGGGGGTAGAGGGGATGAAGAGGTCTGTACAGGGGGGTAGAGGGGATGAAGAGGTCTGTACAGGGGGGTAGAGGGGATGAAGAGGTCTGTTGAGGTGGGTAGAGGGGATGAAGAGGTCTGTACAGGGGGGTAGAGGGGATGAAGAGGTCTGTACAGGGGGGTAGAGGGGATAGCGAGGTCTGTACAGGGGGGTAGAGCTATTCTCATGCTAAAATCGACTGTAAATCCAGATTTTAAAGTTGATATTCTTCCCCGTGGAGCATGCCCCCATAACCTGTGCCCCACCCAAAATGTTTAGCACCAGCCGCCACTGCTTCTACAGTGATACCAGGCTGGTATGCCAAGGAAGACCTCTACAGTAATACCTGGCTGGTAAGCCTAGGAAGACTTCTTTTTTTTTATTTTATTTTTTTTTTATCCCTTTTTCACCCAATTTGGTATCCAATTGAACCCAACCTAGCATCCAATTATCCCCTGCCTATTGCGTAGGATCTGCCACACGACCCCGTGGCCGGCAGCCCCAGAGGAGATCGCCAGGCAGATTAGCTGTCTGGCTCCTCGAGCCCGACACCGTTATTCCGGCACCCCGGGGGCGGTGTTGCGCGACGGATCCTTGTCCGGAAATAGTCCTATACCCCCCTTTGGGAGCGGCCGTTCAATATGCCGCTCCCTGTGTGTGCCCCGGCCATATCCGGGTCTGGCGAGACCGGGATTCGATCCCAGTCCCCGGTGGGCAGCTGGCACTAGTGGCTAATGCTTAGTCCGCTGCGCCACCGCGGGGACAGGAAGACTTCTACAGTGATACCAGTCTGGTAAGCCTAGGAAGACTTCTACAGTGATACCAGGCTGGTAAGCCACGGAAGACTTCTACAGTGATACCAGGCTGGTAAGCCAAGGAAGACCTCTACAGTGATACCAGGCTGGTAAGCCTAGGAAGACTTCTACAGTGATACCAGGCTGGTAAGCCTAGGAAGACTTCTACAGTGAATGGTCGAAGAATGATCACCATAATTAAGAAAACCTCCAAAAAACTGTCCGGTCAGGTGATTGACTTGGCCATTGCAGAATATTCCACATCTTTGCCTTAAAAAATCCTGGGTTGCTTACGCAGTATGTTTTGGGTCATTGTCCATCTGTATTGTGAAACACCATCCAATCAACTTTGCAGAATTTTTCTGAATCTGAGCAGTCAGAATATCCCTAAACACTTCAGAATAAATCCGTCTGCTTCTGTCTTCTGTCACATCATCAATAAACACGAGTGACCCAGTGCCATTGGAAGCCATGCATGTCCATGTCATCACACTACCTCCACGTTTTTTTAGATGATGTGGTATGCATCGGATCATGAGCCATTCCAAGCCTTCTCCATACTTTTTTCTTCCCATCATTCTGGTACAGGCTGATCTTAGTTTCATCTGTTCAAAGAATGCTGTTCCAGAACAGGGCTGGCTTTTTAAAAAATGTTTTTTGTCTTATCTGGCCTTTCTATTCTTGAGGCTTATGAATGGCTTGCACCTTGTGGTGAACCCTCTGTATTTGTTTGTGTGAAGTCTTCCCTTCATGGTACACTTGGATAATGATATGCCTACCTCCTGGAGACTGTTCTTCACTTGGCTGGATGTTGTGAAGGGGTTTTTCTTAACATGTAAAGGATCCTGTGATCATCCACCACTGTTGTCTTCCATGGACGTCCAGATGTTTTTGTGGTGCTGAGCTCACCAGTGCAGTCTTTTTTCCCCAGAATGTACCAAACAGTTCATTTGGCCACTAATGTTCCCGCTATCTCTCTGATGGATCTTTTGTTTGTTTTTGCAGCCTAAGGATGGCCTGTTTCATTAGCATTGAGAGGTCTGTTGACTGCATGTTGTGCGTATACAGCAACAGCTTCCAAATGCAAATGCTACACTTGGAATCAACTCAGACCTTTTACCTGCTTAATTGATAAAGAAATAATGAAGGAATAGCCCACACTGGCCCATGAAACAGCTTTTGAGTTAATTGTCCAATTACTTTTGGTCCCTTGAAAAAGAGGGAGCTCCATATTAAAGTATCTTCAATTTGGATGTGAATACCCTTACCCTAAAGCTGAGAGTCTGCACTTTAAGCCCATATTAATTATATAACTGTAACTTGAAGATGTTTTGGTAAATTCTGTCTGTGTCCAAATATATATGGACCTAACTGTATAGTATAGTATCTGAAACTACAATTCACAAAATACATCACCTATAGAGGAGTCACTGCAAGGTGCCACTAGTTCTCCTCAAAAAGGATGGTCAAGTTACCGTTTGGTAGAAAGTACCTGGAGAAGTTCTGGATGTAGCGGGTACAAATATATGCTGCGCCTTTAAGACGAGCTCACATGAACGCGCAGGTGTGCTTGCGCAGGTGTGCTTGAGAGAGAATCAGTGAGCTGGAACGAGCAACGTGGACGGAGCGGTAACAGTGTGGGCTCTTTACAAGTATATAGTTTTGATAAGAAGATATTACCGAGTGGTCATACAAAGTGACACGCTTTGAATCAGTAACGCGGTTACGTTTGTGTTTTTCGTTTCATTTGATAGTGCGAGTGCCGAAGTCGGGCTTCATTGAACTGGAATTAGCGTTTGCTATTAGCTGGAGCTACATGGCGATGCACAGATAGGCTACATGGATGAGGATGGCTGGAAAAGCATTCAAGTGTGGGTCTAGTGCTGTTATCTAGATCGTATAGGTCGCTAAGAGGGATACGTTGATTTGCGAGTGTTTTATTTGGGAAGAGCAGGCCTGAACGTCGTCAGTATCGAGAGGAGAAGCGTGTGCCAGCTCACCCCTCCCCCACCCCGTATGTGAACTGCGAGAGAAAGGAGCTACTCGTGGTTGGTGTTCGTTGTCCTGTACAGAGGAGAAGCGTACGCCAGTGAGGCGTGGGTTCAGCGAGGTTTCTCGAAGTTTGCCCTGCCAGCCATCAGACACCCTTGACGTGCGATCTCTGCTGTATGGGTAATCTCTGCACTACACCTTGCCATTAGCACTGGCCAACCACGCATACCGTGCGCAGACGAACAGAACTGTGAACTGAACGGACTAACGCTCGCACGCGCACACACACACACCCACACCCCGCACTGGAAGTACACGCACACAACTGTTAACAACGCCCACTGAACTGAACTGAACTGTACAGCAACGGCGCTGGTAACTGACACCTGCAGAACACACACACACACACACACACACACACACGCATACACAAACCCACACTGGAGGAAAAGGACTGCTCATTCAGACTGAGATGTGTTAAATGTCAATGTGAAAGTAAGAGTGAAATGCCTGTTTTGAGTTTATCTGCATTCAGTTAAGTTGATGATGTTGCATTTAAAGGGTATGGTTTATTAAGTGTACATTTCAAGCATTCAGGGTTGGATGGTGAATTAGAACAGATGTATTGTATGCATTGATTTGCCTTTCATGTGATTTCTTGCTAGTGACCAGTGTATTAATGAAACCATACCATATTGAATTTCTTGACCCAAATGTTAACCGTTTTGTGTTTGAATACGTTTCCATAAGCTCTGTGTTTATTCTTGAGTAAACATTTGAAGGGAATAACAGCTGTAATTTCCCATTTCATTTACTTCCCTGGGGGTAGGGGCGCCTCACCTGTTTAGATAGACCTAGGTAAAGTAGGGGGTAGTGTCAGGTCAGTTCGGCACTTACCTCGCACACACTGCACACACTTTTCACGGCCACCTACTAAAGCCCACTTTACCCCGTCTAAGAGGTTGACGTTAACCCAAGCTACTAAACAGGAAACAACTTGCTCACTCACCTGAACATTGAGGCCATAGGTATTGGGTGTGGGGGACCTAGATCCTGTCCCACTCAGTCCTCCCCAGACTAAGTACTTTGTAACCCCTACAAGGCGGCGGTAATAATCCCGACCGTCACAATTGGCGTCACGAACAGGATAGAATAAGCAACCATTTTTAAGTGAAAGCCATGGCAGAATTAGAGGAACTTAAGAAGCAATTTGAGGGGATGATGGAGAGGTTCAATGACCAAGCCGAGGCCCTGATACAAGCTAGAAGCGAGCATAGAGAAGCTCTGGCATTAGCTAAAGCAGTCATAGATCAGCAGAAAGAAAAGCCCCCTGCATCTATTGTGTATATCCCCAGAGACCGCAAGATTTCAGATTTCAGTGGTAAACAAGGTGATGTAGATATTGAAGAATGGATCACATCAATTAAATCTGCCCTTCAAATCATGAAGGTCCCTATAGAGGACCAAGCCGAGTTCATCAAGCAGCATCTTCAAAACGAAGCCAAACTCACAGTCAAGTATATGGCAGACAAAGCTAAGGATGCAGAGACCATATTTGAAGCACTGCGTAAGACTTATGGTGACAAAGTCCCTTTAGGCACCCGGCTCAAAGAATTCTATGACCGCAAGCAGTTGGCAGGAGAGACCATACATTCTTACGCCTATGACCTTCAAGAAAAGCTAATGCGAATTCGTCGTAGAGATGCCAAGCGTGTCCCTGATTCAGACGGAATGCTGAAAGAACAGCTTGCTCTTGGGCTTCGAGATGATATCTTAAGAAGAGACATCAAGAGGAGACTGAAGGAAAAGGAGAGTCTTACTTTTGCTGAGCTAATGCAAGACGCCATCTCATGGTCTGAGGAGGAAGAGGTTCAGGGGTCTGATAGTGCGCAAAGCAGTTCCCGGGCCAAAGGTGCCATTAATGCTACCAGGGCTACCGACGAACCTGCTTCGCAGTTGACAATGGAGATGTTGCATGAAGCAATACAAAAGTTAGCCATCCGTCAAGATGAAATGTTCCAGATGATGGGCCACAGTGGCACTGGCATGACACAAGGGAAAGGCGTGAAGGCAAGAAGCCCCCCTTTGAAAAACGAAGATGGGCAGTTCATCTGCTACATGTGCAATGAGCCAGGACATATCAGCAGACACTGTCCTCTGAACAGGGGAGCTATGGGCATAGCACGTCCTCCACTCAGAAGGGATGGGCCATCTGGGCCTGCAGGAAACGACCCCGGAGGGGCGATGCGCCAGAGTCCAGGTAACCCTGCAATTAGAAGTCACCTGGCAAGGCAGCCCTGTAACACTTCTCAAGCCTCAAGTGTAAGTGCCTTTGGAAACTGCTTGGTCGTTGAAGTGAAGATAGCAGGCGTGAAGACTGACTGCCTGTTGGACACAGGCTCAGAGGTGACCACAATCCGGGAATCTTACTTCAGAGAGTACTTTGGGAAGTCGGCGTTGTCCTCAGCCAACTGGGTCCAGCTCGCCGCTGCCAATGGCCTCGAAATTCCCGTCCTTGGATGCCTGGAGGCGGAGGTAGAGTTCATGGGGAAGACCGTTGGCAGGAAGTGTGTCTTTGTCCTTAAAGATGAAAGCCCAGATGTGGAAGAGATGAGAGGCCTCCCAGGTATCCTGGGAATGAATGTTCTAAGTGAACTGAAGGATCTTTTCGTTGCCACGGACGGCATGAAGAAGATGAATAAGTATCGGGAAACAGAGGCTAAGGTCCACAGGGTGCTAGCGAACATCAGAAAAGAGGCAGGGTCCCTCGGACAGAGTGACCGAATAGGATATGTTAAAGTGGCAGGCAGAGAGACAGTCATCATTCCCCCACTCAGCGAGCGCATCCTGGAGGCTTCGCCTCGACTACGGAGAGGGCTCGCCTCGCCTACGGAGAGGGCTCGCCTCGCCTACGGAGAGGGCTCGCCTCGCCTACGGAGAGGGTTCGCCTCGACTACGGAGAGGGCTCGCCTCGCCTACGGAGAGGGCTCGCCTCGCCTACGGAGAGGGTTCGCCTCGCCTACGGAGAGGGCTCGCCTCGCCTACGGAGAGGGCTCACCTCGCCTACGGAGAGGGTTCGCCTCGCCTACGGAGAGGGCTCGCCTCGCCTACGGAAAGGGCTCGCCTCGTCTACGGAGAGGGCTCGCCTCGCCTACGGAGAGGGCTCGCCTCGCCTACGGAGAGGGCTCGCCTCGCCTACGGAGAGGCCTCGCCTACGGAGAGGGTTCGCCTCGACTACGGAGAGGGCTCGCCTCGCCTACGGAGAGGGTTCGCCTCGCCTACGGAGAGGGCTCGCCTCGCCTACGGAGAGGGCTCGCCTCGTCTACGGAGAGGGCTCGCCTCGCCTACGGAGAGGGCTCGCCTCGCCTACGGAGAGGGTTCGCCTCGCCTACGGAGAGGGCTCGCCTCGCCTACGGAGAGGGCTCGCCTCGCCTACGGAGAGGGTTCGCCTCGCCTACGGAGAGGGCTCGCCTCGCCTACGGAGAGGGTTCGCCTCGCCTACGGAGAGGGCTCGCCTCGCCTACGGAGAGGGTTCGCCTCGTCTACGGAGAGGGCTCGCCTCGCCTACGGAGAGGCACCCGTCCAGTAAGGACACCGACCCTGACATTGACACAGGCTGCCCTGACTTCATATGCATCCCTGCCACTACACACATGCCCCACACAAACACAGGCCTGGGTATTAGAGAAGTAGTCGAGGAGCATTCAAATGATGAGGGTCAGATTGATGATGGGGCCATAGGTGAAGTTGCTAGGCCCATACATGAGGAGCTGGGAACTATGGGTGAGTCAGATGCAGGGAGTGAAAGTGAGAGAGTGGCTGAACCCAGACGGTCTCAAAGACAGACCAGGGGTAGAATTCCCTGTAGATTCAGGAGTGATTATGTTTTGAAATAATTTGTGCAATTGCAAATGTTTTATACTTACCTTCATGCATGTCCATGTTTTTAGGTATTGAGGAGTGAAGTGTTATGATGCCGTGTTTTATTGTTTTCAGCTCTTCTGAGGCATCCTTATGTACTGGTTGAAATGTTACCTGTGTTGTGAACCTACCTGTGGGTACTGTCGTATGGAGTGACATGTTGTATTTTTATTTCTTCTTTTACAGAGATCGCATCGTCATTTGGATGTTGGATGGCATGGCAGGGTTTCGCAGGGGGGAATGTAGCGGGTACAAATATATGCTGCGCCTTTAAGACGAGCTCACATGAACGCGCAGGTGTGCTTGCGCAGGTGTGCTTGAGAGAGAATCAGTGAGTTGGAACGAGCAGCGTGGACGGAGCGGTAACAGTGTGGGCTCTTTACAAGTATATAGTTTTGATAAGAAGATATTACCGAGTGGTCATACAAAGTGACACGCTTTGAATCAGTAACGCGGTTACGTTTGTGTTTTTCGTTTCATTTGATAGTGCGAGTGCCGAAGTCGGGCTTCATTGAACTGGAATTAGCGTTTGCTATTAGCTGGAGCTACATGGCGATGCACAGATAGGCTACATGGATGAGGATGGCTGGAAAAGCATTCAAGTGTGGGTCTAGTGCTGTTATCTAGATCGTCTAGGTCGCTAAGAGGGATACGTTGATTTGCGAGTGTTTTATTTGGGAAGAGCAGGCCTGAACGTCGTCAGTATCGAGAGGAGAAGCGTGTGCCAGCTCACCCCTCCCCCACCCCGTATGTGAACTGCGAGAGAAAGGAGCTACTCGTGGTTGGTGTTCGTTGTCCTGTACAGAGGAGAAGCGTACGCCAGTGAGGCGTGGGTTCAGCGAGGTTTCTCGAAGTTTGCCCTGCCAGCCATCAGACACCCTTGACGTGCGATCTCTGCTGTATGGGTAATCTCTGCACTACACCTTGCCATTAGCACTGGCCAACCACGCATACCGTGCGCAGACGAACAGAACTGTGAACTGAACGGACTAACGCTCGCACGCGCACACACACACACCCACACCCCGCACTGGAAGTACACGCACACAACTGTTAACAACGCCCACTGAACTGAACTGAACTGTACAGCAACGGCGCTGGTAACTGACACCTGCAGAACACACACACAAACACACACACACACACACACACGCATACACAAACCCACACTGGAGGAAAAGGACTGCTCATTCAGACTGAGATGTGTTAAATGTCAATGTGAAAGTAAGAGTGAAATGCCTGTTTTGAGTTTATCTGCATTCAGTTAAGTTGATGATGTTGCATTTAAAGGGTATGGTTTATTAAGTGTACATTTCAAGCATTCAGGGTTGGATGGTGAATTAGAACAGATGTATTGTATGCATTGATTTGCCTTTCATGTGATTTCTTGCTAGTGACCAGTGTATTAATGAAACCATACCATATTGAATTTCTTGACCCAAATGTTAACCGTTTTGTGTTTGAATACGTTTCCATAAGCTCTGTGTTTATTCTTGAGTAAACATTTGAAGGGAATAACAGCTGTAATTTCCCATTTCATTTACTTCCCTGGGGGTAGGGGCGCCTCACCTGTTTAGATAGACCTAGGTAAAGTAGGGGGTAGTGTCAGGTCAGTTCGGCACTTACCTCGCACACACTGCACACACTTTTCACGGCCACCTACTAAAGCCCACTTTACCCCGTCTAAGAGGTTGACGTTAACCCAAGCTACTAAACAGGAAACAACTTGCTCACTCACCTGAACATTGAGGCCATAGGTATTGGGTGTGGGGGACCTAGATCCTGTCCCACTCAGTCCTCCCCAGACTAAGTACTTTGTAACCCCTACAAGGCGGCGGTAATAATCCCGACCGTCACATGGAGAAAGGTCTTGTGAACAGATGAGAGAAATATTGTTGTACCAGAATGTACCAGAATGATTGCAAAAGGAAAGTTTGGAGTAATAAGGACCTATCCAAGGCTTACTGCATCATTAACGATTATATGAATAAGTCCCAATACTTTTGGTGCACTGAATGGGATTGAAGTGTTTAAAATCTAAACCTTTAGTGTATAGAGCCAAAAGAAGAAAATATACTTCACTGTCCCATTACTTACACAGGGCACTACAGTATATACCGTGTGTGTTTGTGTGTATATATATACTGTATATATTTATGTTACGGTACATGTGGGAATACGGTACATGTGGGAAAATTAGGGTTAGGGTTAGGTGCTACGTTGACTTGGTACATGCTGGCATGTCTAACCCTAACCCTAACCGTAGCACCCTAGCACCTAAGCCTAACCCTAGTTTTCCCACATGTACCGTATTCGTATACAGTGGGGCAAAAAAGTATTTAGTCAGCAACCAATTGTGCAAGTTCTCCCACTTAAAGAGATGAGAGAGGCCTGTAATTTTCATCATAGGTACACTTAAACTATGAGAGACAAAATGAGAAAAAATAATCCAGAAAATCACATTGTCTGATTTTTAAAGAATTTATATGCAAATGATGGTGGAAAATAAGTATTTGGTCAATAACAAAAGTTCATCTCAATACTTTGTTATATACCCTTTGTTGGCAATGACAGAGGTCAAACGTTTTCTGTAAGTCTTCACAAGGTTTTCACACACTGTTGCTGGTATTTTGGCCCATTCCTCCATGCTGATCTCCTCTAGAGCAGTGATGTTTTGGGGCTGTCGCTGGGCAACACAGACTTTCAACTCCCTCCAAAGATTTTCTATGGGGTTGAGATCTGGAGACTGGCTGGCCACTCCAGGACCTTGAAATGCTTCTTACGAAGCCACTCCTTCGTTGCCCGGGCGGTGTGTTTGGGATCATTGTCATGCTGAAAGACCCAGCCACGTTTCATCTTCAATGCCCTTGCTGATGGAAGGAGGTTTTCACTCAAAATATCACGATACATGGCCCCATTCATTCTTTCCTTTACACGGATCAGTCGTCCTGGTCCCTTTGCAGAAAAACAGCCCCAAAGCATGATGTGTCCACCCCCATGCTTCACAGTAGGTATGGTGTTCTTTGGATGCAACTCAGCATTCTTTCTCCTCCAAACACAACGAGTTGAGTTTTTACCAAAAAGTTATATTTTGGTTTCATCTGACCATATGACATTCTCCCAATCCTCTTCTGGATCATCCAAATGCTCTCTAGCAAACTTCAGACGGGCCTGGACATGTACTGGCTTAAGCAGGGGGACACGTCTGGCACTGCAGGATTTGAGTACCTGGCGGCGTAGTGTGTTACTGATGGTAGCCTTTGTTACTTTGGTCCCAGCTCTCTGCAGGTCATTCACTAGGGCCCCCCGTGTGGTTCTGGGATTTTTGCTCACCGTTCTTGTGATAATTTTGACCCCACGGGGTGAGATCTTGCGTGGAGCCCCAGATCGAGGGAGATTATCATAGTGCGGCAGCTTAGCAAAATAATGGGGACACGCCGGACAAAAGCACCAAATGTTTTCCATGTGCTCTACATCACCATAGCTTTCAATTTTTGGTGGGAGCCACTTCATCAAGATGGTCGATGGCGGCCATCTTGGATTTCCAAGGTGGCCGCCATGTAAAGTGCAAATATCTCGGCTTCCAAGCCACATAGAAGGTCAATCTTGGTGTCAAAATATACATTTTCTGGGTCAAGGAATGCATTAAAGCTAATGAGAATATCACGAGATGATTATTTGTGCCGAGATCAAATAAATATGTTCATTCTGGCAATGTATCCATAATTTTCAACTCGGTTCCTAAGCAGCTGGACATACTGTATATTATGTATATATTATATGTATGTTTTCAATGGCATGTATATTGAAAAATGGACAACATGCATTAATTGAATTGAACTTTATGTGCTTCATTTTTTAACATAACAAAGCATTTTATATCATCAAATTATCGTTCACATTTACAACTGCAAAGCTCTGTGCATTTCCAGTGTGCTTTCTTGCATGAGCACTTTGCACCACAGCCACTTGCGCTTTTACAGCCACATTTGACCAGTTCAGTGCAGGCTTTCGAAGCCATTGGTAGAATGCTCCTCACAGGAAGCCAGACCTGGCTGTCTCTATCCAATGTCCATCCACATCCTTCTGGACTGGGTGTCGGCTGCTGAGCCAGTTCAGATGTTGCCCAGATCCCAGACTGGTAGGCAACTTGCTTCAAGTGCTGCAGAAGGGAATCTTGTGTTGGTGGAATGTGTTCCATCGTTCTGTTCTTCTGGCAGAACAACTATCTCCGTGCTTCATTAATAGATTCCACATCACTCGTCTTGTCGTAAAGGACGATTGTGTAGCGCTCCAGAAGTTTAAATTGCTGGGCATCTATGGTCACAGGAGTGTGCGGATTCGCTGCCATGTAGTTGAAGGCCTGGGTGACCTCGGGGTAGGACTTCCAAGCCTCCGATGCTGACTTCTTCCCCTTCCCACAGAATGCTGAGGTTGTGTCACAGCCTGTGAAACAGTGGAAGACTGGAAGTGCTGTGGACTTACCTTTGCCCAGAGTATGGCAGATGTTATTCATATGAAGATATCTGTAGTTCTTGCCAGTGCCAAAAGCGACCCAGATGTCTGCAGCTGGATACTTGGTGAGCAGGGCATGGAACTTGCCGATGAGGATAACGACAACATCTGTATCCACAGTGCGTACCAAGCAGGTAGAAGAGCGATGCTCCAGGGCATCAAGCAGATGAATCAGTATCCTGGTCGGCCTCTTCATGGTTACATGGCAGTATGAAGTGGCTGGTGTCTGTGCCGACCACTCTGGTGCCAGATGTAATGAAGACCTGCTTACCATCTGGCCAGGCAATGGATGCAATCTTCCTGGAGAGGAAGGTGAAGAGTTCCTGCTTGTTCATAGGGTCACGCAGGAAATCTGGCCAATTCCCTGGCAGCTTGTTCTGACCAGCCACCTTCCGTCGTATATCCCTTTGCCTCGCTTCTCCCTTGTTGACTCTTTTATGCTGCTGGTGATGTAAGTATCCCAGACCACATCAACTCTTGCAGAGGTCTCCAAGTGCTTCATGATGTGGGGAGCAAAGACACAACTGGCATATTCGTCGAATGTGGTAATGTTGGTGGTGGACAGGAAGTGCACAACAGCAGCACCGTCGAGTACTTTGACATCAAAAGTCCCTGGAGGTAAAAAAGAAAGTTAGTTAAAAAACGAAAAACAAACTGTAAATAAGGACTCTCTACAGACCTTGAAGAGAATGATATGCTTTTTTCTGATTATTACTGATATTACTTAATGCCAATGACTGATTACAACTTGTTTGTAAAAAAAAAGTACCTGGAGGTTCCTGTTGTGTCTTCTCTGTCAGAACAATTAGCAGATCTGACTTCTTTCCCAAGCGTAGTTTCCCTCTGTCAGATAGGGAGGGAGGGTATGGATGGTTTTCGTGCTTAAAAAAGGTGCTCATGTCACCCTCTCTGTGTTGCATGGCTATATAATTGGGAGAAGAGTGCAACATCATCCTTCAACATTGAGATCTGCCCTGCCTGCTTGGTCTTGGTCTTGGGTGTTGGGCATCTGAAGAGAGGCAGTGAGTTATTTTTGATGGGCTCGTGAATGGAGTGTGTGCGGTTCCTGATCACTCTCTAATGGTACTTGTTGTACTGATCTCTGCCCACTGATTCCACATTGCGGACAGTGTTAACCACAGACTCGTCAGTTATATTTCGTGTGTCCAGCATTAGAAGCTCGGGGGTATCATCTAGGAATGGATTGCTCATCCCAGTGATGGTGTGCACCAGAACTAGTGCTTGTTCTTTGAATGTCTTCTGTGTAGACATTACTTCTTCATGGTGTTGTTGTTTATTGCCTTCTTCTGAAATATACTCCTGCTCAAACTCTTTTAGGAGTCGTGCTTGTTCAGGCCCTGCGATTATCCACTTCTTCAATGCTGAGGGATTCTCGGTGAGTCCCACTGCACCCCCAGAACCCTTCACCAGATCATTATTCTGCTCATGAGCCTGGTCTATCGGTATGCTTGAGAATATGTTTGTGGTCTTGGGAATAACCCAGTGACCATGTTCTTCAAATTCATTGTGAATGGACGTGGGCAAGCTTTCCATGTCGCGGATGTGGACAGGAATCCATCTGGCATAGTTCTGGTGATCAAGGGCAAAGAACCATGGGACGAGAGCCTTCAGTGACTCCACATAGAGGGGGAAATCCTGTTCTCTGTGGGCACGTACAAATATCAGACCCATTATTTCCAAGTTGAGGATGGTATCCCAGTACTGGAATGTTGGACTCTTGGTGATCATATCTTGTCTCCAAGCTTCTTTGATCCTCTCATCACGTGGTCCCTCAGTCACCATGTCCAAGAAGGCATCCTGCTGCAGCTTTCCCAGTGCCAGAGCGCTCACTTGGTGGGCATGTCTTGTCCTAGTGAGGTGGGATGCTTTGAGGAAAGAGTCAGCTGTGCCAGAGGATGCGATACCAGCCTCAGTCAGTGCAGTGGTAAAAAAAAAAAAAAAAAAAAACATAATGATATTCGCAATAGCTTTAATGCATTCCCTGACCCAGAAAATGTATATTTTGACACCAAGATTGACCTTCTAAGTGGCTTGGAAGCCGAGATATTTGCACTTATAGATTTTACATGGCGGCCACCTTGGAAATCCAAGATGGCCGCCATCCAAGGCTTACTGCATCATTAACGATTATATGAATAAGTCCCAATACTTTTGGTGCACTGAATGGGATTGAAGTGTTTAAAATCTAAACCTTTAGTGTATAGAGCCAAAAGAAGAAAATATACTTCACTGTCCCATTACTTACACAGGGCACTACAGTATATACCGTGTGTGTTTGTGTGTATATATATACTGTATATATTTATGTTACGGTACATGTGGGAATACGGTACATGTGGGAAAATTAGGGTTAGGGTTAGGTGCTACGTTGACTTGGTACATGCTGGCATGTCTAACCCTAACCCTAACCGTAGCACCCTAGCACCTAAGCCTAACCCTAGTTTTCCCACATGTACCGTATTCGTATACAGTGGGGCAAAAAAGTATTTAGTCAGCAACCAATTGTGCAAGTTCTCCCACTTAAAGAGATGAGAGAGGCCTGTAATTTTCATCATAGGTACACTTAAACTATGAGAGACAAAATGAGAAAAAATAATCCAGAAAATCACATTGTCTGATTTTTAAAGAATTTATATGCAAATGATGGTGGAAAATAAGTATTTGGTCAATAACAAAAGTTCATCTCAATACTTTGTTATATACCCTTTGTTGGCAATGACAGAGGTCAAACGTTTTCTGTAAGTCTTCACAAGGTTTTCACACACTGTTGCTGGTATTTTGGCCCATTCCTCCATGCTGATCTCCTCTAGAGCAGTGATGTTTTGGGGCTGTCGCTGGGCAACACAGACTTTCAACTCCCTCCAAAGATTTTCTATGGGGTTGAGATCTGGAGACTGGCTGGCCACTCCAGGACCTTGAAATGCTTCTTACGAAGCCACTCCTTCGTTGCCCGGGCGGTGTGTTTGGGATCATTGTCATGCTGAAAGACCCAGCCACGTTTCATCTTCAATGCCCTTGCTGATGGAAGGAGGTTTTCACTCAAAATATCACGATACATGGCCCCATTCATTCTTTCCTTTACACGGATCAGTCGTCCTGGTCCCTTTGCAGAAAAACAGCCCCAAAGCATGATGTGTCCACCCCCATGCTTCACAGTAGGTATGGTGTTCTTTGGATGCAACTCAGCATTCTTTCTCCTCCAAACACAACGAGTTGAGTTTTTACCAAAAAGTTATATTTTGGTTTCATCTGACCATATGACATTCTCCCAATCCTCTTCTGGATCATCCAAATGCTCTCTAGCAAACTTCAGACGGGCCTGGACATGTACTGGCTTAAGCAGGGGGACACGTCTGGCACTGCAGGATTTGAGTACCTGGCGGCGTAGTGTGTTACTGATGGTAGCCTTTGTTACTTTGGTCCCAGCTCTCTGCAGGTCATTCACTAGGGCCCCCCGTGTGGTTCTGGGATTTTTGCTCACCGTTCTTGTGATAATTTTGACCCCACGGGGTGAGATCTTGCGTGGAGCCCCAGATCGAGGGAGATTATCATAGTGCGGCAGCTTAGCAAAATAATGGGGACACGCCGGACAAAAGCACCAAATGTTTTCCATGTGCTCTACATCACCATAGCTTTCAATTTTTGGTGGGAGCCACTTCATCAAGATGGTCGATGGCGGCCATCTTGGATTTCCAAGGTGGCCGCCATGTAAAGTGCAAATATCTCGGCTTCCAAGCCACATAGAAGGTCAATCTTGGTGTCAAAATATACATTTTCTGGGTCAAGGAATGCATTAAAGCTATTGAGAATATCACGAGATGATTATTTGTGCCGAGATCAAATAAATATGTTCATTCTGGCAATGTATCCATAATTTTCAACTCGGTTCCTAAGCAGCTGGACATACAGTATATTATGTATATATTATATGTATGTTTTCAATGGCATGTATATTGAAAAATGGACAACATGCATTAATTGAATTGAACTTTATGTGCTTCATTTTTTAACATAACAAAGCATTTTATATCATCAAATTATCGTTCACATTTACAACTGCAAAGCTCTGTGCATTTCCAGTGTGCTTTCTTGCATGAGCACTTTGCACCACAGCCACTTGCGCTTTTACAGCCACATTTGACCAGTTCAGTGCAGGCTTTCGAAGCCATTGGTAGAATGCTCCTCACAGGAAGCCAGACCTGGCTGTCTCTATCCAATGTCCATCCACATCCTTCTGGACTGGGTGTCGGCTGCTGAGCCAGTTCAGATGTTGCCCAGATCCCAGACTGGTAGGCAACTTGCTTCAAGTGCTGCAGAAGGGAATCTTGTGTTGGTGGAATGTGTTCCATCGTTCTGTTCTTCTGGCAGAACAACTATCTCCGTGCTTCATTAATAGATTCCACATCACTCGTCTTGTCGTAAAGGACGATTGTGTAGCGCTCCAGAAGTTTAAATTGCTGGGCATCTATGGTCACAGGAGTGTGCGGATTCGCTGCCATGTAGTTGAAGGCCTGGGTGACCTCGGGGTAGGACTTCCAAGCCTCCGATGCTGACTTCTTCCCCTTCCCACAGAATGCTGAGGTTGTGTCACAGCCTGTGAAACAGTGGAAGACTGGAAGTGCTGTGGACTTACCTTTGCCCAGAGTATGGCAGATGTTATTCATATGAAGATATCTGTAGTTCTTGCCAGTGCCAAAAGCGACCCAGATGTCTGCAGCTGGATACTTGGTGAGCAGGGCATGGAACTTGCCGATGAGGATAACGACAACATCTGTATCCACAGTGCGTACCAAGCAGGTAGAAGAGCGATGCTCCAGGGCATCAAGCAGATGAATCAGTATCCTGGTCGGCCTCTTCATGGTTACATGGCAGTATGAAGTGGCTGGTGTCTGTGCCGACCACTCTGGTGCCAGATGTAATGAAGACCTGCTTACCATCTGGCCAGGCAATGGATGCAATCTTCCTGGAGAGGAAGGTGAAGAGTTCCTGCTTGTTCATAGGGTCACGCAGGAAATCTGGCCAATTCCCTGGCAGCTTGTTCTGACCAGCCACCTTCCGTCGTATATCCCTTTGCCTCGCTTCTCCCTTGTTGACTCTTTTATGCTGCTGGTGATGTAAGTATCCCAGACCACATCAACTCTTGCAGAGGTCTCCAAGTGCTTCATGATGTGGGGAGCAAAGACACAACTGGCATATTCGTCGAATGTGGTAATGTTGGTGGTGGACAGGAAGTGCACAACAGCAGCACCGTCGAGTACTTTGACATCAAAAGTCCCTGGAGGTAAAAAAGAAAGTTAGTTAAAAAACGAAAAACAAACTGTAAATAAGGACTCTCTACAGACCTTGAAGAGAATGATATGCTTTTTTCTGATTATTACTGATATTACTTAATGCCAATGACTGATTACAACTTGTTTGTAAAAAAAAAGTACCTGGAGGTTCCTGTTGTGTCTTCTCTGTCAGAACAATTAGCAGATCTGACTTCTTTCCCAAGCGTAGTTTCCCTCTGTCAGATAGGGAGGGAGGGTATGGATGGTTTTCGTGCTTAAAAAAGGTGCTCATGTCACCCTCTCTGTGTTGCATGGCTATATAATTGGGAGAAGAGTGCAACATCATCCTTCAACATTGAGATCTGCCCTGCCTGCTTGGTCTTGGTCTTGGGTGTTGGGCATCTGAAGAGAGGCAGTGAGTTATTTTTGATGGGCTCGTGAATGGAGTGTGTGCGGTTCCTGATCACTCTCTAATGGTACTTGTTGTACTGATCTCTGCCCACTGATTCCACATTGCGGACAGTGTTAACCACAGACTCGTCAGTTATATTTCGTGTGTCCAGCATTAGAAGCTCGGGGGTATCATCTAGGAATGGATTGCTCATCCCAGTGATGGTGTGCACCAGAACTAGTGCTTGTTCTTTGAATGTCTTCTGTGTAGACATTACTTCTTCATGGTGTTGTTGTTTATTGCCTTCTTCTGAAATATACTCCTGCTCAAACTCTTTTAGGAGTCGTGCTTGTTCAGGCCCTGCGATTATCCACTTCTTCAATGCTGAGGGATTCTCGGTGAGTCCCACTGCACCCCCAGAACCCTTCACCAGATCATTATTCTGCTCATGAGCCTGGTCTATCGGTATGCTTGAGAATATGTTTGTGGTCTTGGGAATAACCCAGTGACCATGTTCTTCAAATTCATTGTGAATGGACGTGGGCAAGCTTTCCATGTCGCGGATGTGGACAGGAATCCATCTGGCATAGTTCTGGTGATCAAGGGCAAAGAACCATGGGACGAGAGCCTTCAGTGACTCCACATAGAGGGGGAAATCCTGTTCTCTGTGGGCACGTACAAATATCAGACCCATTATTTCCAAGTTGAGGATGGTATCCCAGTACTGGAATGTTGGACTCTTGGTGATCATATCTTGTCTCCAAGCTTCTTTGATCCTCTCATCACGTGGTCCCTCAGTCACCATGTCCAAGAAGGCATCCTGCTGCAGCTTCCCCAGTGCCAGAGCGCTCACTTGGTGGGCATGTCTTGTCCTAGTGAGGTGGGATGCTTTGAGGAAAGAGTCAGCTGTGCCAGAGGATGCGATACCAGCCTCAGTCAGTGCAGTGGTAAAAAAAAAAAAAAAAAAAAACATAATGATATTCGCAATAGCTTTAATGCATTCCCTGACCCAGAAAATGTATATTTTGACACCAAGATTGACCTTCTAAGTGGCTTGGAAGCCGAGATATTTGCACTTATAGATTTTACATGGCGGCCACCTTGGAAATCCAAGATGGCCGCCATCGGCCATCTTGATGAAGTGGCTCCCACCAAAAATTGAAAGCTATGGTGATGTAAAGCACATGGTGATGTAAAAAAAAAAAATTGTGCTTTTGTCCGGCGCGTCCCCATTATTAAATATGGTCTTAACACTACAGGCGCGACGTTTTTTTACCTACTAAAGCGCGACGAGGTGTGGATTCACATGACCACTATTCACAATGGGGCAGTGTGTACTGATCCACAAAAATCGCTGGATGGCGATGTCACGCAAGAAGCGTGAACACGCAACAGGAACACACCGCGGGGGAAACCCGATCTCTTTGTTCATTGATCGGAGAGCCATCAACCCTCCCACATCATGTTATTTGATGTACACATTTCACGGCAAGAGAATTCCGATTTGTGGCAAACACCCAACAATTGTTCGTTCACTAAACATTATTACATGAACACAGTTATAGCACCAGTTCCTAGCACCTAGTTTCCTAGCACCAGGGGAGCCCCCCCTCCCAAATTTCGTTGTTTGGTACCTGTACTATATCAATGACAAATAAAGACCATTCATTCATTCATTCAAACAATGACAGTTACAGTCTCGCTCAAACTGTAGCGAGATTAGGAGACTACTAATTGAGAAAAAGAAAAGAAAATACATGAAAGAAAGGAGAGAAAGAGTACAGAATGATAAATCATTCAGAATGTTATTGGTTTTAATATTTCACAATCTGCCAGAATAAGCACGCTCCCTCGCACGCCCAGCCCATCATTTTTGATGCCGCTAATGTGTGTAATGGAAAGTGTGACAATGTTTAAAGACATGATGTCATAATCAAAATATAAAACCTGGTTGGATAAAATAAGATTCTGTTGTGATTGTGTTGACATTGTTGTGATGTCAAAAGAGATCTTGGTTATGTAATGTGTAAAGTGGAGAAGAGATTGATTGGAACTGCGGGAGTTTTCATTACTAACGAATGATGGTTGATTATTATTATACAAAAATAATAGTAATAAATATTGCAATATTGTGTTATCATAGTTATGAGCTTCACAGTGACTGCTGTAAGCTTGTAAGCTTTGAAACCTGCTTGGCAGCTTTGAAACCCGCTTGGCAGCTTTGAAACCCGCTTGGCTCGCTCATGAATTGGCAGCTATTGTTTGCTGATGGGAAACGATCAATAAGATTACCCTCCCCCGTGCATCAACCATTGTATCAAGTGATTGTAACTCACTTTAGAAACTAGTTCTTAGCCTACACGTTTATTTGTCAAATACATGCTCTGCCGTTCGTTATATCGTTGATGATTACAGGCATAATCATCGCCGACATCATTTTATTTGATGTACACATTTCACGGCAAGAGACAGTTTATTCTCCCAACAATTGTTTGTTCACCCCAACAATTGTTTGTTCACTGCACAACATGAACACAGTGAGGATTCAAACAAACAAAATAATTAATACACTCTGCAACGGGACAGGCGCGAGAAACTGCCGTGGTTGAACCTGCCGTGGTTGAGAGAGTTGAGTACAACTGAGTACAACCTTTCTGGTGGGGGATGGTTTGAAGGGCTTGTTGGAGGCATCCTTTGTGTGGTGATCGGAAACGATCAGAAAGAGATCATTGAGAATAAGATGACCCTCCCCCATGCATCAACCATCAATTGTCAGGATTCATCTGTGATAAACAATTGCCTACTAATTACATGCCATTGAATATGTTTGCATATGAACACACTTATTCCTACATTATCAATATCTTATTATCAATTGTCAATACTCTCTCCCTTCTTCCCCTTACTTTCCTGTCTGTCTTCACTATATCTGGGACTGCCCCACTCAGAAATATCCGTTCGTTATATCGTTGATGATTACAGGCATAATCATCGCCGACATCATTTTATTTGATGTACACATTTCACGGCAAGAGACAGTTTATTCTCCCAACAATTGTTTGTTCACTGCACAACATGAACACAGTGAGGATTCAAACAAACAAAATAATTAATACACTCTGCAATTGGCTACTACTACAACGTGGTCTACAGTGATACACAAAAAATACATTATATACAATATTATAAATATTGTCTGAACGAACATTTATTTCGCCATATTAAGTGACTTATCACCTTCGTTTTTTGTGAACGGGACGATCAGAAAGAGATTCGTTTACCACAAAACAAGGAATGCAAAATCCAAAAAACAACGCGTTACATTGGCCGTCCTAATGAGACGATAACTGTAGGCTACTCAAATAGAAGTCATTATCTTATATTTATTATATCTATGTACAACCTTGTTGTAGCCTATTATTATCATGGTCGACATGAGAATTGTTGGCTACTTCATATCACAACTGAACATTCATATCAGAATCAGAATCAGAATCAGAAGACTTTTATTGCCATGACATGTAAACATGTTAGGAATTTGGTTTGGAACAATGGAGCACGGTTTACAGCAGGACAGGTGCAAGACAGGACAAGACAGTGCAAACCAACATCAAAGTGCAAGAGTCATAATTAATATAAATATAAAGTGCAGAGATCAAGTGTTCAAGTGTTCATATCCAGACAGTCCAAAGCTCTCTGGGTGGGGGTGGAGGGAGGGTAGATAGATATATATAGCCTATAGCATTATTTGAAAATTTACAGCGCTTTACAGGCATAATCATCGCCGACATCATTTTATTTGATGTACACATTTCACGGCAAGAGACAGTTTATTCACCCAACAATTGTTTGTTCACTGCAAAACATTAACACAGTGAGGATTCAAACAAACAAAATAATGAATACACTCTGCAATTGGCTACTACTACAACGTGGTCTACAGTGATATACAAAAAAGACATTATATACAATATTATAAATATCCGTTTGTTATATAATATTCGTTGATGAACTACTTTGCTGTGGTACCTATGTAATACCACACAGCTTGATAGGTACATACTGTGCAGTGTATCATTCATAACTGTACATAGGCTACACATATCATAATATCTTATCACTATTGCATGGAACTTGGGTAAACCCGCTGTGAAAAAAAACCCTCAGCTCCAACAAATCTGAAGGGATTGGGAGACATACTGTACAGTTTATCATTTTCATAACTGTCTGTACATATACATATCTTATGTATCACTATTGCTATATATAGCCTATATATATAAACACATTATGTTACAAATATCAGTTTTATCCACTGTATCTAATTCAGCACTGAAGCCTGAAGGTTGAGCACAGTGTGTGTCCCCTTGCTACCTCTGCTGATATAAAAGAGAATTGCAGCCTTGGAGAAAAAGATGGCAGCCGAATCCCAAGGCAAATACACAGACACACACAGAAATACTGCAAAATCGCTTTATACTAACTCGATTTTGAAAATGTAAAGATGCTGGGTGGTAGAACGCACATATCTAGGAAAAGTCATGAAAGGAGGGTCCTGAAATTTGATCGAGTGCAAAGGTAGATTTTTTTTTGTACTCACTGGTGCTGTTTAACACCTCACGGCTGATTAAGTGTTAAGCCACCGCACTACAGTGGTCTTGTATGTCTTCCATTTTCTAATAATTGCTCCCACAGTTGATTTCTTCACACCAAGCTGCTTACCTATTGCAGATTCAGTCTTCCCAGCCTGGTGCAGGTCTACAATTTTGTTTCTGGTGTCCTTTGACAGCTCTTTGGTCTTGGCCATAGTGGAGTTTGGAGTGTGACTGTTTGAGGTTGTGGACAGGTGTCTTTTATACTGATAACGAGTTCAAACAGGTGCCATTAATACAGGTAACAAGTGGAGGACAGAGGAGCCTCTTAAAGAAGAAGTTACAGGTCTGTGAGAGCCAGAATTCTTGCTTGTTTGTAGGTGACCAAATACTTATTTTACAGAGGATTTTACCAATTAATTCATAAAAACTCTGACAATGTGATTTCCTGGATTCTTTCCCCCCATTCTGTCTCTCATAGTTGAAGTGTACCTATGATGAACATTACAGGCCTCATCTTTTTAAATGGGAGAACCTGCACAATTGGTGGCTGACTAAATACTTTTTTGCCCCACTGTATGTACCATAACATATATATATATATATATATATATATATATATATATATATATCCAGATTAGGCCCCCACTACATTTAATAACTAAGTGAAGTCACATGTTGTTAACTCTATGGGTGATTACACAACAGCCCAAGCTGATAGGAGAACCTGATATTCCAGTACTCTACAAAGAAATTCATCCTAACCTTCGTCACATCAGCAAAAGAGAACATGCTTATTTATAGAACTGCAAATTAGGCCATTATTCATATTCCTCATCCACTACATTGTCCACTCCAGGACATGGGACGTAGAAAATGCCCCACATTTTCTTTACCTTGAATTTCAAACAGTTCCATTCACAACCTGGTTAGCATATCAAGAAGCACAGGCCTGAGACACACACACACATGACCAGAGAAATATGACATGTCAAGAGACCCAGTCATTAGATTGGCACCTAGAGTAATACAACTGCCAAAGATAAAGTGATAACCGAGCAAATTTGGAAACAAAATGGTTCTCCACAGATTCACAGTACTCCCCATGTTTTATGATAGTCAATATTTTATTATTATTATTATTGTAAATCAGACATAACTTTCAAAAAGTTCTGGCCAATCCCACTTCTCAGTGGAGTGGCCTGGGCGTGGGTGGGAGGGGTTCCACTGTTCCACTTCAGTTAGAAACGCATGTCATCCGCTCAACCGTCTCAACAAGGACTGGTTCATTGGTCTCACAAAAAATCAGAGACCGTTCTCTTCAAACAGAAGCTACCGCTGTTAAAATAGGTCATTACTTGGTTATCATCATTGAGATACATGTATGAATTAAGAGGACTGCTCCGTTAATCTTAACAGTGGGCTGGGTCTTATGTGACCCACTGGTACAGTAATAGTCATTAGTTTATCGTTGCAAAAAAGAACCCAAGATAATATGACAGTTATAATGCCTAATATATAAAAAAAGAAATGTTGCCATTACTCAAATGCTTTTCTGTAAAAAAACAAATAATTTGGTAGCAAATGATGAGACTGAACCCAACGAAAAAACAAGCACCAAAACAATGACACAGACCGACAAATACTCAACAACAATGTCCATTCTCAAATAAAAACCATAGTCTCACACATAACACAAAGCAAATCCTGGATGAGGGATGACAGGTCCTGTGTGGAAGGGCATGGTGTGGTCATTGGTAATGGAGGACTGGAGGAGGTTGAAGTCATCGAACGTAGCCCCGGATCCCGCTTTTCCATTCCTCTCTTTCTCCCTCCCTCTTTCTCTCTAGTCTTCCCCTGCTTTCATCCCTCTGACAGATCCCTCGTTCCGCATCTGAGAAACACAAAGAACATGAGTTATCATGCCTCTATAACATGAGTTATCCTGCCTCTAAAACATGAGTTATCCTGCCTCTATAACATGAGTTATCCTGCCTCTAAAACATGAGTTATCCTGCCTCTATAACATGAGTTATCCTGCCTCTAAAACATGAGTTATCCTGCCTCTATAACATGAGTTATCCTGCCTCTATAACATGACACACTGAGTAGTAACAAGAGTTATCCTGCCTCTATAACATGACACACTGAGTAACATGAGTTATCCTGCCTCTATAACATGACACACTGAGTAGTAACATGAGTTATCCTGCCTCTATAACATGACACACTGAGTAGTAACATGAGTTATCCTGCCTCTACAACATGACACACTGAGTAGTAACATGAGTTATCCTGCCTCTACAACATGACACACTGAGTAGTAACATGAGTTATCCTGCCTCTATAACATGACACACTGAGTAGTAACATGAGTTATCCTGCCTCTACAACATGACACACTGAGTAACATGAGTTATCCTGCCTCTATAACATGACACACTGAGTAGTAACATGAGTTATCCTGCCTCTATAACATGACACACTGAGTAGTAACATGAGTTATCCTGCCTCTACAACATGACACACTGAGTAACATGAGTTATCCTGCCTCTATAACATGACACACTGAGTAGTAACATGAGTTATCCTGCCTCTACAACATGACACACTGAGTAGTAACATGAGTTATCCTGCCTCTACAACATGACACACTGAGTAGTAACATGAGTTATCATACCTCTATAACATGACACACTGAGTAACATGAGTTATCCTGCCTCTATAACATGACACACTGAGTAGTAACATGAGTTATCCTGCCTCTATAACATGACACACTGAGTAACATGAGTTATCCTGCCTCTACAACATGACACACTGAGTAGTAACATGAGTTATCCTGCCTCTACAACATGACACACTGAGTAGTAACATGAGTTATCCTGCCTCTATAACATGACACACTGAGTAGTAACATGAGTTATCCTGCCTCTACAACATGACACACTGAGTAGTAACATGAGTTATCCTGCCTCTATAACATGACACACTGAGTAGTAACATGAGTTATCCTGCCTCTATAACATGACACACTGAGTAACATGAGTTATCCTGCCTCTACAACATGACACACTGAGTAGTAACATGAGTTATCCTGCCTCTATAACATGACACACTGAGTAGTAACATGAGTTATCCTGCCTCTATAACATGACACACTGAGTAGTAACATGAGTTATCCTGCCTCTACAACATGACACACTGAGTAGTAACATGAGTTATCCTGCCTCTATAACATGACACACTGAGTAACATGAGTTATCATGCCTCTATAACATGACACACTGAGTAGTAACATGAGTTATCCTGCCTCTACAACATGACACACTGAGTAGTAACATGAGTTATCCTGCCTCTATAACATGACACACTGAGTAGTAACAAGAGTTATCCTGCCTCTACAACATGACACACTGAGTAGTAACATGAGTTATCCTGCCTCTACAACATGACACACTGAGTAGTAACATGAGTTATCCTGCCTCTATAACATGACACACTGAGTAGTAACATGAGTTATCCTGCCTCTATAACATGACACACTGAGTAGTAACATGAGTTATCCTGCCTCTACAACATGACACACTGAGTAGTAACATGAGTTATCCTGCCTCTATAACATGACACACTGAGTAACATGAGTTATCCTGCCTCTATAACATGACACACTGAGTAGTAACATGAGTTATCCTGCCTCTACAACATGACACACTGAGTAGTAACATGAGTTATCCTGCCTCTATAACATGACACACTGAGTAGTAACAAGAGTTATCCTGCCTCTACAACATGACACACTGAGTAGTAACATGAGTTATCCTGCCTCTACAACATGACACACTGAGTAGTAACATGAGTTATCCTGCCTCTATAACATGACACACTGAGTAGTAACATGAGTTATCCTGCCTCTATAACATGACACACTGAGTAGTAACATGAGTTATCCTGCCTCTATAACATGACACACTGAGTAGTAACATGAGTTATCATGCCTCTATAACATGACACACTGAGTAGTAACATGAGTTATCCTGCCTCTACAACATGACACACTGAGTAGTAACATGAGTTATCCTGCCTCTACAACATGACACACTGACTGGGTAATGGCATCATGTACCAGACAGCATTTTACAGATAATCATGATTAATCACAGCCTATTATTGTGATTAACTTGATTAAAATGTTAAATCTATTGACACAGTACTTATCATCAATTTAGATTAGATTCAACTTTATTATCATTGAAGAGTACAGGTACTAGACAACGAAATGCAGTTAAGCACCTAACCAGAAGTGCAAATAGTGATTTGACATGATATAAATAAAACATGACAATGATAGTGATAGGTACAGTAAGGCATGTATGGTAGTTTAGAGGTATATATAGTTATGATCTATGTACAGTTAAGGTAGTTTATGTACAGTATGTAATGTGCAGATGTATAAAAAGAGGCTATATCAAAGAGGTATGTGCAACATACAGTATGTGCAAAGGCAGTATTGTAAACATCAGTAGTGTAAAGGTTAAAGAGTGATCACATTAACCAGGGATGTGCAACCATCACAGTATTGTCATTGTATCTCAGGGTGGGGGGATACTGAGAGTCATTGTCAAAGTAGGGGGGGGGGGGGTAGTTTATCAGAGTGATAGTTCTGTGAAAGACGCTGTTCTGTAGCCTGCTGGTACAGTACAGTACAGTACAGTCTAACATTTTTTGAACAGCCGTGCCTTTTTTACCTACTAAAAGAGACACATGCTCAAGCTGCTACTTACACACAATGACCACTAGTTGGCCGCTTGTAAATTAGCCTGCTTCCTACAAAGAAAAACTGCAAAATAGCTTTATATACTAGCTTATTCTGATGTGATTTAGAAAATGTAAGGATAGTGGGTGGTAGAACGCACATATCTAGGAAAAGTCATGAAAGGAGGGTCAAATGACCCCGCATGGCTGATTAAGTGTTAACCAGGGATGTGCAGCCATCATAGTATTGTCATTGTATCTCAGGGTGGGGGGATAACTGAGAGTCATTGTCAAAGTAGACATTTACATTTTTGGCATTCAGCAGACACCTTATTCGAAAGCGACTTACAAATCGATACATTTGACTAAGCAAGTGAATCATCAATTCACCAGTTCTAGCAGGAAGAGTAATCTAGCTCAGGCCCGGGGCCATTGGCAGTCGTCGTGATAGAAGAAGAAAGAAAGAAAGATATAAATATATATATTTTTAAATTAATAGACACTATTAATATACTGGAGCAAGGGGGGCCGTTGAAGTCTTAGGAGGCATAGTATAGGGTAAAAGCAGGTGTGTTAGGAGGCATAGTATAGGGTAAAAGCAGGTGTCTTAGGAGACACAGTGCATAGTATAGGGTAAAAGCAGGTGTCTTAGGAGACCCAGTGCATAGTATAGGGTAAAAGCAGGTGTCTTAGGAGACCCAGTGCATAGTATAGGGTAAAAGCAGGTGTGTTAGGAGACCCAGTGCTGGGTACAGTCCAGTGGACCATGGGGAGTGTGTACCTGGTCCAGCTCCCTCTGGGTCTCCTCCTCTATCCGGCGGATGTCGTCCATGGTCAGGTCCACCCAGCGGTCCAGCCAGCAGAACAGCTGCCGGTGGAAGTTGGTGAAGAGGCGCTTCTCTTGCTGCTCAGGTGCAGGGAGGAGGGGGGGCAAACAGGGAGGGGGGGGGGGGGCAAACAGGGAGGAGGGGGGGCAAACAGGGAGGAGGGTGGAGACACAGGGAGGGAGGTGGAGACACAGGGAGGGAGACACAGGGAGGGAGGTGGAGACACAGGGAGGGAGGTGGGGACACAGGGAGGGAGACACAGGGAGGGAGACACAGGGAGGGAGGTGGGGACACAGGGAGGGAGACACAGGGAGGGAGGGAGACACAGGGAGGGAGGTGGAGACACAGGGAGGGAGGTGGGGACACAGGGAGGGAGACACAGGGAGGGAGGTGGGGACACAGGGAGGGAGACACAGGGAGGGAGGGAGACACAGGGAGGGAGGTGGAGACACAGGGAGGGAGGTGGGGACACAGGGAGGGAGGTGGGGACACAGGGAGGGAGACACAGGGAGGGAGACGGGGACACAGGGAGGGAGGTGGAGACACAGGGAGGGAGGTGGGGACACAGGGAGGGAGACACAGGGAGGGAGACGGGGACACAGGGAGGGAGGTGGAGACACAGGGAGGGAGGTGGAGACACAGGGAGGGAGGTGGGGACACAGGGAGGGAGACACAGGGAGGGAGGGAGACACAGGGAGGGAGGTGGAGACACAGGGAGGGAGGTGGGGACACAGGGAGGGAGGTGGGGACACAGGGAGGGAGACACAGGGAGGGAGACGGGGACACAGGGAGGGAGGTGGAGACACAGGGAGGGAGGTGGGGACACAGGGAGGGAGACACAGGGAGGGAGACGGGGACACAGGGAGGGAGGTGGAGACACAGGGAGGGAGGTGGAGACACAGGGAGGGAGGTGGGGACACAGGGAGGGAGGTGGGGACACAGGGAGGGAGGTGGGGACACAGGGAGGGAGACACAGGGAGGGAGACGGGGACACAGGGAGGAAGGTGGAGACACAGGGAGGGAGGTGGAGACACAGGGAGGAAGGTGGAGACACAGGGAGGGAGACACAGGGAGGGAGGTGGAGACACAGGGAGGGTGACACAGGGAGGGAGGTGGAGACACAGGGAGGGTGACACAGGGAGGGAGGTGGGGACATAAAACAAGCTATTAGATACTCACTTTCAATTCTGTATACATGTACAATTTGCATTTCTCAAAAAACAACAAACTAACTGTCAACTTATATGACGTCTTGCTGAAAGGCATTCTGGAACCTGCAGTTCTACCCATTCTAACCTGCATCTACCCCATACCTAGTATGTAACGTATTAATCAATCTCTTTTAACTGTCAATCAAGTATGTAACTTATTAATCAATCTCGTTTAACTGTCAATCAATCATGTAACATATTTATCAACAAGAAAAGCAGAGAGGTGACCCATTTGTCAACATGTTCAGCTGGAAACCATTCCATATTATTGCCACTATAATCCTGTGCTGCTGATACTGATAGTGTAGCACAATAATAAAAATGTAAAAAACGTTATTTGGTTATTTGGGCCACTTACCTGGTGTATAAAGCTCTCCACTCGTCCCTGAAGTCCCCACCAGCGGAAATGTACTGTTACAAGCTTATAAGCAGTCATATAGGGACAGTTACTGTCGTGGAGCTCCTTCTAGACAATTACAAAAAGAGATTGGGGAAAAATAGATAAGAGCGAAATTGGGACCTAATTCCCCAAAAACATCCAACACAGGGCAGATACACTGAGAAGACCCACACAAGTTGAATCTCATGCTGTCATGAGGTACAATACATGCTGGTACACACACAGGGTTCCCACACCTTCTGAAACATCAAATTCAAGCACCTTTCAATGACTTTCAAGACTCAATTCCCTCAAATTCAAGGACCCAACACGGCATAGTTTGAGACAGATCTAGATGAGAATTTATATAAGAGGAACTATCCGCTCACAGACAACAATTAAAAAGAGAGGCTTGAATGTGTGAACACTAGATGGTCTCTTGCCTTCTCTACCACAGCACAGCAAAACAATATATTGTGAAATATGTGTAAAGTTAAGTAATACAGAGAGGAGAAGCTAAGTAAAACATTTTTGAATATATATATATTATTTTTTTTAGAGAGAGAGAGAGAGAGAGAGAGAGAGAGAGAGAGAGAGAGAGAGAGAGAGAGAGAGAGAGAGAGAGAGAGAGAGAGAGAGAGAGAGAGAGAGGGGAATTCAAGCACTTTCAATGACCCATGTCTATTTTCAAAAACTTTTAAGGATTTCAAGGACCCGTGGGTAACTGGTTAAAGCAGTATGCATGTGTGATGTTTGGGTCATTAAGTAACTGGTTAATGCAGTATGCATGTGTGATGTTTGGGTCATTAAGTAACTGGTTAAAGCAGTATGCATGTGTGATGTTTGGGTCATTAAGTAACTGGTTAAAGCAGTATGCAGGTGTGATGTTTAGGTTATTAAGTAACTGGTTAAAGCAGTATGCAGGTGTGATGTTTGGGTCATTAAGTAACTGGTTAAAGCAGTATGCAGGTGTGATGTTTGGGTCATTAGGTAACTGGTTAAAGCAGTATACATGTGTGATGTTTGGGCATACCTTCCATCCTGGTCCCAGAGGGCCTCTGCCGGTCTTTTCAGAGTGAAAGATGGCCGGGTCTTCCTCTGCCTTGTAGTCCTGAGTGTGGGAAGACACAGTAAACAGACTGACTTATATAGCGCCTTTATCCAAAGCGCTTTACAACGGCCTCTCATTCACCCATACATTCACACACCAATGGCGGCAAGCTACCATGCAAGGCGCCGGCCCGCTCACTGGGAGCAATTTTGGGTTCAGTGTCTTGCCCAAGGACACTTCGATATGTGGCCAGCCGGGGCTCGAACCACCGATCTGCCGATCTTGCGATCATTAGATGGCGGCTCTACCTCCTGCTCCACAGCCGACCTCCATACGTTAAAAAATATATATATACAGTCAAGTGTAAAAGGTTAATGTTGAATCTTTACTTGAGCAATTTGGATTCCAGATCAAATGATGAATGAGAGGCAGAAGAGGGTTGTATTTTCATACAAACATTTTAACATTAAGAAATACATGTCCCCCCCATTTGTAGAAACAAATAAACATGTTGGATTGAATGTCAATTATGGATGGTACACTGTGTTTTACACTGGTGCACTTTATGCCTTTTGCAGTAAGTTGTTTGAGAAGCAACTTTCATGACCTCACGGCAAGGTCACGGCAAGGTCACGGCAAGGTCACAGGATGGAACGTCTGTCTGAGAATGGTCAAAGGAGAGCCTTGAGGACCTTTGTGGGAGGAGGGGAGGTGGGGGAGGGGGAGGTGGGAGAGGTGTGGGAGGAGGGGGAGGTGGGAGAGGAGGGGGAGGTGGGAGAGGTGTGGGAGGTGGGAGAGGTGTGGGAGGTGGGAGAGGTGTGGGAGGTGGGAGAGGTGTGGGAGGAGGGGGAGGTGGGGGAGGAGGGGGAGGTGGGGGAGGAGGGGGACTGTTGGGGCAAAGGGAGATTGGGAAGGGGAAGGGGGGGAGTGGAAGGTCTATGGGAATTTTGTATTTCTACTGGATTCTTGTCATTCTATTTCTTTTTTGTTTAATTCTATGTTACCACTCCCTTGTATTAGAGATGTCTACCAGGTGGATAGAGACAGGGTAGCCCTCTGGGCAATCATGACCATGTTTAAGATATTGGCCAGGGCATGTGTACCAAAGACAGTTGGTGAACCATCATGGCAACAAAATAGGCCACGCCCTCTGGACAACTGATTGGTTATTAGCAGCCATATTTGTGTTTCTTTGTTAAAATGGATCCCGTGAGCACCTCAGTCCATTGATGCTACAGACCAAGTTTGGTGCAGATAGGTCAATAACTGTAAAAGTCATTCTGTGGTTTTCACAAACGTCAAAATGGCGGAAAATCCATCACGGCGGAACTTGAGGAATTGTTCTCCATATTTTCCTCCTCAACACCCCTCCTCTCCCTCCTCTCTGTCTGTTGGATGACCTCATCACCTATCTTCAACCCCCCTCCTCTCCCTCCTCTCTGTCTGTTGGATGACCTCATCACCCTCCTCAACCCCCCTCCTCTCCCTCCTCTCTGTCTGTTGGATGACCTCATCACCTATCTTCAACCCCCCTCCTCTCCCTCCTCTCTGTCTGTTGGATGACCTCATCACCCTCCTCAACCCCCCTCCTCTCCCTCCTCTCTGTCTGTTGGATGACCTCATCACCTATCTTCAACCCTCATATGCCAGACCCTCCCTTTACGTGAGCAGAAATTATATTTCAGAACACTTCTACATTTGTTCTGAGCTGCTACGATTATGAATAATAAGGGGTTCCACCTTCCCTGCTGATAAGGGGTTAGCATCTTTTGATATGGTAGCATAATAGATGTATATGATAACACATTCACATAAAGGACGACATTCTTTGCCTCACATTTAACATTTGAAGTACAGAGCCTAAATTCAAATTTCGGCTTTTCTTTCAGAATAATTATGTTGAGTCCAGATATTGAAAGGAAATGTATTAATTTACCTCAGAGCAAAAATAACTGTATCACATGTAGGGCTTCATTAGGAAGGTCTGAAACTAATATCACGTTCATATATTACATATTCATATCCATACCACATCATCAACTTGTGATCGGTCTGCGATGTCGATCGGCACAACCTCTGTCTCCTCCCACTCTTCTGGGGAAAGACCATGGGGCTGTCAGGAGGAGAGGACATGAGAGAAGGTTCTGGTAAAGACCATGAGGCTGTCAGGAGGAGAGGACATGAGAGAATGTTCTGGTAAAGACCATGGGGCTGTCAGGAGGAGAGGACATGAGAGAAGGTTCTGGTAAAGACCATGGGGCTGTCAGGAGGAGAGGACATGAGAGAAGGTTCTGGTAAAGACCATGGGGCTGTCAGGAGGAGAGGACATGAGAGAATGTTCTGGTAAGGACCATGGGGCTGTCAGGAGGAGAGGACATGAGAGAAGGTTCTGGTAAAGACCATGGGGCTGTCAGGAGGAGAGTAAGGTACTGCCGTAACTCTCACCGCCACCTTGAACAAAGAGGGAAGGGTTTGCCTCTTCGTGGCCCAAACATAACATAGCTTCAACTTAACGTTAGCTTTCTAGCTAACGTTTGAACAGCCAATAAGTTAGCTAAAAGAACACATTCACGTAGCTACCTTTCTTTGTGGGTTTGTAGTGACGCATGAAGTTGGATATTGTGGTGGTCGTGTCACTGATTTTGAGCTGCAGACTTGCAGCATACCGCTGTTCTCCTCTTACTACCGTCATCAACAAAATAATCCTTGAATCCAAATGTAATTACGGTCCAGCCCCACTACATGATTCATCATGTCACCCGTCATCTTCCTGTCATCAGAACGACCACAACCACTTTTGGGTGGTAGAAGTGTAGCGGTTTGACTGGCGGTCAATGTCAATTTGTGGTCTTTGCTACTTTAATCCGATAAAATAAGAAAACCTTATTGCTTTTTAGATATTAGGATCTCAAATACGATGACCATTCAGGCAAACAATTATATAGTGTCGTTGCCGATCAATGATCATCTTTATGTATTAAATGTTATAATTGTTCCACATTTGAGACCTGTCTTCCCCCCACTCAGTTATTCAGTCGGTGTCCATCATTTTAGTTCAATTTAGTCTATCTATAGTGTTAGAGTTTAATTTGTGCCACTAAATTGAAATAGTCCACGGGTGTGTATCCCCCCGATACATCCTCCCCATTCTCATACTCCCGAGTCCGAGTAAGTATGATTTGACAGGCAGCTAGACTTAATGCCTTCCCAATCAGCGAGACGTGGTTATAGAAATGACGTTGTTTTATTGATAAAAAGGGTAAAACTGGAAAGAGAATATAGAAAACGTACATTACTGTCGTGAAACTATTTAACACACTTCAGTTAACGTAATGTGGATACTGTATTTATAATGCTTATGTAAGTAGCCTAGGATAATGAAAACCCTCAGGGAGATAAACCATCTGTGTTATTATTATTGTTATTATATATATATATATATATATATATATATATATATATATATGTGAGATGAAATATATATATATATATATATAGTGTTGTGATTATTATTATTATTGAATATATCTTGTATCGAAATGTGCGTTGCTTTTGTTGCCTTTTTGGAACAACGTTTGTTTTGTATTCAAATGTTTTTTACATTCGCAAAACTCTTTTTCTGTGTATTCAACAGGTGCTGTATCAGATTCCTCTGTGTATATACTGTATGTGTATGTGCTTTTGGTTGTTCTCCAAAAGCAAGTGATTTCATCTCACATATCTAGTCTGCTAGTCGTTCATTGATCGATGCAGTCTGTTCAGTTCCCAGTGTGGCGCGCGTTCAGCGCTGGACATAATGGCATAGCGCGCATGCGAATCATGAAAGCCTATATATTATTATATGTATTATATAGCTCGCATCTAATCGTATCGGATGAGAAATAGACATTAAACGGCATATATAGGCTACACAACAGTAATCACCGCGACAAACAGCTATATTATATTTTAATATGATGACCGGAATATCTCACGTTTGTCCGGTAAATTGAAATCTTCCCGGACACGATGACCGGTGCCAATTTTTTCTAACGGAAACCCTGCTAACTGACCATTGGATTTGGGCTCCTAATATCTAAAAAGCAATACGGTTTTCTTATTTTATCGGATTAAAGTAGCAAAGACCAGAAATTTGCATTGACGGCCAGTCAAACTTCTACCACTTCTACCACCCAAAAAGGGGCGTGGACATGACAGAGGGTAAAGTACTCGGATGCGTTGCTCTGATAAATAGCTGCTTCGTCCATTAGCCTCCACTGGTTTGCTGCGTCCAGTAGGTTGCCAGGTAACAGGTGACGCACATTGCACTAGAAATCACCCAATCGTGTTTCAAAACAAAACATAACTTCTCAATATCTAGAAGAAATGCTAATATTTAATAAAAAAAGTCTTTCAAGTCGAAAGGCCAGTTCAGATCTAAGATCCGCGATGCAACAAGACGGTTTTAAACCGTCCAGTTTCTAGTTGCAGCTGTCTGAGTTACCGGTCATCGCATCTGCAATAGGCGTCTCCAAAGACTTGTCGAATTACCACGGGGAGTTTTAGAATGTCCAGATTCTCAAGAATGTTGGTATTTCTCTTCAGCCAATCAGGAAATGGCACAGACCAGTGTCATCTGTTGCCAAGAAGCTTCTCAAGAACGTTGCTATTTGTCTTTATTTAGCCAATTAGGAAATAGCACAGACCAGTGTCATAATTAACTAGCTAATAGCTCACCCATTAGCTAGTCAGATTGGTATAATGTAATACGTGATTTATATTAATATTGTGCTGTCAATCGATTACAAATTTCAAGTTAATCACAATGATTCAGATTAATCATGATTACTAATTACTAATAAATAGTATTTACTTACATTTTTAGGACAGATAAAACAAAATCATGTGGTGTTGGAATAAAGAAATGCTTGACAAACTGGTTAGAGGAATCAAGATTTTTTTTTTTACTTTATTATCTCTTAGTTTTGATGATTTCTGAATAAGATTAGAATCTCTTAATTTGCTGAGTAAAAAAGTCTCAAGCTACGCAGTCAGAATTTAACTTCTTGGAGTTAACTTCCAAATGCTAAACATTGACAAAATGTTTGCATTTGACATTACCGTCATCTTACATCTTACCAAAAATAGAGATATTTGACATTCTTGAGAAATAACAATAGAGACATATTCTCACATTTTCTGTTGTTCCCATGTCTGATTTGTGCCAGGTCTCAATCTTAATGAAAAAGTCGTCCTTCATGTACTCGTTCTGTGAAATAAAATGTAAAAAGCTGTTAATTTCTTGATGCACATCAAGCATGTGGGTCATTCCATACAAAAGCGACCAGTGAAGTCTTGTTAGACATCAAGTCATTGATAGTAGTGTGTGTGTACATTCTGTTTGTTTACATTTACATACAAACGATAAATATACCAATACTCAAAGTCGTGTGAATTAATTTTAAACCAATTTATTGTAATGTATGGTGTCTTGAAAGATTGAGTAAAAAGTGTGTGACATAGCCTTCCTTTGTTCACTTTTGCATACTTTTGCTTCCTTTGCTTATGTCTTGCAGTCTAAGGCCACGTTCGTAAATTAGCTTTTAGTGCCAGAGAGTCCACGTGACTGCTTCTTGTCCAATCAAATGACTTGGTCCCTTTATGACTTCGAACTCAGTGTGTGCTCTGGCGAATTTACGAATGCGGCTTTTAATCAGATTTTTTTACCAACATAATGCCTGGTACACACATCAGTGTTTCCTCTATATGCATTTATTCGTGGCGGGCCGCCACGAATGAATTTCCTCCGCCACTAATTGATTCAGACAGTCCACTTTGATTCAGGCTGCGCAGAAAGGCAGCGAGTTATTATGACCGGAGAACAGAAAAAAGCAGATTGAAGCTAGATTTAGGCCGCTTCCAGACCTACATTTCATTACGATTTAGGGCGTAGTTAGTTACAATATGTTACAATGTTGCAATTAACCTCGTCGTTTGTGTTCGCACTGCAATCGAGACTGAATCGCTCTCAACAGGCGCGCGGCGCGAGGCGACGCGCTTTCAAAACAGTTTTGTGATTGGTCCGAATTTAGCGGGACATTTGGATTTCTCTCTTCGCCCGTCGCCGGTCCCTTTAATCCCGTGAACGTATCCTAATCGAAAATGCAACATCATCAGCGACGACTGTGGGTTATTGCATTTACTGCTGTTCTCTGGTTCATGTTCTTATACCAGTGCTCAGTATAGAGTATTTTAAATGAACATTCGTAATGTATGTCTCTGATGTTCATGGTCAATTAAATCAGCCTATTTTGTGAAACAAATAATGTTCCCGCTAATGGGTTAACCGAGCATTCTCGCACCTAACGTGCAAGCACCTAGCTTCGAACTATTCATAGCAATATGCGCGGGGCAAAAATAATCTATTGCCTCTAAAATCACCACGAACAGAACGGCGGAGGTACGGGTAAGCAGGGCTCATGTTGGTGTCCTCAAAGGTAAGAGTTGGTTTTCTTTAACTCAACTGATAGCATTACCTTGCTGTTGTTGTTTACCGAATGCTCCATCTGACTGTCACACTGTGATTTTACTTGTGTAAACAGTTAATGAGTAACATTAGCAGGTTTTGTGCGTGTACTCTCATGTAGGCCTACTTCGTATTGATCTTTCTGTGTGTGTGTGTGTGTGTAATGCGCGTTTCGCATGTTCCGCTGCAGCTGTAGGATATATTGGTATTTTATCACCTTCTATATAAAATCACCTGCTCGGCTTTAATGACTTAACCGCTATTTAAGAAATTATAATTGTTGCCACCCTCTAGTTTTTGGTGAAGTTACGTCTTTGTTTTGAGCGCCAGTGCGCGTTTTATGCGCGTGCACGTGAAAAATGAGTGCTCCGCCACTAATGTGAAAAATCCTGGAGGAAACACTGCACATTAAGATAATCTGGCCGATTTTGGCCCGATTTCCCCCCTTCCGACCAAGGACGGCAAACGCCCGATTATCGAATGGCTCTAAAGATTATCCTACAAGATTATCCTGTGGTGTGAGGTGTGTTAAGATTCAATTTCTCACGACAATCTGCTCAGAAAATGGTCTGGGCCGCCGATTGTAAATATTAAACGTGTTCAATATTTACGATCAAAAGTCCTCGTGTGTGTGGGCAAAACTGACAACTCCCAAGTCCGATTGTGACGTTGAATGGAATGTAGCCAATCAAGAAGCGAGCTGACTTCTTCTTTTCGTTCTTCTGCACTTTATTTGTCCTGTCGCACATGGCAGCCTCGTACAGGTCAGTCAGGGTACTACGTTAGATCACCTTTGATCACGTAAGATTTCTGGCTTGGGGGATGAGACTCGAGTCTAGACTGTCGTAGGACAGATTTTTATGTATGTGGTGTGCTGTCTTCGGAATATTGGAGCACACCACACACAATACGATCAAAACTGTTTTATCCCAAAATTGTTAAGATTTAGAAAATCTTTATGTGTGTACCAGGCTTTAGTCATGTTCCCTGAATAGTTTGATGCCTTATTTTTACGTTGTGAAGACAGCTACATCATAATAACCATTGATTCAAGATCCTTGAGATTAAGTGATGTTGACATCTGTTGTTTTCTGAAAGCTTAAAATGTATCAGTGAGTGATTTCTTGATGCACCAATAAGCGATTCATTGCACCAGAGTCCTGTGTGTGTGTGTGTGTGTGTGTGGGAGAGAAAGCGCGAGAGCACATACACACACGTCTGTTGTATAATTACTGCATAATATTGCATGTTCGCTTGTGTGTTTTCCTGTAACTACTAATGTGAAATTATGTATATTAAAAAGATATTTGCATCAAAAGTAATCTCAATGCAATACTTGGCCCGCCTGTGGAATGATGCATGTGCACAGCATACTTCATGCTAAGTTTTAAATATTCCAAAGAAAAAAACACTTACAGTCACAACTGCATGGTTGCAGATTTATAGCCAGGCGAAGCAGGTAAACAGAAGAAAAGAGAAAAGAAGACTAAGTTACATCCTAATAGACTAAGTTACATCATAATAGAGAATCTAAGGCCTGGACTACACGTATAAGGATATTTTCAAATACCGTAGAAGAACGTTATGGGCATGCGCAGTCAGTTGTAATCAAACGGCGGCAGTGACTGAAAACGTAAACAGATCAAACTCTTTGAAACAGACAGAAAAGAAAAGTACAAAACAGACAGAAAAGCAAGTTATGGCGACCAAGAAGAAAGCAAAAACTGATTATTTTGTGTGGACCGACTATGAAGTTGAGCCATTGCAGTGTTTCCTCTACATGTATTTATTGGTGGCGGGCTGCCACGAATGAATTTCCTCCGCCACGAATTGATTCAGTCCACAAAAAAAAAAAAAAAAAGTTCTCAAAAAAAAAAAAAAAAAAAATCTGAACATTTTAGCTGATTAAAATATATCTGATCCTAGATCAGCGCTATAATGGATGTTGACTAAAAGTGCACCTAAATCCACGCCCATCTCTCTCTAACCGCTGATCCAAAATCAGATTAATGACATTCAGTTGACGACGTGACACAAGGGCTCCTGATTGGTCTAAATGTGAACTGTGGTATTATTGTTATTGTGTACAGGCCACCGTAGTGACATCAGGGGGGTATTCCATCAACATCGCTAAAGGGAAAATCCAGGTTTAGTCTAATAAATCTCGCGAGAGTTCTTAAAAATATCCAGGCATATTCTGATAGGTCTCGCGAGAGTTATCAAAAATAAGCCAGGATTTTCCTTTAGCGACGTTGATGGAATACCCCCCAGGTCAGGTGGGCAGGTTACGACGAGACAACAAGAGACCGGTATTGTAGAGCTTACAGAGCGAGTTAAAATAAAGACACTTACATTGAAATACAGAAGGACTCACGTGTATGTTTAATAGAATAACACGACATGGTGTCAGAAGTCCTGTAAGTGAGTGTTAAGAGTTAGATCGGCCGACAAGTGTCATTTGAGCTCGTGACGGTGAGAAGGGAGAAGAAAAGATGGATGCTAATGCTAACGCGGGAGCAGCTGCAGTCCAGAGAACGGCGCCAGTTTCAAGTGCTACGTTAGCAGACATTAGCAAGTCAAAAAACGATTCTTATATGCCGTCACTTTAGCAACGACACAGTATTGTCAAGGGGAAAAGAAGGGGAGACGATTTTTTTATTGACAACGGAATTACATGCTGGAAAAACATGCAGCTAAAATTCAGGGAACATTTGGACAATAAGAGACACACGGGAGAAGTACGGGAAAACAGGGCTCATGTGGGTCTCATCAAAGGTAAGAGTTTGTTTTCTTTAACTCAGCTGATACTCAGCTGTTTACCGAATGCTCCATCTGACTGTGATTTTACTTCTGTAATGTGATGGGTTGACATAATTCACGCACGGAACTATAGGTTGAGAGTATTGTTCCGTCCGCAGTTGATTGCGTAGTACCCAAGTTGTTTAGACTGTTCTATTTACTGCTTGAGTGTGTTGTTGACAATCGTTCATGTCCTTCATTAAACGTTTAGCTTTGTCATTTGATACGCCGCCTACGACTACCATCTCTCTGCACTACAGTAAACAGTTAATCAGTAACGTTAGCCGCTTTTGTGCTCATGTAGGCCTACTTCGTATTATATTATAGCTGATGATCTTTGTGTGTGTGTATGTGACTGTCAGTCACAAGTTTATATTCTGTATATTCATATTATTTTTTTGGGCCATCCTCTAGTTTTGGCTGTGTTTTGAGCGCGCGTTGTTTTGAAAAAAAACAACAACAAAAAAACTAAAAACTTTGTTTTGAGCGCGCGTGCGCGTTTCATGCGCGTGCACGCGAAAAAAATCGCGCCCGCTACGCGCGCGGTCAGGGCTATCCGCCACCAATGCTAAAAGTCCTGGAGGAAACACTGCATTGTTGCTGTTGACAATCGTTTTGCTTCAATGCGCATGTGTGAACGGCTTGACACCAACACCAGCTCCGTTTAACATAACCACACTGATCCACTGAATCGGATATTTTTTTAATTTCTTGACTTTTTTATCCGTTTAGAGAAATCTCTGTTTATGTGAGTGAAAATGCCGTGTTCGTATGGTTGAGAGGCCCAATTGTACAAAATAATTTGCGTTTAGAAAAATATCCATATACGTGTAGTCCAGGCCTAAGTTTACACAACAACAAACCCAATTCCAATCTAGTTATCATGTCTGATATTTTAGCCATTTAGCATATTAGCCCAATATTCGATACGGACGTTTAGACAGAAGTCGCATTCTGTCTGAAAGGCAATGAAAACTTTCTGTGACTGTCCCTTCAAGACTTAATGTTGGTTGTCAAGGAGACGGCACTGTGTTTGCGACGGAGGAAAAAGGATCCAAAAAGTATTTTAGAGTTTATGTCTTTGTTTCATAAACCAGAGCTATGTTCCATATAATGAAGGACCTAATGTATGCCTATACCACAGTTCAGAGGTATTACCTCAGGTAAAAAGAGTATAAAAACTTTGAAAGCTTGCAAAACATAGCCGAGATTTTGTTCCCAGCCAACTACGTTTGGATGAAGCTTAGAATACCAGTCCTAGCACTTCATGGTCCAGTTGTAGCTCACTGGCTATATGAAATCTAGCTGTCTATATGACATGTAGCTGTCTATATGACATGTAGCTGTCTATATTAAATGTAGCTGTCTATATGACATGTAGCTGTCTATATGACATGTAGCTGTCTATATGATATGTAGCTGTCTATATGAAATGTAGCTGTCTATATGAAATGTGTCTGTCTATATTAAATGTAGCTGTGTACCCATACCACAAACACAAGGTCATAATTCATGTGTTTCCAAGTGTTTTCTTGCTTTCAGAAAGCTAGTAAAAAATTAGATCTGAATTTGGATATAAAGAAAAAAATCATATATGGGTCTTGACATGGCTTTACATTGCCATTGCCCCCCCACCCCCATCCCCCAAACACACACACACACACACACACACACACACACACACACACACACACATGTACACTCACTGGTGCGACAGTAGGGATAGGCATTCCAAGCTTTCTCGTGGAAGACCAAGGCTCCCTCTGGAGCAAAGATTTGGATGAAACTGGGTATCTTGCTGTAAGGGGGAGGAATTGGTAGACGTGACAGCATGAATAGAGTTATTTAGTTATTCACAGAGTTATTTAGATTGCAGTAGGTGTGCAGCCGCTCCCCAAAAACTAAGAAAAGTTAGTGAAATCAAAATAAGGTGTAGGTAGACATTCTGCAGCTGATACGACAAGAAACCCCAAAGAAGTCCAGCGGAGAGCTGAAATAACCATGGACTTTATGACACAAGCATGACAGAAACATGGGGAACATTGTAAAGATCGGTGCACTCAGGATTAGCTTCATAAACAGCATTGGATCAACCTTCAACATAATCCGAAAAAACTAAACCCAAGTGAAGGGAGTGATGGGAGCTCTCAGGCTGGAGGGAGAAGCTGTGGGTGTGGTGGTTCAGCCACCACTAGAGGGCAGCAGAGAGGTGTGGGTGTGGTGGTTCAGCCACCACTAGAGGGCAGCAAAGAGGTGTGGGTGTGGTGGTTCAGCCACCACTAGAGGGCAGCAGAGAGGTGTGGGTGTGGTGGTTCAGCCACCACTAGAGGGCAGCAAAGAGGTGTGGGTGTGGTGGTTCAGCCACCACTAGAGGGCAGCAGAGAGGTGTGGTGGTTCAGCCACCACTAGAGGGCAGAAGAGAGGTGTGGGTGTGGTGGTTCAGCCACCACTAGAGGGCAGCAGAGAGGTGGTGGCCCCTGAGGGACAGTCCTGTACTAGCAATAAAGGCTTGCCTTGGATGGCTTTGCATACTCCTTAGGGAATAGTGCAATGTTCTATAACTGTGCAATACGTTTACATTCTTGTGTTTAGGTTAACATATACTGTATATAAGTTTACTAGTTCATATGTTTATATGTTTATAAAACTACATAGTTACATGCTAACACCCCCCTGTCTATAAACGACCCCTGTGAATAGGCCATATAGTGTATATAAGTTTCCTACTGATTACTTTTCGGTATATCCCCCTATTTACGGCTATTCATGTCTCATTCTTGTTTTTTATTATCTTAGGACTGTGTTTTATTATCTTAGGACAGTGTTTTAATATCTTAGGACAGTGCTTTATTATCTTAGGACAGTGTCTTATTATCTTAGGACAGTGTCTTATTATCTTAGGACAGTGTTTTATTATCTTAGGACAGTGTTTTATTATCTTAGGACAGTGTCTTATTATCTTAGGACAGTGTTTTATTATCTTAGGACTGTTTTAATATCTTAGGACAGTGTTTTATTATCTAATGCGGGGTACACACAAGGATTTTCGGTTTGTCTGAAAACGACAGAAAACGCCCGGTTATCAGATGGATCTTAACATTTTCCAATAACAAAATCCTGTGGTGTGAGGTGTGTTAAGAGTCAATTCTCTTCAATTGTGCAATCAACTCTCCCGGCAACCTGCTCGGAAAATGGGCGTGGCCGGCAATCGTAAATGTGAAATGCGTTCAATACTTCCGACCAGAAACCATAGGGTTGCCAGATTGTTTGGTAAAATTAGCGGTTTTAGACTGTGGTTAGGGTGGAAAATGTCATTCCCATCTGGCAACCCTGCTCGCCAATCAAGAAGTGAGGGGAACGAGACTAGAGAGTTTGGAGTAACGAAAATCTGTGTCTGTGGGGTGCTGAAATGGGGAAATTGGCGCACACCACACAAAACACGATCAAGGCTGTTCAAATCCAAGATTTTGTTTCTTCATGTGTGGGGTCTGTCTCAGATAAGATTTCTGTTAAGATTTTGAAATTCCTTGTGTGTACCCCGCTTTAGGACATTGTCTTATTATCTTAGGACAGTGTTTTATTATCTTAGGACTGTGTTTTAATATCTTAGGACTGTGTTTTAATATCTTAGGACAGTGTTTTATTATCTTAGGAGAGTGTTTTATTACCTATGGATGGTGTTTTATTATCTTACAGGGATTAAAGCAAAACATAATCTCCTGACTGAAAATGTGTTCAAGCCAAGTCATATTCTCATTTTAACCTCCACTATATGTTTGTATTTTATAACGTTAGCGTTTTAAGGGAAGAAGATTCTTTTGAACAGCTTTTCTATTGCCAGTTTGCTTTTATGTGATATCAATGCTGTTTTCAATTCATGAAATAAAATTGATACTTATTGCAAGGGTTGACTCTGACATACAAATCATCAACCATCTACATAACTTTCTTAGTGCAAGTTTTTTATTTACATTGTGCCAACGGAGCAAGCTTACAACTTGAACAAGGAACTAAAAACACAAAAAAACACATGAACTGAATGTGTCTTGTATTGCACTTAATCCACACATCTTCTGCATCCAGAGGTTCCTCTAGTCTTTGGTGTCTGCAATCAGCCAGTTTCTGTGCAGGTAAAAGAAACATATGATGTTAAGACTATGCAATGCTACTGTATGGAATGGAATGGACTTTATTTGTCATTGCTACAGTACAGGTACCAAACAACGAAATTTAGATGCATACTGTATGCATACTGACATTTTTTTCAGGTTAATAGTAAGACCCACCTTGAGATGGCAGCTGTCTAGTATAACACCAAACAAACACAGTTTTTGTTTTGAAGTGAGCGATCACTGAAAAAGACCAAAACAGCATTAAATAATAATAAGTGTAATACTTACTATAGTGCTTTTCACTTTTTTCTGCTTTTTGGCAGTGAAGTGATATTTACATTTACATTTTTGGCATTTAGCAGACGCCTTATTCCAAAGCGACTTACAATCAATACATTTGAATACTAAGCATGTGAATCAGCAGTCCACCATTCGTTGCAGGAAGAGTACTCTAGCTCGGGCCCGGGGCCACTGATAGAAGGAAAAACCTTCTCCCTATTATCGCCTTCTACTAAAATATTTTTTTATTTTTTTTTATTACTGGAGAAACTGAGAAACAGTACAAGGGGGGCAATAGAAGTTCTTAGGGACACAGTAGAGGGGAAAGCGGGTGTCTTTAGGAGACGTAGTGGTGAGGGTCAGAAGATGTCTCAGGAGGAGCAGTTAAGATGTAACCTGAAGAGATGGGTCTTCAGTCTACGACGGAAGATGGGTAGTGACTCTGCCGTTCTGACAGCCGTGGGGAGCTCATTCCACCAGCGGGGAGCCAGTGTTGTGAAGAGACGTGATCGGGCAGCCCGACTGCTGTGTAGAGGAGGTGGGGCCAGTCGGCCAGCCGAGGTGGAGGAGCGGAGTGAGCGGGCAGGGGTTTGGGGGGTTACCATTTCCTTCAGGTAGGCAGGGGCTGTCCCTTTAGCTGCCTGGTATGCAAGCACCAGGGTCTTGAATCTGATGCGAGCTGCTATCGGGAGCCAGTGCAGGGTGCGAAGGAGAGGGGTAACATGCGAGTATTTGGGGAGGTTGAATACCAGCCGGGCAGCAGCATTCTGGATGAGCTGCAGAGGTCTAATGGCTGAAGCGGGGAGCCCAGCCAGGAGTACATTGCAGTAATCCAGGCGGGAGATGACCAGTGCCTGGATCAAGAGTTGCGCTGCCTCTCTGGTAAGGAATGGTCGTATCCTTCTGATGTTGTAGAGGACGAATCTGCAGGAGCGAGCCGTTGCTGCAATGTTCTCCGCACAGGATAGTCGGTTATCCAGGATCACTCCAAGGTTCTTGGCTGTCAGGGAGGGGGTTACAGTAGAGTTTTCCACTGTGATGGAGAAGTCTTGGAGAGGGCAGGCTTTCCCGGGGATGAAGAGGAGCTCTGTCTTATTAAGATTGAGCTTGAGATGGTGGTCAGCCATCCAAGTTGAAATGTCAGCGAGACATGCTGAGATACGGGTTGCCACGTGTACATCAGACGGGGGGAAGGACAGGAAGAGTTGAGTGTCGTCTGCGTAGCTGTGGTAGGAGAGCCCATGTGAAGAGATTACCGAGCCAAGAGACTTGGTGTAGAGGGAGAAGAGTAGGGGCCCTAGGACGGAACCCTGGGGAACTCCAGTGGAGAGGGTTCGTGGAGAAGATAGCGATTCTCTCCAGGTCACCTGGTAGGAGCGGCCCGCCAGGTAGGAAGAAAACCAGGAGATGCCCAGAGATGCCCAGAGATGCCCAGAGATGCCCAGGTCTGAGAGGATGGAGAGAAGGATCTGGTGATTGACTGTGTCGAAGGCAGCAGACAGGTCAAGGAGAATGAGAACAGAGGAGAGGGAGGAAGCTTGGGCAGAGTGGAGGGCTTCCGTGACAGCAAGGAGCGCAGTCTCAGTGGAATGCCCAGCCTTGAAGCCGGATTGGTGGGGGTCTAAGTGATCCATCTTCCGGAGATAGTCAGTCAGTTGTTTAGATGCCGCGCGTTCAAGGGTTTTGGAAGGGAAGGAGAGAAGGGATACAGGTCTGTAGTTGTGGACAGATGATGGGTCAAGGGTAGGTTTCTTGAGGAGAGGCTTGACTCTGGCTATTTTGAAGGCCGCTGGGACAGATCCAGTGGATAGGGAGGAGTTGATTAGGGTGGTAAGGTAAGGAAGGATGTCGGCGGAAATGGATTGGAGAAGGGGGGTGGGGATGGGGTCAAGAGGGCATGTGGTTGCCCGCTTTGATGTGATAAGTGTGAGAATCTCATCGGGGGAGAGGGGGGAAAAAGATGACAATCCAGAGATCGAGTGTCGAGGGGAGAGTTTGGAAGGGGTGTTAGCATTGTTAGTGGGAACAGTGTTAGCATTGTTAGTGGGAGGAGGGAGCGGTGGGGGGACAAAGGTGCTGCTGATGTCGTCCACCTTTTTTTCAAAGTAGGTGACAAAGTCATCGGCGGACAGGGAGGAAGGAGGAGGGGGAGGAGGTGGATTCAGGAGTGAAGAGAAAGTGGAGAACAGTTTTCTAGGATTAGAGGCAGAAGAATGTATTTTTGAATGATAGTCGGATGTTTTAGCAGCTGATGCCGAGGAGGCGTAGTTGGCAAGGAGAGAGTGATAGAGGTTAAGGTCCTCAGAAAGGCCAGTTTTTCTCCATTTCCTCTCAGCTGCTCTGAGCTCTAGTCTACAAGCATGTAGCGTTTCAGAGAGCCAGGGAGCTCGAGGAGAGGATCGAGCTGGCTTCAAGGTTAGTGGACAGAGGGTGTCGAAGGATGAGGTGAGAGCGGACAGGAGGGTTGATGATGCCGCATCAGTGGATAGAAGGGAGAAGGATTCGACAGAGGGTAGGGAGGATAGGACAGAAGAAGAGAGGGTGATGGGGGACAGGGTACGTAGGTTACGACGAGAGGGTCTTAAGTGGTTAGAGGCTGAGAGGGAAGAGGAAGTTTTGAGGGGAAGGGAGAAGGATATAAAGTGGTGATCAGAAACTGGGAGAGGGGTAACGGTAAGGTTGGAAGTGTGGGAAGATCTGGTGAAGACAAGGTCGAGTTGATTGCCTGCCTTATGAGTCGGAGGAGAGGGGGACAGGGTAAGGCCGAAGGAGAGGAGAAGGTCAAGTAGTCCAGATGAGAGAAGCTTCTCAGATTGGAAATTGAAGTCACCTAATAGTACGAGCGGAGTGCCATCATCAGGGAAGGAGCTGAGAAGGCCATCCATCTCGCCTAGGAAGTCACCGAGCTGGCCTGGGGGGCGATAGATGACGACAATGTGGAGTTTGACCGGGGAGGAGACAAAAGCAGCATGAAATTCAAAGGAGGATGTAGACAAGTGTGCCAGGGGAAGGACAGTGTGTGACCACTTGGGCGAGATGAGGAGTCCTGTGCCTCCCCCTCGACCAGAGGGTCTAGGGGAATGAGAAAAGGAGTAGGCGGCAGAGAGGGCTGCCGGTGTAACAGTGTTTTCTGGTGTGATCCAGGTTTCAGTGAGAGCAAGGAAATTGAGGGCCATAAGAGATGCATAAGCTGAGATAGCGTCAGCTTTCCGGACCGCCGACTGGCAATTCCAGAGACCGCCTGCGGCGATAAAGTCATGGTCAGTAGAAAGAGGTGGGTAGATGAGATTGGAAGGTTTGCGAGGGGGGATGTAGCATCTAGGTGTCCTCCTGAGTGTCAGGAGAACAGGGATAGGGAGAAAGCACATTGTGACAAAAGTCTGTAGAGGGGAAGAGGGCTAAGGAACCAACAGAACTAGGAGTAGCTAAGCGCACTCAGTAGACCGGAGTGACTAGAGAAGACAGCAACACTACAAACAGCCGGAAGAGAAGGTACTTAGTACCCTGGCTTCCTCTCAGGCCTTCCTTGATGGACTCCCACAGATAGACTCCCGTCTTAGTGTCAGGAGTCTTAGTGTCAGGAGGCTGTCGCAGAGGCTGTCGCTCTCAGACAGGCCAGATTTGAATGGAGACTCAGTAATTGCTAACAACTAGCAGGCTTGTAGCCCCTCCCACTAACGACCACTAATGCCAACGACTGACAGGTGTTCTCACTAGTCGCATGTATGAGTCAAATGTCCCCTGGGCTATTCCATATATACAGGACAGAGGCTCCTCCTACTTGCAGATTAGCACCTACTCAGGGGGGTTGGTGGTTTCACTAGACTTATTCTGCCAGGCTTTGTCTTTTAAAATAGACAGTTACAACACTATCACTTACTAAACAACTTACAACTTTAAACTATTAAACTTAATAAACAACACAGGTATCCACTATAAGTAGTCCAGGTTAAGTAGAGTAGTCTTACTTACTCAGAATGCAAAGAGATGAGTCCACTGCTTTAGGTTTCAAAATGTATGAGTCAAATGTCCCCTGGGCTATTCCATATATACAGGACAGAGGCTCCTCCTACTTGCAGATTAGCACCTACTCAGGGGGGTTGGTGGTTTCACTAGACTTATTCTGCCAGGCTTTGTCTTTTAAAATAGACAGTTACAACACTACCACTTACTAAACAACTTACAACTTTAAACTATTAAACTTAATAAACAACACAGGTATCCACTATAAGTAGTCCAGGTTAAGTAGAGTAGTCTTACTTACTCAGAATGCAAAGAGATGAGTCCACTGCTTTAGGTTTCAAAATGTAAGTGATATGCCTGAAGCTTGGCTACACCTGACGTCCGTTTCAGGGTTTCTTCTGTGGGACCAGCTTTGACTCCAGGAGTGGAGGAGGGGGAGGAGGAGGAGGAGGAGGCTCTAGATGAAGTGGCTCTGACTCCAGGAGTGGAGGAGGAGGATTTTGAGGCTGTAGCAGGTGAAGTGGCTTTGACTCCAGGAGTGGAGGAGGAGGAGGAGGAGGAGGCTCTAGAATATGATGCAGTGGCTCTGACTCCAGGGATGGAGAAGGAGTATTTTGAGGCTGTAGTAGATGCAGTAGCTCTGACTCCAGGAGTGGAGGAGGAGGATTTTGAGGCTGTAGTAGATGCAGTAGCTCTGACTCGAGGAGTGGAGGAGGAGGATTTTGAGGCTGTAGTAGATGCAGTAGCTCTGACTCAAGGAGTGGAGGAGGAGGATTTAAAGGCTGTAGCAGGTGCAGTGGCTCTTACTCCAGGAGTGGAGGAGGAGGATTTTGAGGCTGTAGCAGGTGCAGTGGCTCTTACTCCAGGAGTGGAGGAGGAGGAGGAGCAGGAGGAGGCTGTAGTAGATGCAGTGGCTCTGACACCAGGAGTGGAGGAGGAGGAGGAGGTGGAGGCTCTAACAGGTGAAATGGCTGTGACTCCAAGAGTGGAGGAGGAGGCTCTTGCAGGAGCAGAAGAGGTGGAACCTTTCTTTAACTTTTCGGTTACTTTTCTTACCCTAACTGCTGAGAGGACTTTCACAGCTTCCATCAGTTTCCTTTCCTTTTGCTTGTCAATGTTCTCCTTCTGCTTCTTCAGATGACTTTGGTATCTCTCATAAGAAGACAGGCACAAGCTCCTCAGTGCAGGGCTGATTTCACTCCTCCTCCTCGTCGATGCTGAGAACGGCGGTGGCGGCGGCAGGGTGCGTGCGTTTGCTGAGCGTTTGCAATTGTCCTGTTGCGTTTGCCGTAGCTGTTTGCGGTTTGCTGTTTCCGGGTTCAGAGCACGCTGGCGTCAAGCGCTGTGACTGCCGCTTCTGTCTCCCGGTCCTGTCTTCTTGTATCCTGTCTTTTTGTATCCTGTCCTGGTTTCTTGTTTTTGGCGTCTACCTTGTTTTGTGTGCCCGTCTTCCCCCGGAGGTCTCCGCTTTTTATTTTTTTACTTTTCGCCGACCTCTGCTGCTCTCCCCCCCCGCCACCTCCCGCCTCTCACTGCCTCCACTACCGGACTACAGTACCCATCGCCTCCACTACCGGACTACAGTACCCATCGCCTCCACTACCGGACTACAGTATCCATCGCCTCCACTACCGGACTGCAGTGTTCACCGCCTCATCGTTCCTGTCCCCCGGCTTTGTGTTGCTGACCGACCCGCTGCGCGCCGCTCTCAGACATCGCTAGCCCGGCTGTGCTGTGCTACTACGCCCGTCCCGGGAGGTAGCCACCACTCCCTCCCCGGTTCGGGGGTTGCCATCTCCGCAGGTGAGTGTCAGTCCTTCCCGGCCTTCACTCACTACTGCAGGATTTGGTCGCTGGCATGGCACGGTTAGGCTGGCTGGCCGCGCGGGTTCAGTCCCAAGCTAGCAACACAAATGACAACAACAACAACAACACCACGCTGTCACTCTGGTCCACTGCCATGTTTACACAACTCACTGCCCACCAACTACTAGTCACTCCCAACCTATCCACTGAACTACTCCCACCTGTACTCTGGTTTCATCTCCAACTTGGACTCACCCTCCTGCTGCTCCTATCGTTTTGCCCTGGACCCCCGCCCATCATACTCACCTATACTGCCACTGACCTTCACTCACTGAACCATAACCATCGCCTCACTGCTGCTGCTGCCACCGCCGCCACCAAGGCAGGCATTCTTCGCCGCCGCCGCTACATCCACCGAGGCTCCCAGCAACACCGACACCGGACTCTACACCACCCTGAAGGCACAAACATCCCCTCATTCTGGACTAACTCTCGCTCACCTGTCATCACCCCACACCGCACCGCTGACCCCTCAAACCTCCGCTCTCTCCCTCCTGCTCCCCCATCTATCTCCCTTGCACTGTTGAACACTCGCTCTCTCTCCAACAAATCCCCTGTCATATCTGAACTGATACTGGACAACAACCTGGACATACTTCTCCTCACTGAAACCTGGCAACAACCCTCGGACTACTACTCACTCAACCAGGCCACCCCCCCTAATTACACCTACATCGCTAAACCCCGCCTCTCCAAGCGAGGGGGTGGTCTCGCTGCTCTCCACAAACTCACCCTAACTGTCACTGTACTGGACCTCAACCTCCCACCCATGTCATCCTTCGAATACCTCGCCTTTTCACTCCCCAATTCCATAACTGCACTCCTACTCTACCGCCCACCGAAGCCACACCCCTCTTTTCTGTCTGATCTCTCTGAACTCCTCACCATTGCCTCTTCCCTTTCTTCCCGTCTCCTACTCACCGGTGACTTCAATATCCATGTCAACCAACCCAACTCCAACCTCACCTCTGATTTCCTCTCTCTCCTTGATTGTTTCCACCTCACCCAGCACATCAACTTCCCCACCCATGTAAAAGGCCACACACTCGACCTTGTCTGCTCTGCCTCCCTGCCCATATCCAACCCCCACCCTTTTCCTTTCCCACTCTCTGACCACCACTGCATCCTCTTCTCTGCCCCCCTGCCCCTACCGCGCCACCCCATCAAACGCACCATCTCTTTCCGTAACATAAAATCTGTCAACCCACTCACTCTATCCCAGTCCATATCTTCTGCCCTCCCCACTGACTCCACTCCCACCAACCCCGAAGACTATGCCACCTTACTCAACTCCATTCTCTCTGACTCCCTTGACTCACTGGCCCCCTTGAAAACCATCACTGTCTCCTTCACCACCTCCTCCCCCTGGTACACCCCTGAACTACGCACCATGAAACAGACCGGCCGCCAACTTGAACGACTATACAATAGAACCCACCTCACTGTCCATGCTGAAGTCTACAAGCAACATATCTCCTCCTACCGTGACGCACTCCAAGCTGCCAAATCTGCCTACTACTCCACCCTCATCAACACCTCCAATCGAAACCCCCGCACCCTCTTCTCCACTGTCAAGACACTACTCCAACCCCCGGACAATAACACAACTTCCTCCCCTGACCTCTGCAACTCCTTTCTCCACGCCTTCAACAGCAAGATCTCCCACATCAATAGCTCACTGACTGCCTCCATCTCCAACTCCACCACCCCCGCCCCCCCTGCTGTCATCTTCCCCCCTCCTGACTACCCTCCCCCTACTCCTCTCACTACTTTCTCCCCTGTTGACTCCTCCCTCATCACTACTATCATCACCGCCTCCAAAACAACCACCTGCTCCCTCGACCCCCTCCCTACCACCCTGACCAAGGCTTGCCTCCCTGCCCTCATCCCCCACCTCACTGCCCTCTTCAATCAGTCACTATCCCAAGGCCACGTTCCCTCAAGCTTCAAACTTGCCGCTGTCACCCCCATTCTCAAAAAGCCCACTCTTGACCCAGCCAATCTCTCCAACTACCGCCCCATCTCCAACCTACCATTCCTTTCCAAAACCCTAGAGCGCGTTGTCGCTGCCCAACTTCACTCCCACCTCCAATCCAACAAACTGTATGAACCCCATCAATCTGGCTTCCGCCCACATCACAGCACTGAAACAGCCCTGGTCAAAGTAATCAACGATCTCCTCACCTCTGCAGACTCAGGTGCCCTCAACATCCTAGTTCTACTAGACCTGAGCGCAGCCTTCGACACAGTGTCCCACTCCATCCTCCTTCAAAGGCTGCGCCAACTAGGTGTTGAGGGCACCGCCCTGGACTGGCTCACCTCCTACCTCACCAACAGACACTAGTTCATCTCCCTCTCCGGTCACACCTCCTCCTCCTCCTCTGTCACACAGGGGGTCCCACAAGGCTCAGTCCTCGGCCCCCTGCTCTTCCTCTGCTACACACTCCCCCTCGGTCACATCATCCGCCAATTCAACCTGGACTTCCACTGCTATGCCGATGACACACAGATTTACATCACCACAAACTCCACCCAGAACCCACCCCTCACTCACATCGAAACCTGCATCTCCGCAATAAAAACCTGGCTCACACACAATTTCCTCAAACTGAACAGTGAAAAGACCGAAGTCATCCTCATCGGCACCAAATCCACCCTCAATAAAACCGGACCCATCACACTCACCATTGACGACACTACCATCACCCCCTCCCCCCTGGCTCGCAACCTCGGCTTCATTCTGGACCCCACCCTCTCATTCGATCCCCACGTCAGTTCCATTGTCAAGACATCCTACTTCCACCTCCGAAACATTGCAAAAATCAGACACTGCCTCTCCCCCCCCGCTGCTGAATCCCTCATCCACGCCTTCATCTCCTCCCGCCTCGACTACTGCAACTCCCTACTCACCGGCATCACCTCCCGCTCCCTCCATAGACTCCAGATGGTCCAAAACTCTGCTGCACGCCTCCTCTCAAACACCCGCTCCCGTGACCACATCACTCCTGTCCTCCACTCTCTCCACTGGCTCCCCATTAAAGAACGTATACAATTCAAAGTCCTCATCCTCACATACAAAGCCCTCCATAGCCTGGCCCCCCCCTTACCTGACTGACCTCCTTCTCCCCCACCGCCCTACCCGTACCCTCCGATCCTCATCCATTGTTCCCCTCACTGTCCCACCCTCAAAACTCAAAGGCTTCGGTCACCGTGCCTTTTCACGAGCCGCACCCCGCCTCTGGAACTCTCTCCCTCAACCACTCAGAGACTCACCCTCACTCCTCACTTTTAAATCCCACCTCAAAACCTACCTGTTCTCCCATGCCTACAGCCTCCCCTACCCCTAGCCATCTCCCCCATCCCTGCCACCCCCGCCCCCCCTGGACATGCATACAACCTCCCCTACCCCTAACCATCTCCCCTAACCCTGCCACCCCCCTCCCCCCATGGACATGCATACAACCTCCCCTTCCCCGTTCGTTAACTCTGTGTTCTATGTGCTCATGTTATCTGTTGCTTGTTGTTTCTGTGTTTTCCGTTTTTCCCATATTGTCAGCGTCTTTGAGCCTCGGAAAAGCGCTATATAAATCGAATAAATTATTATTATTATTATTATTATTTCCATTTTGGAGGCCGTTTTCCCTGTTGCCTTCATGTGGGACTTGATAATGGCTAAGCCTTCATATGTCTCAATGTTCAGCCTGACCCTGTCTTTTTCTATGATGTCATCCATGATGTTAAATGATCCTTCGACAAGAGGGCCAGTGAACAATGACAGTGACAGAAGGGCCTTCACCAACTTCCCTAAGATGGGGAATCTCATCCCTCCCTCTGGCGTCTTCTTGGCCAAGATCCTACTCCACCAGTCAACATCGATTCGTTCGGTATTCTCCTCAAAGTGTTTGGCCTGTGCTCCTAAATCTGCGTCAATCTGGTAGGCTCGCACCTCTTCATTCAGTTGACCAAGCTCCTCAGATTTCACTGCATTTGGCAAGGCCTTGGCTAAGGTGTTGAATGCCCCTTGGACCGATTCGTGGAGAATCAATGATGGTGTCAGCACAGACAAAGAGGTGATGATGTGGTTGTTGAGGGGAAGGTTTTTCAGGAGGTATGTTGCTGCATTGATGTAGCCTTCTCTGAGAGAGCTGTAGACGTTCTGCACCCAGGGCCTTTTCTCCACTCTAGCCTTGTTTAAGGTAGAGAAGCTGAATCTCCCCACAGACAACTTTGGTCAGGGTACTGCAGGTCTCTCTTCTGAACATCAAGCTTCAACAAGCCCTTCATACTCAGGGGGATGTGAACAGGCTTCATGAACTTGGAAAGAAGTTCCCGGACCAGTAGCATCATTTCGGCATGCAGTGCGTGGAGCATGGGCTTTTCATGCTGCAATTTTTTCAGGAACACCTGGAAAGTTGGAAGTACACCTGAAAATCACAATTAAGCCTGATTAGAAAAGTCGCTGAATATGTTTTACTATTCTTTCCTGATCACAAACATAGTAATGTAACATACTCAGATTCCATTACAGGAAAAATATGCAACAATAAATAAATCGATAAGACATCTCTGTATATTTCTTTCCACTTCAAAAGTGACTGAGCTAGGGCTGCACAATAAGGGCTGCTCCTACATGCCAGGTCAGCCAATCAGATTTACTGATCTTAAGTTAGATAAGTAAATCTGTAACACGTGCCTGCATGCCAGTTTTCTTTTATGTATCACAATAGGCCTATATATTGCAGTGAAAAAGAATATTGCAATGTCAGTTTTTTCCAATATCACCCAGCCCGAGAACATACCTCTGTTTAAATCAGTCAAGGCTGTGAGCTTGTTGAACTCTGAGAAAAGCATACAGATGCGTGTCTTCCGGTTTTGGTTGACATCAGTTCCGGTCCCTGCAGATTTTGCCATTTGCAGTTGCAGAACCGTGATCCTTGCCTTCTCATCAGATGTAACTGCATGCTGATCAAGAACCTGGTTCAGGAGCCATCTGCATCACAAAAAGCATATAATTATACAGTTGGGGGAACAGGAATGCTATATTTGCTCTGATTTATTTAATTAGATTTTGCAAATTGGGCCTGCTAGTACAGAGAAAACAGACATAAAAAGAGAATGCTAATGCTATTGTACCTGTATTTGTGCTGATCTTGAGGAGACAGGAAGCTGTAGAAGTGCACAATCAATGGATCCATAAGCTCCCGTATTCTGTTGCACACATCCAGCATTTGGAGGAACCTGCTGCTGATGGGACGGATCAAGCTCTTCTTCTCCAAATGGAGCAAGGACTGAAACTCGCCAAAAAGCTCCTTCTGTTTGGGGAATTTTTCTACATCATAGTAGACATCAGAGCAAAATTCATCCACAAATCCCTGGAAAGGCTTCAAAAGGGCCTTGGTTGCATTTGTGAACCGTGTCTCCGCTGATGTCCAGGAGTGATGGATTTTCTTTTCGGATTTGTGTCTCCACTCCAGACCTTTTCCCTCTCATCACATTGCAGTTATCCAGCAGTATAGCAACAACCTGATTCCAGTTCAGGTTGTATGACTGGAGGATATCTGTCCGTGTGTGTGTGAGGGTTGAGGCATCTGCGATGTTAACTATCCTTGAGGCCAGATGCTGGGTCAACACTTTCCCCATATCCTCATCGAAGTACCTTACAAGAACATTAAGGATCCTGTCCATGTTACCATCTGTTGCCTCTTTAGCAATGACCTTTTGTGTCTTGCCCTCCTTGTGCAAGGTGTCAATGGTCATCTTTTGGACAACTGTCAGGTCAGCAGTCTTCCCCATGATTGTGTAGCCTACAGAACTGGACTGAGGGACCATTTAAAGGCGTTTGCAGGTGTTTTTAGTTAATTAGCTGATTAGAGTGTGGCACCAGGGGTCTTCAATATTGAACCTTTTCACAATATTCTAATTTTCTGAGATACTAAATTTGGGGTTTTCATTAGTTGTCAGTAATAATCATCAAAATTAAAAGCAATAAACACTTGAAATATATCAGTCTATGTGGAATGAATGTATACATTATACAAGTTTCACTTTTTGAATGGAATTACTGAAATAAATCAACTTTTTGATGATATTCTAATTATATGACCAGCACCTGTATATGTAAAGGAAAAAACAATATTCAGGCACCAGATGACCATTCAAAATATAATGTAATATAATGCAATATAAGGCTCTCAGGCATTCTGTACTTTCAAATATGTATTCTCCTTGAGCAGTCAACATCAACTATCAGCTGTTTCGCTAGCAAACACGAAAGCTAACTTTCGTAACAGCGCCCCCGCCACCACGTCGGCGCAATGCCGCAATTGCAGTTAGATTTTTTTATTTTAATTTTTTTTTTATTCCCCCGCGCCGTAGCCAATTGACGGAAATCCGTCGTGACTTGGAAAAATTTTACGGAAATCCGTCGTAGCGACGGAGAACTTTAATCCCTGATCTTAGGACAGTGTTTTATTATTTTAGGACTGTGTTTTATTATCTTAGGACAGTGTTGATTGTTAGCACCTAGGGTTTGCATTTTAATTTCGTTGTACCCATACAATGACTTTTAAGAGCATTAATTCATTCATCCTTACAATTTCAAAGCATTTTTATTGTCTAATTCAACATTTTACGTGTGAATTCTGTGATTCCATCCGTAATTTTCGGCATTGTGGAAGTGAAAGGGACATATTGATGAGATCTCTGGAATTCATGAAGTCGAGGAGATGAGAGTACTCTGATGAAGTTTTCGAATGAATGAATGATCTTTATTGTCATTGTAACAGGTACAAGGAAATTCAAATGCAAACCCTAGGTGCTAACAAATAACACTGTCCTAAGATAATAAAAAAAACAAGAATGAGACATAAATAGGGGGGGATATAAATAAAAATAGGGGGATAAGTGATCGGTAGACATCTGAAAATGTATCTATTATGTTCACTTCTATGCTTATACACTACAGTATATCTCAAAAGTGAGTACACCCTTTAGATTTTTGCAAATATTCTGTTATATCCTTTCAGGGGATAACATTATCCTACTGAAACTTTGATATAACTTAAAGTAGTCAGTGTGCTGCTTGAATAACAGTATAGATTTATTGTCCTTTGAAAATTACTCAGTACACAGCTGTTAATGTCTAAACAGCTGGCAACAAAAGTGAGTACACCCCATAGTGAACATGTCCTAATTGTGCCCAATGATGTTGTTTTCCCGCCCTGGTGTCATGTGACTCGTTAGTGTTACAAGGATTCAGGTGTAAATGATAAGCAGGGCTGTTAAATTTTGTGTTTTGGGCACAATTCTCTCTGAATGCTGGACAACATGGCACCTCATGGCAAGGAACTCTCTGAGCGGCTGAAAAAAATGTCATTGCGCTTCACAAAGATGGCCTTGGCTATAAGAAGATTGCCAACACCCTGAAAATGAGTTGCAGCACAGTGGCTAAGATCATACAGCGGTTTTCCAGGACAGGTTCCACTCGGAACAGGCCTCGCCAGGGTCGACCAAAGAAGTTGAGTCCACGTGCTCAGCGTCATATCGAGAGGTTGGTTTCCAAAAATAGACGTGCGAGTGCTTCCAGCATTGTTGCAGAGGTTGCAGAAGTGGGATGTCAGCCTGTCAGTGCCCAGACCATACGCCGCACACTGCATCAAATCGGTTTGTATGGCCGTCGCCCCAGACAGAAGCCTCTTCTGAAACCGATGCATAAGAAAGCCCGCAAACAGTTTGCTGAAGACAATGAATCCAAGAACATGAGTTACTGGAACCATGTCCTGTGGTCTGATGAGACCAAAATAAACCTGTTTGGGTCAGATGGTGTCCGGCGTGTGTGGCGGCACCCTGGTGAGGAGTACCAAGACAAATGTGTTTTGCCTACAGTCAAGCATGGTGGTGGCAGCATCATGGTCTGGGGCTGCATGAGTGCTGCCGGCACTGGGGAGCTGCATTTCATTGAGGGACACATGAATTCCAATATATAGTGTGACATCCTGCAGCAGAGCATGATCCCCTCTCTTCGGAAACTGGTCCGTAGGGCAGTTTTCCAACATGATAATGACCCTAAACACACCTCCAAGATGACAACGGCCTTGCTGAAGAAGCTGAAGGTTAAGGTGATGGACTGGCCAAGTATGTCTCCAGACCTAAACCCAATTGAGCACATGTGGGGCATCCTCAAGAGGAAGGTGGAGGAGTGCAAGGTGTCCAACATCCATGGGCTCCGTGATGTCGTCATGGAGGAGTGGAAGAAGATTCCAGAAGCAACCTGTGTAGCTCTGGTGAATTTCATGCCCAGGAGGGTTAAAGCAGTGCTAGATAACAATGGTGGTCACACAACATATTGACACTTTGGGCACAATTTAGACATGTTCACTATGGGGTGTACTCACTTTTGTTGCCAGCTGTTTAGACATTAACAGCTGTGTACTGAGTAATTTTCAATGGACAATAAATCTATACTGTTATTCAAGCAGCACACTGACTACTTTAAGTTATATCAAAGTTTCATTAAGATAGTGTTATCCCCTGAAAGGATATGACAGAATATTTGCAAAAATCTAAAGGGTGTACTCACTTTTAGGGCTGCCACGATTAGTCGACTAGTCGCGACGACGTCGATTACCAAAATCGTCGCCGACATATTTGGTAATCGACGTCATCGCATGTTTTTTTGGAGCTGAAATAAGCGATAAGCATTCGTTTTTCTTCCTTGAAGCTGCCACTGGCTAGCGTTCGCCTATCATCCATCCTCACTATGGCTTTTGCCACTTGATTGACGTACAGGTAAGCCAGTCTGAGATCTGATCTTTTCACCTAACACACGGTTCACCACGCATGCGCAGTCAACAGCGCCAACTACAATACCGGCGAGACTAATTAACTAGTTAGCCTTCCAATTTCTACTATTTACTATATAATACTAAAGAAAGGGTATACAAATGAGTGGGGAAGCTGGACCAAGTAAGAAACCAATAACGTACAACTTCCATCCAGAATGGGAGGAGGACTTTTTTACACGATGTGATATTGGAAGTGCGTCTGTCTGATCTGCACTCTAGTGCGTGTGCAGCAGCAGCTGGGGAGCGGGCCGGTTGCCGCACAGCTCGTGAAAGTTGTTTGAGAGGTTTTCGACATCTAAACCTAAATAACGTTTTATTAACATCTGCCCACACGCACACCCGTTGTAACTGCCATCGTTAATGTAGAAGATGCAACCAGTGCTTGGAAAACTTGCTTTGACATCAATGCTTTTTATCACCGTATTGAGGCTCGCGTTCAAGCGGGCGCTGCTCAGCGGGAGAGTCTATAGACTACCGGAGAATGCCTTAGACCCTTCCCTGGCGCACCTGAACGGACTGTCAGTGGACACGGATCTCTATGCCATTGTACAGCTTGGGTACAAATGTAAATTATTAGTGTTTATATTTGGAAGCCTTGGTAATGTCCACAGACTAGTCGTCAGGCAGCCGCCACATATGGAGGAGACGCTGCTACCTGTACCCATAGACAGATTGTAAAGCTTGAATTATCGAGTGTCCTATGCTGGTGCAACTAATACTGTTTGTGTTCAAGAATTTTATTGTAAAATGTGAACGCAAATAAAGATATTAAATGTGTGTGTGTAAGAGAGAGAGAGAGAGAGAGAGAGAGAGGGAGGGAGAGAGGGAGGGGGAGGGAGAGAGGGAGGGGGAGAGAGAGGGAGGGAGAGAGAGAGATAGAGGGGGGGGGGAGAGAGAGAGAGAGAGAGGGGGGGGGGGAGAGAGAGGGAGATGCAAAAACAAAGGGTATAGTGCATCTTCTCAGGCATCAAACACAATTTTTAAATGTAGTAGAGTGCAAACTGCTGAGTACTACATTTTAAAAATGATGTATTGTGATAAAATTGATGCCTGAGAAGATGCACACCTTTGTTTTGCACTATTACATTACATTACATGCAAGTGATGCCAGAAATAAATATGCTGCTTCATTAAAAGATCTATTTTTGAGTGAACAATCATTTTAATTGTCTTTATTTTTAGTTAGCACATGCCTACAACAACAACTAACAACTTCAAGCTAAATTTAGAAGCCGATTTAGAAGATGATAGCTAAATAAGAGCGATTGAGTAATTGTGCGATAAGCTGTAATTTATGATCTGATTAGTCGACTAATCGTTTAAATAATCGGTGACTAATCGACTATGAAAATAATCGTTTGTGGCAGCCCTACTCACTTTTGAGATATACTGTATATGGCCTATTCACAGAGGGGTATATAGACAGGGGGGAATTAGCATGTAACTGTGTACTGTTATAAACATATAAACATATGGACTAGTAGACTTATATACAGTATATGATCCTTATCACAAGAATAACTTCTAAATCACTTGAGTAGTTATTTCATTTTTTTGCACATTGCACATACCTCTTTGATATAACATATGTACATTACATACTGTACATACGCTACCTTAACTATACATAGCTCATAACTGTATATACCTCTAAACTACCATACTTGCCATTCTGTACCCATCACTATCATGTTTTTATATCACTATTTGCACTTCTGGTTAGATGCTAAACTGGATTTTATTGTCTGGTACCTGTACTCTGCAATGATAATAAAGTTGAATCTAATCTAAATCTAATCTAATCTAAAATCGTATTTAATCTCTTCAATTACACGTGAGGGCAGAGTGAGCGTGGAGCAGTTGTAGGGTAGATTCCGATTCCACAGCGGTCATCACTGAGCTCTTGTCACGAGGAACACCAAATTACATTAGTTCGAAACTCACTGCACCTCAAAAGGTACCGGTATCTATCGCTTGCTAAAAGCTAAACTAAGCTTAGCCATAATTGAACGCTATGTTGGAACCCGTTATCTCCCCCCTGATAGTGCTTAACCAAAAGCCCTGTTTGCTATCTGCGCTGTAAATGATTTCAGGTTGTTTGGACCCTAACCTGAACATGGTGGTAAGCCCTTATTATTGCACTGTGCAGGTCCACATGGCCTGACTGGACTCATGAGTCAAACAAACAGAAGAAAGGTTTTCCAGATGAACTCACCTGTGTATGTGGTAGATCTTGTGGGTGTACTGTCCTTTCTCTCCATTCTCATCATACGGTTCGTTCTGAACCACCTCGATCCCCTCTCCTCCTCCTGTGTTAAATTTACTGGCCTCGGCCACCGAGAAGAGCTGGCCAACCTGATACTGGAACGTAACATAACGTGAGGGGATTATCTGGAGAAAACATACATGGTAGCTACACGTAAAGTAACCTGCTACAAAGTTTGTTATTTCACAGTGAAATTAGGATATGCAGGACACTCTCAGTATGACATTGGATCATGTGTATAAAATGGAACCTTTTCCCGAGGCTATTGGAGTCAAACCCGCGGCTGGTTGCATAAACATAGATTAAGACTGGTCTAAGCCTTAGACTAGTCTCATATTCTCATAAACATAGATTAAGACTGGTCTAAGCCTTAGACTAGTCTTGTATTCTCATAAAGATAGATTAAGACTGGTCTAAGCCTTAGACTAGTCTTAGGGTGAACCCCAATTCACCACTCCGGCTCCGTTTTCACCCCTAATCTCCGTTTTGCGCGTTCACGTGTAGCCGTAGTGGCGTCCCAATTCATTACTCATTTAGGGTTAGGGTTAGGGTTGGCTCCGTTCGGAGAAAATCTTGACACTCGTTCGATTCGGAGCCATGAGACTCCCTTCCGGCATGCATTGCGAAACATCTACAGAAATGTTCTTTTCGCTCTCGTAATACGGAAGCGAGCCTGAAATGTCATTTACTTTTTCTGGAATTACTTGTAATTAAAGACTTGAAAAATTATGATAACCATCGAATTATCTTAGTTCAATGTCATTACAATGCATTATAGACCTTTTATTTATAACAAGCATAACCAAAATATCGCTTTTATGTCGGTGCTGTGTCTAACGTTACAGTAACGCAACGCTGCATGACAGTCGAGCATTTCAGAGATGTACAATCATAAATCAATTATTACCTGTGGCGTTTGACAGCGGATGATGGTACACATATGTAAAGTTATCTATCAAACGTTCGTCTGACTTGTACATGATGCGCATTTTGACCTATTTCCACCCGCAATCTAATCCGAGCAGTTGTTATAGGTAATATTATTAATGGGTTGTATCATTCATTTAAATGCATTATAGACCTTTTCTTTATAACAAGCACAACAACAACAAAACGTTATTATGCCGATGTGCTGTGTGTCTAACGTTACAAGCTGATTTGTGCATGACAGCCGCGCATTGACATATTTCCATGTCTGATGTCTAATGTCTAATGTTTGATGGACTAATGTCATTTCAATGCATTATAGACCTTTTCTTTACACGCTTCGCGCACTAGGTGGGCCGCGAATACTGTAGAGATTTGTAAAGTGGGCCGTGAGTCCAAAAAGGTTGGGATCCGCTGCATTAGACTATCAAAGCAGGACACCGGAGATATCTGCGCGTTTGTCACAGGGCAAACACCTGTTCCTCTGCCCGGCGTCAGTCCAATGGAATCGTCACAGCCTTCCCCATAAAAATATATCTGTGCTGTTATATATATATATATAAATTACATGTTATAAGGCTGATCTGCGCATGATAGTGCTGCATTTTGACATATTTCATGTTTCCGCCCGTTGATGGTATATGACGCTATAGTCAGTCCCAATGGTCCAAAAGTCAAGCGCTTCGTAACACAGACGGGGTGAATTTTATGAATGAAAGTGAAAGTTCTGTCACAAAACGCCGTTACGTATCCTCACACGTTTTTAAGTGGGTATACGGAAATCCTTGGCCTTTCCTAGTGGGTATACTACACCACTGGAGCACAGGTTTCATACAGGTTAGAGCTTATTCTGTCATGGTCTGATAATGAAGCATTGTTCTTTTTTATTTTATGACTTGTTTGATCGATTGATAGCGTTCAAGTTCATTCAAGTTGTGAATGAATCGCTAGCGTCAATGCTTTTCTACGATACTACGTGTAATGTCACTTGGACATAGAATAATAAGACACTTGAGTCTGGGTTCAACAAAGGTATAACCAGTTTACTTCGGTTCTCTCGACACCTGTCAATCACCTACTGGTATATCACAAACTCTCTCTAAGGCGCATGCGCCGTCCTGACTATGAATTAACCCATTCATTACACTACGGATGACGTCATGAAGGGTTGTCCCATTTCCCCCGGGGAACCACTACGGCGATGGCTCCAAAACGAGTGACCCAAACGAGCCGAAGTGGTAAAAAAGAGAATCGGGATTGGGCCTTATATTCTCATAAAGATAGATTAAGACTGGTCTAAGCCTTAGACTAGTCTTATATTCTCATAAAGATAGATTAAGACTGGTCTAACCCTTAGACTAGTCTTATATTCTCATAAAGATAGATTAAGACTGGTCTAACCCTTAGACTAGTTTTATATTCTCATAAACATAGATTAAGACCGGTCTAATCCTTAGACTAGTCTTATATTCTCAGGTTAGACCAGTGTAATTAAGACTGCCTGTTGCATAAAAAATAAGGCTGACTTATTTTGAGGTTAGAAAGCTAGCCACCTTCCCCCCTGGCTAAGCTTGAATTAAGAGCTGTGTTGCTATGGGAACGAGTCAGGGCTAGTAGCTAGCTAACACTAACTTGAGCGCGGTAAACTAGTTCACTGGTTAAAACTGCTAAGCAGTACACTTCTCCACATTATATTCCTCCAATATACATAAGTTTTCAGAGGAAGAACATTGAGTTTATCTCTCATATATTCCGTCGCTAGGTGTAGCTGTGTGATGTGTCTTATTTTACCTAGAATGCATTGCGTGACAGGCTATCTAAGTCAGTCTTACCTTAGTCACTCATAGGTGAGCTTTAAGCAACAGGAACATGTTAGAGTCTATCGCAAGACTGACTTAAAGTGAGATCTAAGTCTAAGACTGGGTCTATCCTTATTAAAGTGAGATCTAAGTCTAACACTGGGTCAATCTTTATTAAAGTGAGATCTAAGTCTCAGACTGGGTCTATCTTTATTAAAGTGAGATCTAAGTCTAAAACTGGGTCTATCTTTATTAAAGTGAGATCTAAGTCTCAGACTGGGTCTATCTTTATTAAAGTGAGATCTAAGTCTAAAACTGGGTCTATCTTTATTAAAGTGAGATCTCAGTCTAAGACTGGGTCTATCTTTAGTAAAGTGAGATCTAAGTCTAAGACTGGGTCTATCTTTATTAAAGTGAGATCTAAGACTGGGTCTATCTTTATTAAGGTGAGATCTAAGTCTAAGACTGGGTCTATCTTTATTAAGGTGAGATCTAAGTCTAAGACTGGGTCTATCTTTATTAAAGTGAGATCTAAGTCTAAGACTGGGTCTATCTTTATTAAAGAGAGATCTAAGTCTAAGACTGGGTCTATCTTTATTCAAGTGAGATCTAAGTCTAAGACTGGGTCTATCTTTATTAAAGTGAGATCTAAGTCTCAGACTGGGTCTATCTTTATACCACCGGACGCCGGTCTAAGTGTTCAGCATATTCAACGCGCGTCCTGCAGATCCTTAATGGGTGACTCGCGGTAGCATTTCTATTTTACATTTAAGTTACAGGCTACAAGTTACTAAATATAGCACCACCTTGTGTGCAACAGTGTAGAGGTTGTGTTTAAATGGTTTAATTCATAAAGCTGGGCACACACTACACAATTTCAGCCATGAATTTGCCACAAGCCAAGTTCTCACCACGAAATCTACATATGGACGGGTAAACGCCTCGTCCTCTGCTGTGAAATTCACGCCTTGACTCGCACAGCATGAGCTGGCCAAACAACATTATGAGAAGACTCGTTATGTCCGATTTGAAGTCTGACATGTCGATTTTTTGTTGTTTGTGACCTCTTTCTACTCATGCAGTGTGAGAAGTGCTACGGGTTGATATAAGAATGCCGCAATGTAAGTTGTTTTTGGGGAATATACTGATACAATAGGCAGCTATAGAGCTATATAGCTATAGAACATGTTTTAATTTTCATTTAATTGACATTTAAGAAAAAACTTGGCATTGAACAATCATTGAAAGGGAGGGTGAAAGGGGGCTAAAGCTACCATGGTGTCTGCTTGTGCACTGTCCATCGTGTCAAAACGCCAGCGTGAGGTGGAGAATGTGTCTTGCAGTACGAGACCCTCTCATCAGGGGGAATCGGCTGTGTTTGGGAAAATCAGTGTCTGCCTAGCATATGTTAAACATACATAAGACGCTCTATGACAACATTAAAAATATAAGTTCAAAAAAAAAGTTAATAGAAGAGGATTGACATGAATAGGTGCCAGGCCCGGCGCATGCACTTGGCATACAAGGCAATTGCCTAGGGCGCCGAGCCGCTAGGGGCGCCCTGGAGCATTGGCCGCCGCCCCTCAGGTTACAGGTTAATGAAAAAATCAAGAGTAAACAACAACAAAACTCACCAGAAAAATATCCTAGCCTACTGAAAAAAGTGAGAAACGATTACAAACGAAACACGAAAAATGAAACGGTCAAAACCCAGCGGTGCGCAATTTCGGCGGCGTGCGCTTCAAAAGACACAGGCATTGGAATCCCATCCAAAATTAACAGCATTTTTTAAGAGTGGCGTGACACCTGTTGTTGCCGGGGATGGCGGCGAAATTGAGCAGGCAGAGAGCGGCCATAGCAGCAGAGAGAGACAGCTTGAAGAGGAGACGGAGAAGGAACTGAGTGATAGCAAAGATGAGGACCAAAAGAAAACTGTGGACTGGCAACACATGGAGCTAATTGAGAGAGAGAAAAAATACTGGAGCGAAGTGCTATCCAGAATTATCAGCATCATCTGTCATTTAGCTGAACGTAACATGGCCTTTCGTGGGACAACAGACAGACTGCACGAGCCCTCCAATGGGCACTTCTTAGGACAGGTGGAGCTGATGGCTAAACATGACCCAGTTATGAGTGAACACTTAAGACGGATTGAGAGAAATGAAATAACCAGTCATTACCTAAGCAAGGATATTCAGAACGAACTGATTGATTGATTGATTGAAAACTTTATCAGAAGATTTGCAGAAGTAGGTACATGAAAGTACATATTACATACAAGGTCAACTAACAGGATAAAAACCCAAGAAAGCCACTGGCTTATTTCAATTGGGGTCCTTGATACTCAATTCATCGTTACATGTAAGACAGACAAAACACTAGTACTATCTACAAGATAATACAGACAAATAACTACCGTATTTTCCGCACTATAAGGCGCACTTAAAAGTCCCAAAAAAAAAAAAAAAACGATAGTGCGCCTTATAAGCCGGTGCGCCTTATATATGGATCAAAATGTAAAAATTACATGACCAATATTTTTTTTTTAATAATAATAAAATGTTTCAGTACGACTGGTAAACTGCAAAGCCGCACCGCTTGCAGCATTACGGTAATCTGTAAACACCGGTGCTTACTCACAGTCCCACACCAATAAAGAAGACGACAAAATGGCTCCTGTCAAGAGACACGCTTACGACGCAGAGTTTAAGCTCAAGGCTGTCAGTCACGCAGTAGAAAATGGGAATAGAGCAGCAGCGAGGGAATTCAACATTAATGAATCAATGGTAAGGAAGTGGAGGAAGCAAGAAGATGACCTGCGCCAAGTAAAGAAGACTAAGCAAAGTTTCCGAGGGAACAAAGCGAGATGGCCACAGTTAGAGGACCAACTCGAACAGTGGGTTATTGAACAGAGAGCAGCAAGTAGAAGCGTCTCTACAGTCACAGTTCGAATGAAGGCAACAGCGCTAGCACGAGACATGAACATCGAGGATTTTCGAGGGGGTCCTTCTTGGTGCTTTCGATTTATGAAAAGACGTAAACTCTCCATCCGCGCAAGAACTAGCGTCTCACAGCAACTGCCAAACGATTATAAAGAAAAGCTGGTCACTTTCCGCGCATACTGCGAAAAGAAGATAACTGAAAAGAAGATCCTGCCAGAGCACATCACCAACATGGACGAGGTTGATATGGACCTGTGTTGTTTTGTTTGCATTGCATTTAGAAATGCTATTACTGTAACGCCAAATCAAATTCCTATATGTGTATGCTTAATGTGTATGCATAAATGGCAATAAACGTTATCTCATCTCATCTCATCTCTCATCAGGTTCCACTCACCTTTGATATTCCTGTGAACCGCACTGTGGAGAAAACGGGAACCAGTACGGTGTCTATACGCACCACAGGGAATGAGAAGTCATCCTTTACTGTAGTTCTCGCCTGCCAGGCTAATGGCCAGAAACTTCCACCCATGGTTATTTTCAAGAGGAAGACCTTGCCAAAAGAAAACTTTCCAGCCGGCGTCGTCATCAAAGTTAACCCGAAGGGATGGATGGATGAGGAAAAGATGAGCGAGTGGCTGAGAGAAATTTACGTCAAGAGACCGGGTGGCTTTTTCCACACAGCTCCGTCTCTATTGATCTACGACTCCATGCGGGCCCATATCACCGATGCTGTCAAAAAACAAGTGAAGCAAACTAATTCGGAGCTTGCCGTCATTCCGGGTGGATTAACTAAAGAACTCCAGCCGCTAGATATTGGTGTAAACAGGGCGTTCAAATCTAGACTGCGAGCTGCGTGGGAGCAGTGGATGACAGAAGGTAACGATGAATTGAGAATCAGTATATGTAATATGTATTTTCATGTACCTACTTCTGCAAATCTTCTAATAAAGTTTTCAATCAATCAAAAAAGGCGAACACACGTTCACCAAGACGGGGAGAGAGCCGGGCGACTTATGCCACTATCTGCCAATGGATCGTGGATGCCTGGGCTGATATATCAGTCTCAACTGTGGTCCGAGCTTTCACGAAGGCAGGAATAATCACTGAACTGCCAGGCAACAGGTATAGTATAGTATAGTGGATAGTGTACATAGCCTTTATTTATGTAAACCAGCTCCTTTCCCTTCTTGTTTTTTTTTCTTTCCTAGCACCAGGGGAGCCCCGCCTCCCAAATTTCGTTGTTTGGTACCTGTACTATAGCAATGACAATAAAGACCATTCATTCATTCATTCATTCATTCATTCAACAGCAGCGACACTGACTCAGATAATGACGAGAGGGAGCAGGGCATATTGGATCCCGTACTCGCCCAACTGTTCAATTCGGACACTGAAGAAGAAGAATTCAAGGGATTCGTGGAAGACGAATGAACTGAAAAAGTGAGCTTTACGTGTTATACATAACTGAACAATGTTGAGTTATGCACTAACGTTTGATTTAGTGGTATCAGACTGTTTCTTTTACTACGTGTTTACTGAAATAAAGTTTGAATGTTTGACTGAATTGAATTAATGAACATCTCATCCCTCTGTCTCCATGTCATTGTAGAACACCCATGCCTTTGGAATGTGAAGCTTGAGGTCTACAAAGAAACGTTCCCCTCCACGTTTGGGAGAAGAGTGAACTTGTTATATTGTTAATATTGTTAATATGTTATTGTTAATATTGTTATGTCTCCATGTCATTGTAGAACACCCATGCCTTTGGAATGTGAAGCTTGAGGTCTACAAAGACAAAGAAACCTTCCCCTCCACGTTTGGGAGAAGAGTGAACTTGTTGTTATATTGTTTGGGAGATATTGTTAATATTGTTAATATGTTATTGTTAATATTGTTAATGTTGTTAATATGCACATTAACGTTTGAACAACGTTTGAACGTTGAACAACGTTTAAGAACGCTTAATAAAGTGTGACTTTATTTGACTGTTGTGTTGACATTCCCTTTAGCACAGCTCCATCTAGTGGATGCATAACGCAACCCCAGTCAAAAAAAAAAACGACAGTGCGCCTTATAATCCGGTGCGCCTTATAATCCGGTGCGCCTTGTATATGAAAAAAATTTCTGAAATAGGCCATTCATTGAAGGTGCGCCTTATAATCCGGTGCGCCTTATAGTGCGGAAAATACGGTAGTACTATCTACAAGATAAACATACATCCAACATGGGAAGAACAATACAACAAAACATAAGGTATGTACAGCGGGTAGGACAGGTGGGGACATACACCACAGGTGGGGGCGGGGGACAAAACACAAAGTATGTACAGTGGGTAGTTCGGGCAGGGGGACAGACATATAATATGTACAATGGGTAGTTCGGGCGGGGGGACAAAACAACAAGTATGTACAGTGTGTGGTCATGGTGGGGGGGGGGGGTACAAAAACACCAGTAGATTTAGGCGGGGGGGGGGGGCGACATAATAACATTGCGTTTGCTCAGAGTGTAGACCAGGTAAGGGGGTGGGACAAAACAACTAGTATGTGCAGAGGGTATTTCAGGTGTGGGGGGGGGGGGGGGTGGGAGACATAACATCAAAACAACAAGAATATATAGAGGGTAGTCCAGGTGGGGGTGTAGTCTTTTAATTTGATTTTTGATTTAGAGGGTCCAGTTACGGATTGCAGCCTCCTGTAAATGTTTTTTGAGAGTGTTTTTGAAGGTGGGCAGTGTTTTGCACTCCTTTAAGATTATAGGAAGGGCGTTCCACATTTTTACTGCATAGTTTGCAAACGAGTTTAACCCCTTGTTTGTGGTGCAACGCGGTTGAACGTGGTTCGTGGAGCTTCCTCTGGTATTGTATGTGTGGACGTTGTTCACTTTTTGGAAGTATGTTGACAGGTACTTGGGTGTCTTTGTGGTGTAGCGTATCTTGAAGACCAGGCCCAGTGCAAGCTGCTGCACTCTGTCAACTACTTGTAGCCAATCAAGGCTCAAAAAATGAGCAGCGGTTAGATGTGTCCTAGGGTTGAGGCCTAGCAGAAGCCTAACCAGTTTATTTTGGGCTGTCTGGAGTCTTGTTTTTAGGGCCTTTGTGGTTCTATAGTACCATGATGTTACGGCATAGTCGAAGTGACATTGAATGAGAGCTCCTGATAGGGTCCTCAGTGTGTTTTTACTGACAAGTGAGGATATCCTGTACAAGAATCTAGTTCTATGGTTAACTTTTTTGATTACTTTTGCTGCCATTTTATCTCCGGAAAGATTTGCCTCTAAGATTGTGCAGATTGGAGGAATGGTTATTCGGGCCATTACTGAAAAGGTTCACAGTGCAAAATATTATGCTGTGATTATGGACTGTACGCCCGACGTTAGCCATGTTGGTCATACAGATGTCAGTCATTTTACGCGTTGTGAACTGTGACTCTGCTGACGTTTCGATTGCCGAACACTTTGTTGGATTTATCCAATGTGGGTCCACAACAGGCGAAGCACTGTGCGATACTTTCTTGGGCCATTTGGAAAAACTGGGTCTCAACATAAAGGAATGTAGAGGCCAAAGTTACGACAACGGGAGTAACATGAAAGGTAAAAAACAGGGAGTGCAAAAACGAATCATTGATCTAAACAAAAAAGCTCTCTACATGCCGTGCGGCAGCCACACATTAAACTTAGTTGTTTCCGATGCTGCTAAGTCCTCAGTGCAGTCTGTCTCTTTCTTTGGAATCCTACAAAGAGTTTATGTCATCTTTAGCTCTTCGACTGCTCGATGGTCCATATTGAAAGATAATGTCTCTAAGCTGACCGTCAAACCCCTCTCAGACACACGTTGGGAATCTCGCATTGACAGTGTGAAAGTGTTACGGTATCAGCTGCATTAAGTGCACGCTGCTTTGGAAGCACTTGTGGATCATTCACTGGAGAAAAGAGATGGCATGACAGCGACAGAAGCCAAAAGCCTCTCTAAAGAGATTATATCAGCGCCCTTTACTGTGAGCATCATTGTGTGGCACAAAGTTTTGTATCACATTAATAACGTGAGTAAAATGATACAGAGTCCCTCAGTCAGTATGGAAACCCTGAGAAATGAAACGCGTGCCGTGGAGGAGTTTTTAAAAGATTTAAGAGAGAACGGTTTCAGTGCTGCTCGCACAGATGCAGAAGAAATCACAAAAGCAATCAGTGACAAGGCCGGTGAGGAAATGGCATTTGAGTTTCCAAAACAAAGACGGGGAAAGAAACGGGCTATGTTTGATTATGAAAGCGCAGATGACGGTCCACAAATGACAGCCGAGGAGCGCTACAAGCGAGATGTGTTTCTCAGTCTGATTGATACGGCCCTATCCAGTCTAAGAGAGAGATTTTCACAGCTGGACAGCTTCACTTTTTTGTTTGGGTTTCTCTTCAGCACCAAGGACATGCAGACAGCTATTGAAAACAGCACACTGCCTGAGAGGTGTCAACGTTTCGCAGAGGAAATGGAGGACATAGAGCCTGCTGACCTGTGTCTTGAGATCAGCACAGTGGTCAGGAGCTATCCCAATGCCTTGCCTGATTCTCCGTTTGGCATATTGAGTTACATTTACAAGGAAGGCCTCTTGGATATGTACCCAAACCTAAGCATCGCCTTGCGCATATTGTTGACTGTGCCAGTAACAGTGGCCTCTGGGGAGCGAAGCTTTTCCAAGCTAAAACTCCTAAAAAAACTACCTACGCTCAACGATGTCTCAAGGCCGTCTAAATGGACTTGCTGAAATAGCAATCGAGCACAAAATAGCTCGCAACTTGGACTGCACCAAAATTATTGAGGACTTTGCTGCAGCCAAGGCAAGAAAAGTCTACTTCTAAGCGGGTGAGTGTGAACTTATCTGATATCTCTCCCTCTCTGTCTCTCTCTGTCTGTGTGTGTGTGATTGTGTGTGTGTGTGTGTGTGTCAGGGTTTCCGTTAGAAAAAATTGGCGCCGGTCATCGTGTCCGGGAAGATTTCAATTTACCGGACAAACGTGAGATATTCCGGTCATCATATTAAAATATAATATAGCTGTTTGTCGCGGTGATTACTGTTGTGTAGCCTATATATGCCGTTTAATGTCTATTTCTCATCCGATACGATTAGATGCGAGCTATATAATAAATATAATAATATATAGGCTTTCATGATTCGCATGCGCGCTATGCCATTATGTCCAGCGCTGAACGCGCGCCACACTGAGAACTGAACAGACTGCATCGATCAATGAACGGACTCCACATTACGTTAACTGAAGTGTGTTAAATAGTTTCACGACAGTAATGTAAGTTTTCTATATTCTCTTTCCAGTTTTACCCTTTTTATCAATCTATAACCACGTCTCGCTGATTGGGAAGGCATTAAGTCTAGCTGCCTGTCAAATCATACTTACTCAGACTCGGGAGTATGAGAATGAGGAGGATGTATCGGGGGGATACACACCCGTGGACTATTTCACCTTAGTGGCACAAATTAAACTCTAACACTATAGATAGACTAAATTGAACTAAAATGATGGACACCGACTGAATAACTGAGTGGGGGGAAGACAGGTCTCAAATGTGGAACAATTATAACATTTAATACATAAAGATAAAACATACACAAATATATAACATTGATATCCCTAAACTCAAATGTAGTGTGGTATTGTCAACCTAATCTAATCAATCCTAATCTAATGGTGGGGATGTTATACTCTGAATCTCCCGACTCAGGGCTGGAACGGGCACGGCAGGCTCAATCAATGAACGGGGTTGAGATGGCCGCTAGCGTCCTTTACTAGCCGCATCTCACGGCCCTCGGTGGTCATTCACTGTGCTCTAGCACATCCAAAACACGCAGAACAATAACCTTGACTCCGGTCACTGCAGTGGTTTTATTTAGACTAGATCAAACTAAATTAACTGACTAAACTACTCGCGCCGTTGAGAGACAGGGTTGCCAGATGGGGGGGGTTACCGCCGAATGGGCTACTGGGTTTAGCGGTTATTTAGCGGACTAGTTAGGCTGTACATTGTCAATCCCATCTGGCAACCCTGCCGCTGTTTGTCATCGCGTAGGCTAGTCTACACATTAATAATAAAAGAAAACATATAGCCTATATATTCGTCTTTTTTAATGTAGAAGGAATCAGAATATGTGACAAATTAATTTTAGCAAATTGTATTCAAATTGTGCTTAAAGGGAATTATTTTCACCGGACATTATGACCGAAGAGGTTTAAAAATGTCGGACTTCAACAGATTTTAGCGGATAAAGACCGGTAATTACCGGTTAACGGAAACCCTGGTGTGTGTGTGTGTGTGTGTGTGTGTGTGTGTGTGTGTGTGTGTGTGCGTGTGCGCGTGTGTGTGTGGACCCGGGCGCTGTCCCTGGTGCTGGCAGAACACAACTTTTTCTTGCTTGCTTTTCACGTTGGTAACATTAGCCTAGGCCAGTGGTTCTCAACCTTTTTTGGGCCAGCGCCCCCCTGTCCATTATCCAGGTCTCTTACCGCCCCCCCATCAAAAAAAAGTAGGCTTATTTTCTTCCCTGAATATTAATGCTGACTAATATTCTGAGTTATATCACAGAACAACAATAACACAGCAGCGATTTCACACATGTCCGGTGCAGAACAAACAGTAGGCTACAAAACTGTATATTACAACTAACATTGTTTGTTTTTTAAGTGTGCTGGTGTTGCATTTCGCCAAATTGCTGTTTTATGATGCTAATATTTATTCATTTTTTATTGGACTTTGGGGGGGGGGGGGGGTGTCACAATATGGCGGCAAACGCTAGGGGGCTATTATTTTAATATTTTATGGTATTATTTTCATAAACTGACCACTTAGTTCGAATTTCTCATATCAAAACATAACAAAGTTCCAAAGTTCAGAGCTCTGCGCTCTGGGAGCGCTCAGAGATGGGTGCTCTGACTGAAAACACGGTTTTGCCCGAGCGAACTGACCGTTCGTGCATTTACGAACGTACCCGATTGATCAGCTGACAGCTGATCAATCGCAAGCAGAGTAGTGGTTTCCTATAGCAACAAAAGACGCTGACAGCTGTTCAGAGTGCTTATGTGTTAGTTTCCAGGACATCAGAGGAGCAACATATCACAAAAAGCGATCGTATATTTTAGTTTGTTAAGACAAACACATCGCAATGCTAACCTCAGAATGGCACTAGGGATAACATCCAAAACAACACTTAACAGTAATACATTTATGTAATATACTGTGATGAACCTGCGAGGGGAAGGGACATTCGTAGCTGATTTCTCCAGGTTAGATTATTGGTAAGCGACAGAGAACTTTCAGGACTGGTTTATTACAATACGATCGCTTTTTTGAGATAGGTTGTTCCTGCTGTGATGTTCTGCTATGGTGGTATGGTATAAGGCAGGGGTGCCCACACTTTTTTGAACCAAGATCTACTTTTCAAGTAGCCAGTCTGCCAAGATCTACCAGTCTAGTTTAAACATCGCAAACGTACACGCACGTACTACAAACACACACACACACACACACACACACACACACACACACACACACACACAGTTCCCAGCCTGCATAGTACAATACACTTTCTCTCTCTCTGTCACACAGCCACACAGGAGAAGACCATCACAAACCCTCCCTCTTTGCTATTCTCACTCACACACACACACACACACACACACACACACACACACACACACACACACACACACACACACACACACACACACACACAGTCACTTTCTCTCACTCACACACTGACAGCCAGTCTGCAGTACCATAGCCAATTACTGATCCAACAAACAGAAAAGTAAACCAGATACAAAACAGGTAGTTCCCTAGTTTGAAAGGAGGAAATAAAGTAATTTCTCTACCTTAGTGGGAGACCTGGCACTGGGAGGAGGCAGCTAGTTTCTAGTAGTCAGGGCTGTAGGAGCTGGTTGCAAGGCGTAGGCAGGCTGCAAGGTGTCATCAGCCACTGTGGATCTGTCATCGAAAAGGCAATCTGCAGCCTCGAGAAACGCTTTTTTCACAATTTCGCCGTCTTTGTTTTCTTCTTGTGTTTAACAAGAACGTGACTGACGCGATAAGAAGCTATCGTTACAGCCGTACGTTTTCACTCTTTTGCCACATTTCCCTTCTTCGAAACAGCCATCGTAGATTTGCAGATCAGACAGACGCACTTCCAATATCACATTGTGTAAAAAAGTCCTCCTCCCATTCTGGATGGAAGTTGTACGTTATTGGTTTCTTACTTGGTCCAGCTTCCCCACTCATTTGTATACCCTTTCTTTAGTATTATATAGTAGAAATTGGAAGGCTAACTAGTTAATTAGTCTCGCCGGTATTTAGTATTTTGTAGTTGGCGCTGTTGACTGCGCATGCGTGGTGAACCGTGTGTTAGGTGAAAAGATCAGATCGCAGACTGGCTTACCTGTATGTCAATCAAGTGGCAAAAGCCATAGTGAGGATGGATGGTAGGCGAACTTTTTTTTTTTTCTTTTCCTTTTGGGTTTTGTTCAATGCCATGCGATCTACCCATACTACCTTTGAAAAGACGGTTTGTCCAAGCGAACTGACCGTTCGTGCATTTACGAACGTACCCGTAATAACACCGCTGACAGCTGTTTTTCATGAGAAAAATACTTTATGCGTCACCGCCCCCCAAGAACACCTCAACGCCCCCCTTTTAAAAATATTTGTTCCAGCGCCCCCCGATGTTGTCTGAACGCCCCCGTTGAGAAACGATGGCCTAGGCCCTGAATCTTTCTTTCGTTCTTTCCCCCTTTCCCATTGTAGGCTTGCAGTGTGTTGTTTAGCCTACAGTGTCATTTCGATCAGTGTGTGTGAGAGAGAGCCAGCTGCGCTGTGGCATGAGAATACATAGGCTATAGACAATTATATGAATATTAATATGATGATTTTAACAGTTGCCTTACTGGTTAAAAATAAATGTAGTCCTATTATCTCATTTCCAAACAGTTGTGTAGGAGCCATGGGGGGTTGTTTGTTGGTTGTGGGTGTGGCAGTGGGTGTGTGCTCGGGTTGGGGGCTACTAGTTGCATGTGTGCCTGGTTGGTTTGTGGCTTGTAATGGTGGGGTGAGCCAGGGGTAAAGGACACACAATTTGTTTACCGCAATTAACACACTAACGGACCGAGACAGACCGCACTGCTTAACATGGCCTAATTAACCTTGCACTCGCTAAATGGTATGGAACAAGCGATGTGATATGGACAATAAATTGGTTTGTAGCAAACGTCGGACTTGGACTCGGTTTTTGTTGTGCGCGTAAATGAATGCACAGTTTACCCTACTTAGCCCACCGCGGCTGTTTTTACGATTGGATCGATAGTCAGCCGCAATAAGTTGTCTTGCTTTGCTATTTAGCATTTGGGGCGCACTGTTTTTGTTTGCCTAGGGCGGCCAATCACCTCACGCCGGCCCTGATAGGTGCCACATGTGCCATCACAACAAAATGCTATGAAGTACAGAATAAAGTGAGGAGTTTTCATGACGAGTTTACATTTTAACCATTTAGCAGACGCTTTTATCCAAAGCTATTTACAATTAGAGATTACAGGGAGAAGTGCCTAAACACTAGTGAGTATTTTGGGTGGTAGCGGCATTGGAACTGGACAGAAAAATCGTCAATTCAGGATAGGAGAACATACCTTCCATTGCCTGCCATGCTTGAATGGTTAACATCGTGGCTATGGTTTGACAGACACAGTAGGCCTATGCATTTCAAGTTCCATGATCTGTTAGTTCAGGGGTCGGCAACCCGCGGCTCCGGAGCCGCATGCGGCTCTTTCATCCCTCTGATGCGGCTCCCTGTGGCTTTTGAAAATAATAATAAAAAAATAAAAAGTATTTTATTTTAGTTTGTACGTTTTTAAAATGTAGGCTAATTCTAAATTTGAAGATTATGGTGATCTTGTAACATCTAAATAAAACGTGTAAAAAAATGTTGCCGCTGTTACTATGCCAACCGCCAATGTGCGACACCCGCCAGCGCACGGGCTTTTCGAATCCCAGGTAGGCTAACTATGGAGAATTCTAAGAAAAGAAAAGTGTCTGAAGAAAACAGAACATTCAATGGTACGTGGGCAGATTCATTTGCTTTCACTGCTGACGAGACTGGTTTACCAGTATGCTTAATATGTAATGAGAAACTAGGAAACAACAAAAAGTCAAATGTCGCAAGACATTTCCAGAATAAACACGCAGCCTTTGCTCAAAAATATCCGGATGGAGATGAGAGAAAAAAAGCCGTTTCGGAACTGATGCGGAAGGTTGATCTGAGCAAAAATCACTTCAGGAAGTGGATGAAGTCTGCAAATTCAAGTACATATGCTAGTTTTGTAGCCGCTCAGGAAATAGTCAGGCACAGGAAGCCGTTCACAGATGGAGAATATCTAAAATAATCTTTCATTAAGATTTCAGAACATCTATTCACAGACTTTAAAAACAAGAGTGAGATTGTGCAGAAAATCAGGGATATGCCCCTCTCTGCAAAGACTGTCAAAGACAGAACCATAAAAATGGCAGAAGACATCACCAGACAGCAAATTAAAGACATTAATTCAGCTGTGGCCTACTCAATTGCCTGTGATGAATCTAAAGACAACGGTGATATTGAACAAATAGCGCTGTTCTGCCGGTATGTAAACTCTGCTGGGCCACAGGAAGAAATTATTGAGTTAATACCACTAAAAGGCCAAACACGGGGGGAGGACATCTGTGAGGCTGTCTTGAATTGTTTAAGAGCCAAGGGAATAAACACCACCCACCTGGTGTCAGTGGCTACTGATGGGGCACCAAGTATGACAGGAGCGCAGAAGGGCTTTGTGGCTTTCAGGGCTCGACAGTACGACTGTTTTGGTCGCATTTGCGAGTGAATATATTTCTGTGCGACTTGGAAATACATTCAATCGCACCAGTGCGACTAAAAGACAGCTGAACTACTGTCATGCGCAGTCAAACTTATGTGTATAAGCGATGAGGGAATGAAAACAGTGAACAGAAACGCGTGTCGCAGAAATGCTTCACGCGAGTCCTATATGCGCTTAAAATGCGCATAAGGGGTATATGGGATACAGCTCTCATAGTTCGTAGCGCTGTGTTTTGTTAGCCGCTAGCTGCTAGCAGCGTCTGCTTCCGGTTTCATTACAAAGAGGTTAACCCTATATGTGCCTGACGTCTAACAACATTCAAATGACTCTAACTTAATCTTTTTTCGGATTTCAATGTATGACACATCATTTGAAAGCTTATGATCCGTAGTTCCAATCCACAACACGTCACATTTGAAAGTGTTTATGTAATTTTTTTACATTTGAAAGTGTTTTGTTTATATATATTTATATGATACAATTTACCAGTCATATTCTGGAATGTGTCTAAATGTTAAAGTTCCATAAGTATAAGCAAAATAAAGTAAGTTTGTAAATAAATAGTAGCATTTAAAAAATAAAAATAAACACGAACCGTGACCCAAAAACCGAGGTTCATACCGAACCGTGGGCCAACTGAAATTAATATTCTTACTTCCCCTTTACATTGTGTGAGTCTCCATTTTTATTACGGCCAAGAGCCGGTTATGATCATTTTGATATGTTATGATTATGATAATTTGTTGTCGTTGTTGACGAAAATTGCACAATTTTCATTGTGCTACTGAAATTCTTGGTGTGCTACTAAATATTTCAACATGGTAGCACAGTGCTACCTGGGGAAAAGGTAAGCGTCAAGCCCTGGCTTTACTGCAGAAGTCGCTGGACAGAAAGCTGCTGACTTTTCACTGCATCCTGCACCAAGAGGCACTGTGTACTCAAACATTTCCTCCGGAATGCACAGAAGTAATGAATGTTGTCATTCAGATTGTCAATAAAATAATGGCAAAAGGTTTAAATCACCGTCAGTTCCGTTCGTTACTGGAGGAACTGGAAAGCACATGTTCTGATCTCCAGCTGCACAACAAAGTCCGGTGGCTGTCCAGGGGGGAGGTGCTGAAACGCTTTTCCGCGTGTCTGGAAGAAGTGAAAACTTTCCTGGGCAGCAAAGGGCTCACATTTCCTGAGCTGGAACAGCCAGAGTGGCTGGAAAAGCTACACTTCATGGTAGACATGACAGCGCACCTGAACACAGCTCTTCAGGGGAAAGGACGCACAGCCCTGCACATGTTGGAGGAGGTTTTGGCATTCGAGCGCAAGTTGACAGTGCTTGCCAGAGATTTACAGAGAGGTACACTGTCACACTTCCCCAATTTGAGAGAGTTCAAAGAAGCTCACATGATAAATTCGGAGTATTTACATTCTGCAATCATCGCAATGCAAACATCGTTTGGGAAACGATTCTGTGAGTTCAGAGAGGAAAAAAACACATTATCCTTCCCTGTCACTCCCCTAAGCCTCGATCCATCCCTGCTGAATACGACTGCAATTGCAGGTGTGAGTCAACCTGATCTTGAGATGGAACTGGCCGACATAGCCGACAAAGACATATGGGTGTCCAAGTTTAAACGCTTGACAGCAGACCTTGAAGATGTTGCCCGTCAGAAGGCCGTTCTTGCTCAGAATCACAAATGGCGTGATATTGAAAACCTCCCCAAACCGGACAAACTTGTGTTCGAAACTTGGAATGCTATCCCCGACGTTTATGTGAACATGAAAAAGTATGCACTTGGAGTCCTGTCGATCTTTGGATCCACATATGTATGTGAGCAGGTGTTCTCCAACATGAACTTTATTAAAAGCAAACATCGCGCACGCCTCACAGATGACAGCTTACGATCCTGTGTAAAGATGAAGGTGACGGCCTACAGCCCTGATGTGCAGACGCTGTGCGCTGAGGTTCAGGAGCAGAAATCACATTAACCAAGTAAGATACATATTTTAATTGCCTATTATTTTGCATATATTCATATTTGTTCATTGTTCAGTGAAATCGTCCTTTTATTATTCAGGTTGACAGCGGACTGCACGCGCCAGTAAAAGGATGACGGCACACAGAGAGAGGACAGCGTTTTTGGTTTGCTGCCGGTGGATAATTTGAGTTCATAAATACAAGAAGGACTCAAATAGACATTGAGTATTTTACTTGAAAGTAACCTTCAACCCAACGTCTTTTTTTCGGAGTTCAAAATGTTTTTGTTGCATGCAGAAATGTAATTTCGTTTTCTCTGCAGTCGTTCATTGATTTCATAAATGCAACACGTTATAGTTTGTTTATACATAGCATAAAGGCAAAAAAAACTATGTTATATGCAGTTTTATTTCAGTTTAAATGTCAAAAGGGTTTTGTGGCTCCCAGTGTTTTCTTTACTGTGGGAAACGGGTCCAAATGGCTCTTTGAGTGGTAAAGGTTGCCGACCCCTGTGTTAGTTCATAGGTTATGCTTCTACTTTGCCTGACGCTTTTCTTTTTTCCTGCGGTATCCTTTCAGAATCAAAGTCATATTTAAGCTAGTACCGGACGGTATTCTGACAACACTAGGGGGCAGCGGTAGCCTAAAGGTTAGAGAGGCCGGCTAGCAATCGGAAGGTCTCTGGTTCGATCCCCGCCTCAGGAGGGAGCTTCATGTGGCCTTGAGCAAGGCACTTAACCCCTAATTGCTCACTATGGCAAAAAATCTATATTATAATAATCAGTAAAAAAAAAAAAACACTACCACAACTGTGACACAACACTTTGTGGAGCTCCTGTAAACAGCTGGTGGAAGCTAACGAGCCGTATTGGTAGAACGTGGAAGTGATTGTCCATGTCGTCCAGTGTTGCCACAGTTACTTCGAAAAAGTATTCTGATTACTGATTACTGATTACTCCTTTAAAAAGTAATCTAGTTACTTTACTGATTACTTGATTTTAAAAGTAACTAAGTTAGATTACTACGGTAGTTACTTTTTTAGTTACTATTGGCAGCTGCCTAGGCACCCGACCCCCCCCCGCAACATAAAAATGAAAACTGGTTTTGCCAAAACTCACTTTATTTTAACAGTAACTTAAATTACATAATTAAACTTTAAACAATAACTTAAAACAACAAAATAAAGAGTCTTTCTTTGCCTCACCCAACATAAATACTTGTTTTTAAACAATAAAATAAATATAATCTTTATTTAACAGTAACTAGCAAGGAGTGGTTTCACAAAACCTAAAACCTACCCTGACCATTCAGATATGATCCTAATATAATCCTAATCCTAAACTGGGTGAGTCTGAGTTTATCAATGATCAACATTTATGTTCTTGTCATCCTTTGCTGACACAAACTCAAAATAATCCTTATATTTCCAGCTATTTAACGCATATCTCTGTTCTCGCTCCATTGTGTAGGCTACGCTTCTGTTTACACTGTGCAATCAGCGTGGTGATACACGTGAGCGATTCTGCTGCAATCTCGCGATAGTCGAGCCGTTTTTTGCGGGCATGGCCTTCCATAGTAACCTTGTGTTGAAAACGTGAGCACTGACGTCACTCCCCAAGACGCGAGAAATGTTTGTTTACTATCGAACATTACAAAGAAATACTGCATTTAGCCTAAGTTATGAGGTAGTAACGCAATAGTAACGCACAGCCACTTGAATAAGTAACTTTAATCCGATTACTGATTTGTAAATAGTATCGCGTTAGAATACTCGTTACTGGGAAAAGTATTCAGATTAGAGTAACGCGTTACTTAGTAACGCGTTACCGGCATCACTGATGTCGTCTGATTATTATTATTCGTGATCGCAGAGAATTCAGCTACATTTTCAATTATTAGTTCTATTCTGTCATGAGCATCTGACCAGGGAATCAAATTGCTGTCGATCTGATCTGCGAAATCCCAAATGACTTGCGCTAGCCCTGCCACATTGTCCTGCCCCCAGAGAATGACTGACAGGCCGGTAGAACATGAGAATGGGATAATTTGAATAATATATTAGAATATTAGCCTATAGGCCTAAGCGGGTTCATGCAATGCCATTATTGCATGAAATGGTTAACGTTTGAATTTTGTCAGCTACGAAGTGGATTTACTAGAACATGGAAATGCAAACACTAATCACATTATTGCATTACAATTGTCATATTGACTCAAATAATGCAGGCAAAAGTGCAAAATGAAAATGCTATTGTGGGATTGCATAGTAATTTTCACTTTAGAATGAACTTTTGAATTTTGTCAGTTACAAAGCAGCGCATGACTTTGAAACTGAAATGTCAAATGGCGTTGCATTATCATTGTAATATTGACAGCGAATGTGCCAGGTACATATGATCGCATTTGAATTTGAATATTGACTGAAAGAATGCATGCAAAAGTGGAACATGCAATTGCAATCTCAAATTGCATTAACATTTGAAATAAGTCCACTATATGCTTCCATACAACTGTACCACTCTTAGATAGGGGCGTTTATAACACATTGTGATTTTTTTTAATGAGGAGTCAAGGAGCAGGGCACACACTTTCACTCATCAGAATAAGTATGTTTGCTCTTTCATTGGGATGTTTCAATACATCTCAATTAGTTGTAATGTGCTGTAGGCTACTTGGAGATTATTTCCATTAAAAGTATTAGTGAGCAAACAGAACTACATCGTTGAGGTACGCTATGTCATGTCAGTTAGCGGTTACCACGGTTGAGAGCTGTGAGCGATGGAACAGATTCATTGGGTTTCAGTGGAATTCAGACTAGATAGAAAAGCAGATTACAGCAGGCTGGATACAGTGCCCTGTGGAAGTATTGGGACACTGAAGCATTTTTTCTTCTTCTGACTCTATACCAGCCACCTATCATCAGTAACACCTACTGTGAGGCTTATGTATTATTACTATTATTATTATTATTATTATTATTAGATATGTGTACATATTGATTTCAGCAACACTCTTTTATACACAGTCCCCTTATTTCGGGGCACCAAAAGTAATGGGACAAATAGTTTGACAGGTACTTCTTGGTTCGTCAAGTGTGTTCTGTCACATCATTTGTGAAGGCATCAGACAGCTGTCCATGTCTAGGATTGACTCTAGGCTTTGTGTTTCTCTATGGAGTCTGCTATGGGTGTCTGTCAACATGAGGTCCAAAGAGACATCAATTAAAGTCAAAGAATCCATTATGAGGCTGAAATATATATAAAGAAAGCAATTAGAAACATAGCCAACACCTTAGACTTCCCAAAAACAACAGTTTGGAACTTTGGAACATCATTAAAAAAAGAAAGAAAGCAGTCGTTAGCTCAGCAATCGCAAACAGCCTGGTAAGGCCAAACAGCCTGGTAAGGCCAAACAGCCTGGTGAGGCCAAACAGCCTGGTGAGGCCAAACAGCCTGGTAAGGCCAAACAGCTTGGTCAGGCCAAACAGCCTGGGGGCCATTCCACTAAAGGTGGATCAGTATAGCGGCGATATAAATAAATGCGGCGCTCAGGCAACTCGAGATTGGAATTCAAGCCTCAGGTGATTAGAGACATAAAGAGCCCCGAAGAGTCGATCTGTCGAAATGAAGATACTCCACTCTGCAGGGGTACTACATTTGCGCAGCATTCCGAATTATTGATTTTTATGAAGACGGAAAAATAAGATGTAAAATAGTGCAATACTGCCGCAATTAACAAGGCGAGGGAAATGGTTTGGCAAGAAATTGCTGACCGATTAAATGCGTAGGTCATACTAGCCCCAGTTATTGTTATATGTTCATATTTTAATAAATGAATATTACTACTGTGGTGATATCCGCAGCAGGCTACAAACCGTCATATCACCACAATGGCCTAGTGGTATCGACCGCTGCCACAGGATTTATTCGTCATTTTATATCGGTGGTTCAAATCCCTCTTCAGACGCACTTTTTACTGCATTTCGTTGTCTGAATCTAATCTCAAATCTAATCTAAAAAAGTATGTAGGCTATAAAATTATGGTGCAGGCTAATTTACAAGAACTGACACGACTACAATGGTGTTTGAAGCCTTTGCATGAAATCTTCGGTTTAATGTAAAAAAAAAGAAAAAAAGAATCACTTAGTCAAGTCTCGAACACGCAACCTTTGGAACTCCAGCCGGCTGCCTTAACCACTACGCCAGCCAGACCGCTGTGATGACAGCAATGCAAGTTGAGACAATTACTTTTTTTTTTACACTCTTTTCTTTATTGATCTATCGATCTATCTATCACACTTTCAAAATATCAAGTTATCTATCACACAATCTATCGATCGATCACACTTTCAAAATATCAAATTATCTATCTATCACACAGTCAACCTATCCATCTATCTATCTCGTGTGAAGTGGGAACTAATATTTCCTAAAAGAGGAACTGTCGTTCGGGATGTAGTTTCCGCCTGTGAGCCTTTTTTGACGCGCGTCTTACCATAGCCTGTGTTTTAGCCTGGTCGCGACCAGGCTAATTATATCTGACTCAGAAGGAGCTCAACCAAGCAGCGAATTATTTGAGCCACATTGATGGCACCGAACGCAAGCTAACATTTTCGAGGCTTAGAACTTTATCGAGGCTTAGAACTTTATCGAGCTTCGTGGAATACCCCCCTGGTCAGGCCAAACAGCCTGGTCAGGCCAAACAGCCTGGTCAGGCCAAACAGCCTGGTAAGGCCAAACAGCCTGGTAAGGCCAAACAGCCTGGTAAGGCCAAAGAAAACGTCTACAGTGGATGACTGGAAAGAAAACCCCCCAAAACTGTCCCACAGATAAGAAACTCTCCAGGTAGGCAAAGATGGACTGGTAAATGGATGCACTTATATAGTGCCTTTATCCAAAGCGCTTTACAGCAGCCTCTCATTCACCCATTCACACACACATTCACACACCAATGGCGAGGTAGGCAAGCTACCATGCAAGGTGCCGGCCCGCTCACTGGGAGCAATTTGGGGTTCAGTGTGTTGCCCAAGGACACTTCGACATGTGGCCAGCCGGGCCTCGAACCACCGATCTGCCAACCTTGTGATCATTAGACGGCGGCTCTACCTCCTGGGCCACAGCCGCCCCACAGGCATACTACAGTATATACTGTATACTATATACTGTATGTCACAAACCAACAGGTTACCGTTACCAACAAGTTACAGGCAACAGGTTACCAACAGGTTACTAAAAAGTACCTAAAAAGCCTACAGAGGTCTTGAAAAAGATATTTTGGACCGAGACACGTATTACAATGTGTGTAATGCTGTGAGTGAATGCAACTAAAAGTACTTCACCATATTTGGGTAACAATAAATAACATGGAACAGGAAGGTACCCGGAAATACCTTCGGATGTTGATGTCAGATTGATGTTGATTTTGTTTTGTCATTTGCGATTGCAGAGCTCAACAGAGTTTGAGTTTCTTTTAATGACGTTCCAGACTTTGGCTTTTTAGGTTTTGGTTATGTTTCTGATTGTTTCTGCCTAATAATGGTTTCCTTGACTTCCATTGACTTCTTTGGTCCTTATGTTGACAGACATTGTGGCATCCCTCTCACTGTCACTCATTAGCCGGGGCGTCAGGACCAGGGAGAGCACCACAGACCCCTAGGCAGATACTGGCTATTCGCCCAGCTGTCCCGCATTCGCTAACCAGCGCAGCACAGACCGCGGGTTCATCATGCGGATGCGAGGCAGCTGTGCCCACGCCAACATTTTATGCCTGTCATAGTAACGGATGTCATTTAGGTAACAGACCAGAGCACCGAGGGGGTGGGACGGAATACCCAACCCCAGAGCCACAGAGCCAGAGTCCAACAGACCGCGAACGACCGAGAGAGAGAGAGCTGGGATACCCTGGAGTGGGAGGAACCCCCCAACATTACGGAGCCGGAGACGGAGCCCGACTGCAGCCTACGGACCAGAGCACCGAGGGGGAAGGACGGAATACCCCCCAACCCCAGAGCCAGAGTCCAAAGGACAAACCCCGAACAAGGCCCTACGGATCAGAGTGCCGAGCAGTGAGAGTTAGCCTTTTAAACATGAATGTAATAACTAGGGATGCACGATATTATCGGCACCGATATTTATCGGCCCGATAATGGGAAATTAATGTTTATCGGTTTTTATCGGTTTTATAAAATGTTTGCCGATATAGAGCCGATAATATGAAGCCGGAAATATTTCTGCTTCCGGTTTCCGCGCTCATGATGCTGCGCCTGCGTACAGACGAGAGCGAAACGTGTCTTCCCCGGTGTGGACATTCTTCAGAGTTTCTGAGGCAGATAGTGCAGGTTCAGCGTTTGCAATTTGCAACACATGTTCGACAAAAGTTCGGAGAGGAGGGCAAAGGTCTACGAGTTACAACACAACGAATCTCATAAGTCACCTTAAGATTCTCCATTGCAAGCACGCAGTATGGAAGGAACATCAAGCACTAGTAGCAGAAGGTAGCCTAGCCGCGGTGCCTATTGAACACGCATTTGAAAACTGCAGGAAGACAGCAGACAGCTCAAAGGCTCAAGCAATCAATGAACAAATAATGGAGTTTATGGCCCTCGACGACCAGCCTTTCTCTGTAGTAGAAGATAAAGGATTTCGCCAGCTAATTTCACATTTAGAGCCCCGGTATACACCCCAAGCCGCCGCTATTTTGCAGACGTGTGCCTGCCTGCTCTGTATGATACAGTCGCCACACACATCCATAGTCTGATCGATACTAGCGTAAGCCAGATACGTTTTATCACAACCTACCTCATCCTCATGCACTAAAAGTAGCATAGCCCAGCCCTTTTCAGTTGCTTTATGTGCCTTGTGTCATTCTGTTTATCTGCAGACTAAGCAGCCATTTGGCACTAGTTTCTGTAAAAGTTCTATAAAACTTTTGGTTCTATAAAAGTATTTATTTTTGTATTGACTGATGCACTTTATTTATTTATTTTTTGATATTTTATTTATGCATTTTCAATTTACAGGGATAGACAAGATGCACTTTATTTTTGACACTTTTTTGATCTACCGTATTTTCCGGACTATAAGTCGCACCCGAGTATAAGTCGCAGCAGGCCAAAAATGGGCCATGAAGAGGAAAAAACCACATATAAGTCGCACTGGACTATAAGTCGCATGGTTCAAGGGAACGGGCTTGGCGGAATCAGCGGGGAAAGAAGACCCTGTTGAGCTTGACTCTAGTCTGGCACTGTGAAGAGACATGAGAGGATTTGTAAGCCCAGGAAGGACATAATTCACGTTGAAACTTCTTCTGAAAGGTTAAGGAATACTTGTATTATCGAGTGTAAAGTCCGCTAGCTAGCGCGGGGCTAACAACATGGCGTCGCGGAGGAAAAATGAAACTTTGAACAGCCTCTAAAAGGTAATAAATGACTTTAATATCGTTTCTAACGTCCATAACATTGTGTATAAGGTCCATAACATCATGTTTAATGTCCACATTGTCGTGTTTAATGTCCACATTGTCGAGTATAATGGCTATTCTATCGCGTATGAAGCGCTACCGGAAGTAGCAGAATGCTACTCGCGGGTACAACATTGCAACGTTAAACAGCCTCTGGAAGGAATAAATGACTTTAATATCGTTTCTAACGTCCATAACATTGTGTATAAGGTCCATAACATCATGTTTAATGTCCACATTGTCGTGTTTAATGTCCACATTGTCGAGTATAATGGCTATTCTATCGCGTATGAAGCGCTACCGGAAGTAGCAAAATGCTACTCGCGGGTACAACATTGCAACGTTAAACAGCCTCTGGAAGGAATAAATGACTTTAATATCGTTTCTAACGTCCATAACATTGTGTATAAGGTCCATAACATCATGTTTAATGTCCACATTGTCGTGTTTAATGTCCACATTGTCAAGTATAATGGCTATTCTATCGTGTATGAGGCGCTAGCGGATTTACTCCTTGGTTCATGTCAGTCAGAGATTACCGTATGTCAGTTCATGTCAGTCAGAGATTATGAATTATTGATATATAAGTCGCACCTGACTATAAGTCGCAGGACCAGCCAAAGTATGAAAAAAACCGCGACTTATAGTCCGGAAAATACGGTAATTACTCTTAGGTGAGCCTTTTTTGTTTTCATAAAAGGAGGCCAGATCTTGGCTAAAAAAAGCATTGTGCACTGTCTATAACAGATTCTGTTTGTTAGAGGAAATAATAAATGAACATTTGAAGAGTCAGAAGTGTTCTCTTTGTTGTGTTAACAATAGTGATGTAAGTTAGATTTGGTGAGATCACTGGGGCGCTTAGGTGGCGTAGCGGGTTAAGCGTCGACCATGTAACCGCAGGGTCCCTGGTTCGAATCCGGCCGGGGACATATCCTGCATGTCATCCCTCCTCTCTCTCTCACCCATCCCTCCTGTCTAAATCTTCACTGTATCTGTCAAATAAAATGAAAAATATGAGTGGGACTGCCCCACTCAGAAAAAATAACTTAAAAAAATAAAATAAAAAAATTGGTGAGATCACTATGGAATATTAAATCATCAATCTTTGCTCACTACATAGCCTTTCTTACCTTCAGGTGTGCATGAACTACAGGTTATCAACTGTGAAATTATATCTGTTCTCATATCGGTTATCGGCCACGAGAAGTGGGTAAATATCGGTATCGGTAGGGAAAAAATGCATATCGTGCATCCCTAGTAATAACGGCTGTCTGTTCCATCAGACCGGCGGGAGCAGAACGGAGAGCCCCGGGATACCCGAGCTCAAGAGACAGAGACGGATAACCCCGAACTACCCGGCGAGAGGTACGGAGTACCCCCCGGACTATGGAGAGCGAGGCGGGACGCCGCCTAATCCCCACGGGGCCAGCCGACCCTCCCCGACGCGTCCCTCCGGCGGAGGGATCTTCAGTTAATCCCTTTTTCTGTGTCAAACATTACGGCAGAGCAGTCCTTTAGAGTGGGCGGCACCCGCCATCCTTTTAAGTTAGGAATAAATATGCTGACAAGGCTAAAGAAACCTACTGTCTCCTGGTCTCTCTAGCTTGTGTGTGCAAATCCCCCCTGGTCATAGTGAGAGGGATACCACAACATCAATAGCAGACTCCAAATTCAAAGGCAAAGCCTGGAATCAATACTAGACATTGACAGCTCTCTTACGCCTGGACAACTGATGTGACGGAACACAGCTGACAGGCTGTAAAATTGTTGTAATTTCTATATGGTGAAACCAATATGTACACAAATATAACCAAATGAAAGCAACAAATCTCTATTTTAACCTTGCAGGTTGTGTGAGGGAGTGTAGAACCAAAAGAAGCAATAAATGCTTCACATTCCCATTAATGACACAATACACTGTATGTCCTTACTGATCAGAAGCTCCCGATACAGAAGAAAAAGAAATGCAAGCATGAAACTTTTCATTTGTAAGTAGTAAAACAACGTTCCCATTTCATTCCACAAATTGGACTGACCCCTAGGCATAGGTTAGCAGCTACGAAGAAATCATAGAAATATGACCATGCTCTTACCTCTTCAACTGAACACGGCAAAAGCACTTGGCTAGCATGGAAAGAGAGGGCAAGAAGGAAGGAGATAGAAGTTAGCTTACTAATACAATATGATCAACAACAGATTTCACCAGCTAGACACAAAGATAGGCTATCACTTAGGCTACAGTTACACTGCGAGCACAGTGACCAAATCTGATCTTGTTGTCATATCTGGGGAATTTTGGCAGACTTGACTAAAGGTTAAGTTTTTGGGGGGATTTTTTAGACAGTTAGAAAATAATCAGATCTGTACCAGATATGCAAAACAAATCTGATATAGGCAGCAGCAGTGTGATATAGGAAGCAGCAGTGTGATATAGGTAGCAGCAGTGTGATATAGGCAGCAGCAGTGTGATATAGGTAGCTGCAGTGTGATATAGGTAGCAGCAGTGTGATATAGGCAGCAGCAGTGTGATATAGGTAGCAGCAGTGTGATATAGGCAGCAGCAGTGTGATATAGGCAGCAGCAGTGTGATATAGGTAGCAGCAGTGTGATATAGGTAGCTGCAGTGTGCTATAGGCAGCAGCAGTGTGATATAGGCAGCAGCAGTGTGATATAGGTAGCAGCAGTGTGATATAGGCAGCAGCAGTGTGATATAGGCAGCAGCAGTGTGATATAGGCAGCAGCAGTGTGATATAGGTAGCAGCAGTGTGATATAGGCAGCTGCAGTGTGATATAGAAAGCAGCAGTGTGATATAGGTAGCAGCAGTGTGATATAGGTAGCTGCAGTGTGCTATAGGCAGCAGCAGTGTGATATAGGCAGCAGCAGTGTGATATAGGCAGCAGCAGTGTGATATAGGCAGCAGCAGTGTGATATAGGCAGCAGCAGTGTGCTATAGGCAGCAGCAGTGTGATATAGGCAGCAGCAGTGTGATATAGGCAGCTGCAGTGTGATATAGGTAGCTGCAGTGTGATATAGGCAGCAGCAGTGTGATATAGGAAGCTGCAGTGTGATATAGGTAGCTGCAGTGTGATATAGGCAGCAGCAGTGTGATATAGGTAGCAGCAGTGTGATATAGGCAGCAGCAGTGTGATATAGGCAGCAGCAGTGTGATATAGGCAGCTGCAGTGTGATATAGGCAGCAGCAGTGTGATATAGGCAGCTGCAGTGTGATATAGGTAGCTGCAGTGTGATATAGGCAGCAGCAGTGTGATATAGGTAGCTGCAGTGTGATATAGGTAGCTGCAGTGTGATATAGGTAGCAGCAGTGTGATATAGGTAGCAGCAGTGTGATATAGGTAGCAGCAGTGTGATATAGGTAGCAGCAGTGTGATATAGGTAGCAGCAGTGTAGCGTAGCCAGAGATGTAGCCATGTGGACTGGGCTCAGTGTAGCCATGTGGACTGGGCTCAGTGTAGCCTGTGTGGACTGGGCTCAGTGTAGCCATGTACACTGTGAAGGTGGAGGAACAAATAAGGAGGTGAAGCGTGCTGTCAAAATGCAGTTTGTCTGAATCCCCCTAAACACATATGATTGTATGTGGTATAATCCCATTGTATGTTGTGAATTTTGTGAGAAATGGATTAGAGAAGCTGTTCGTACTTGTCTGCACAACATTTATTATGTTGAACATATGAGGAAATGGTAGATAAAGCGATACCACTTTTTCATTGTCGAAAACAATTCCGAGTTGAGTAGGCCTACCGGCCAATACCAAGTGCCGATCCAATAAAGCACTCTTCTTTTTCCGCCTTGCAAGTTTTCAACAAGCTGTTTTACTACTAAAAGCCTACTGTAACATATAAACTAAAAATAGTGGACTGAAAGAACAGTATTTTAAATCCATTAATGAACAGTGAAATATGTTATTTTAATTAGGGATTCACCTTGGCCGAAGCCGAATTGAAGGAAACATTTGGCCGAATGCCGAATACTAGGGATGTCCCGATCCGATATTGATATCGCTGCGATATTGGTCCTGAATGCTGGATCGCAGATCGCACCAGAAAAAAAATAGGCAGCGATATGGGGCTCGCGATCTGGCGTGTCACTCACGTGATGACAACAGTAGTAGTCAGTGGTCGCGTGCATGACAGTAGCTACCTGTGTTTAATGAGTCTGACAATGTCATGATGCCAGCTGGTGAAATCATAAACCATTTGCTTACGTAATTTTTCGGTTGTTTACATAGTCTGAAACTACAGATGGTAAGCTTTCAAATGATGCGTCATACATTGAAATCGGAAAAAAATTCAAGACGACACGAGTATTTGCATGTTTGTACAGCTCAAGAATGGTGACTGCTAAAAACGCTGCTAACAGCTAGCGGCTAACGTTTCGTTCTAAAACGAAAGTATGTTTACAAGCCATGTATCACTTAACGGTAGCCTCCGGTAAGAGGACAGTGAATCCAACCCACAGATTATAAGTATTTAGTGATCGTTAAACTGTTGTATATTATATCGAGTGGGTACTTCAATTTGCCTGTTATGAAAAAAACGAAAACCAGATATTGTTGACACCCCAACTGGTTTCTGCTCTCACCAGAAGGCGTCACTACAATGCTGAATGCTGCTGTTTAAATTGTTTTAACTTTAAACCAGTTGGTCACTGAGTACTGCAGAGTACTGTTTTGTTGCTTGAATAAAGGCTGGCAGTCTTTAATAGCCAACTGTTCTTGTGGACTATTCTGGGGAAGTATTTGTCATTCTTCAGGAGTAAAACAATAAATACAAATATCGGATTGATATCGGTATCGCAGATACCTGAAGCCCAGGTATCGCAGATACCTGAAGCCCAGGTATCGGTAGTGAAAAAATGGGATCGGGACATCCCTACCGAATACCGAATGTGTACCGGCAGTTTTTACATTTATTTTTGTACCATTGCATAAATGAAATAAATGCTTTTTGTTCATGCTTTTCAAAGAACGAAAATGTGAAAACTTTTATTGATCACTTTTATTGAACATTCCAGCAGACATTAGGCTATACCAAAATAGCCAGTCCAAAACCTATTGTTGACTGTCTGATCAATAGAACTTTTCAGGGATTGAAAAACCTGATAGACTTCAAAACTGATCATTTCGCAAATAATACATTAAAAAGAGCACCGACTAACGCTAGTATAGGCTCAACTTGTCATTCTGGAAAATGAAACAGCAAGCCAACTAATGTGACTTCCAGGATTTTTTATATGAAATAACGTTGACCTAAAAGACTATTCTGACAGTTGACAAAGTGACGTGTGCACAAGGCCAGGGCGCAACATGTTGCTGGCTGGTCGGCTGGTTCCCTGTTTTGTCTTTTGTCCTGCTACCATTCGGCGGTAAACATTCGGTCTTTTCACAAATGCAGTGCATCCCTAATTTTAATTCTTGTTGACTGGTTGAGATTAGAAGGGGGAACTGGAGCAATTAAACACTTTTCCATGACCATGTCCTACCATCTAGAGCAGCCTTTCTCAAAGTGCCCCCGTACTGGTCCACGACGGCTGCGAGTAAATTGTGATCATTTGCATAGTAGCCTAATCTACAGTACAGTAGCCTAATCTATTAACGAGCCAACAGGCAAAATCATGGATCGGTGGCTTAAGACGGGGACAATAAAAATAAAATCTAATGAAAAACCCTCTGACACAACCAAGGAGAAGGTGCAACGGCGAGATGATTCAGCCGCAGTGGGCAACGAGGATGCCGTGGATGCTAATGGTGCAAGTTTGCCGCCGTCAAGCAACAACCCTCAACCAACTCGACCTGAACATGAAAAATCCACTGCTAAGGTAAAACGAAAATACCACAGTGACTACATCATTGGATTGGGGACGAGGAGGATCCTAAACCACATTGTGTTTTGTGCTATAAATCGTTCGCTAATGAATGCATGAAACCTGCTAAACTCAAGCGGCATTTTGAAAGCAGGAGTACATGAGGAAACCTATAGGATTTTTTGAGAGGAAACGTAATGAACTCCAGCAACAGATGACGAAGGAGCCCTCAATGGGTTTTTTTGCCGGTGAAAATGCGAAGACTACAGAGGCTTCATACAAGGTATCCCTGTTGATCGCGAAAAAAAGGGAAACCTCATTCGATTGGTGAAAAATGTGTTAAACCAGCTGCGAAGGTCATGGCTGATATTTTGTTAGGAAGGAAAGCAAGTGATGAATTTAACAAAGTACCGCTGTCTAGTGACACAATCCAGCAGCGAATACACTCTATGGCTCAAAACGTAGAAGATCAGCTGTTAACACGCATCCGTCATAGCCTGTTTTTTTCATTACAACTGGACAAGTCCACCGACATCGCGACTGAGGCAAATCTGCTCTGTTATGTAAGGTACATTTATGCAGAAGTGCATGATGATTTTCTTTTTTGTCGTTCCCTGCCGACCAACACAACAGGAGAGGCTATTTTTGACTCACTCAATGATTTCATTATACAGAATAACCTGGACTGGACAAGAAGCGTTGGCATCTGTACAGACGGTGCAACTGCGATGACTGGAAAACATAGGGGACTAATAGCGGGTGTACGCGCATTAGCACCATCGGCCACGGCAACACATTGTTGCATTCACAGAGAACAGCTGGCTGTCAAGAGGATGCCCCCGTGTCTCAAAACAGTACTGGACCAGTCTGTGAAAATGGTTAATACAATCAAAGGAAAAGCTCTGAACACAAGTCTTTTTAAAGCTTTGTGTGAAGAAATGAGATGTGAACATACAAAACTTATTTTTCATACGGAAGTTCGCTGGCTGTCCCGTGGCAAAGTCCTCACCCGTTTATTTGAATTGCGCGACGAGGTGACGTTATTCCTACATCATAGTGATGAAATGTATGACCAAGTGCACGATTTCCAGTGGCTGGCAAAATTGGCCTACCTGGCTGATGTTTTCAGCACTCTCAATGCTTTGAACTTAGCGCTGCAAGGAAAAGCTGTCACAGTTTTCAATGTCCAGGACAAAATCAAAGCTGCACGCCTCAAGATGGAACTGTGGTGTGCCCGTCTCGATCGGCAGGAATATGACTGTTTTCCGACGCTCGCAGATTTTCTTCTTACCGCCGAAGAGAACCTGGATGGCGACACTGTTGCAGCCTTCAAGGAACATCTGCAAGGCCTTCACTCGCAGTTGGGAAGATATTTCCCAGAGTTAGATGCAGGCCATGAGTGGATCAAAAGTCCATTCGGAGACGAAGCACACATCAATCATGTCTGCTCCATGCGTCCACCCAGAGAGGCTGACAGCCTTGTGGACATCACATCAGATGGGACCAGGGTTTCCGTTAGAAAAAATGTGTGCCGGTCAACGTGTCCGGGAAGATTTAAATTTACCGGACAAACGTGAGAAATTCCGGTCATCATATTAAAATATAATATAGCTGTTTGTCGCGGTGATTACTGTTGTGTAGCCTATACAGTATATGCCGTTTAATGTCTATTTCTCATCCGATGCGATTAGATGCGAGCTATATAATATAGGCTTTCATGATTCGCATGCGCTATGCCATAATATTATGTCCAGCGCTGAACGCACGCCTCACTGGGAACTGAACAGACTGCATCGATCAATGAACGGACTCCACATTACGTTAACTGAAGTCTGTTAAATTGTTTGGGATTAATGTGAGTTTTCTATTTTCTCTTTCCAGTTTTACCCTTTTTTATCAATAAAACAACGTCATTTCTATAACCAGGTCTCGCTGGTTGGGAAGGCATTTAGTTCAGCTGCCTGTCAAATCATACTTAATCGGACTCTGGAGTATGACAATGAGGAGAACATAACTGTTTATTGAGAAACAATTGATAGGCAGGCTGGGATACGTATATAAAGAAATACCACAATGTCTAGATTTATTACATTTTATTGAAAAGTGCAAGAGGTTACATGTAGGCTTCTGGCGTGACACATAGGCTAACCTAATTTCCGTTCATATGCCTTTTATCAGATAAAATAAAATAGAATAAAAGTCTTTGAAAATAAATAGGCTTTAAATGAACTGCTTTCAGTGGCTCAGTCAGTCCCACATACTGATGACATGCGATGCCATTTTTTGCCATGTGAAATGCAACTTGTAGCTGAGAGTGCAGCTTATTGTTAGCCGTTTCATTAGCCTGCTCACAGTGGCCTGACCGCCGATATGTGCTCACTGCACCGCATGTGATGAGTGAGAGCCGACATTCTCATATTCGTTTCTCCTCTCGTGAATCCGTTATTCCTCCCCGACTTTTTGCACGGTGAGCAGAACATTTTTCCTTCCCCATCTAAACGCAGCCAGGGGAAATCTTCTTTCCATTCAACTCGGAACCCTCAAGACTTTCTGGCTGGAGGAGCGACTACCTCCATCTCTTCAGAGTCAGACTTCTCCTCAGACTCATTGTAGCTTGGTTTCATGAAGTCATTGTTAAGCTTACTTTGTCTTGCCATGTTTACCTCTCGCTCGGTGCACTTTGAGCTGCAACGTTTGCAGGTTAAAAGCAGGGTTGCCAGATGGGCCGGGTTATCGCCGAATGGGCTACTGGGTTTAGCGGTAATAGACTGGTTAGGCTGTAAAATCCCATCTGGCAACCCTGCCACCGCTGTTTCGCGGAGTCATCATCATGCCGGCGTCAAATCATATAATAATAAAAGAAATATAATATATTCGTCTTTTTTAATATAGAAGGAATCAGAATGTGACAATTCAACTTTAGCGAATTGTATTCAAATTGTGCTTAGAGGGAATTATTTTCACCGGACATTATGACCGAAGAGGTTTCAATTTGTCGGACTTCAATAGATTTTACCGGACAAAGACCGGTAATTACCGGTTAACGGAAACCCTGGATGGGACTCTGAAGACGACTTTCAGAGAGAAATGTTTGACAGACTTTTGGGTTCATGTCCAACCTGAGCATCCTGAGCTGGCTGGCTCTGCTCTGAAAGTATTGATGCCGTTTCCAACCACCTATAACTGTGGAAAAGCTGGATTTTCCACACTTGTTGGTCTGAAAACAAAGCAGCGCAACCGGATCAACGTGGAGCCAGATATGAGACTGAAACTCTGCAGTTTGGAGCCACATCACTTTGCTCATGTCTCAGCAGAAGCAGTACCATTCTTCCCACTAAGTCAGAGGATGGCGGGTGAGTAAGCTGTGCTATATAAAACTGGCTGCAATTTTTATGATATACTGTTTAGGGGTGGGACAAAATATTGATACAGCGATTATCGTATCGTTTCACGTGGCAAAAAAAAATCTGTTTTCTTAATAAGTGTGCACTTATTTTTTTGTCTCTCATCCGCACGCTTCGTATTCCCACGCTGTGGGTCTGGCGACAAAAATAAAAAAAAATTGTATTGTATTGACAGAAAACAGATTCTACGCAAGTATAGAGATAATAAACAACAGTTGTTCCGGGGCTTTTTAGATAGGTGGTCCGCAAGTTTTTTTTTATTGGGTAAGTGGTCCTTGGTCTGAAAAAGTTTGAGAAACACTGATCTAGAGCCGTGAATCATAATAGGTAGCATACAGTAATGTGAAAAAATTAGGACACCCCATGAAATACAGTAAAAGTAGCCTAATGGCCCTTAGGGCAGGAGCCTATCTCCTGTTTCCATAGCGTGAGGCGGCTCGATGTACAAGTAAACTCCGTGGACATGATATGTCGCAGGGTCTTACCCCCAATCCAACCCAAACCCCTAAGCATGCCTCTTTTCTTTGAGTTGTCATTGTGAATCTTCAGACAGTCACAAATAGGCCTAGGGTAAGTGTCTAGAATTCATACTCCAACATCCTGGTGGTAAAAAAAAAAAAAATTCAGATGTTATCCCTTTTTCACCCAATTTGGTATCCAATTGCACCCAACCTAGTATCCAATTATCCCCTGCCTATTGCGTAGGATCCGCCGCACGACCCCGTGGCCGGCAGCCTCAGAGGAGATAGCCAGGCAGACTAGCTGTCTGGCTCCTCGAGCCCAACACCGTTATTCCGGCACCCCGGGGGCTGTGTTGCGCGACGGATCCTTGTCCGGAAATAGTCCTATACCCCCCTTGGGAGCGGCCGCTCAATATGCCGCTCCCTGTGGGCCCCGGCCATATCTGGATCTGGCGAGACCGGGATTCGATCCCAGTCCCCGGTGGGCAGCTTGCACTAGAGGCTAATGCTTAGACCGCTGCACCACCGCGGGGCTAGAAGATACATTTTTAATTAGCCTATGTTATGTACTTGTTTTGTACTTAATTTTTCATTAACAGATTACTGTTTTCATACATGCATATTACCAGGTTACTTGAATGTTTCATATATGCTCTCAGGTCTTCTGACGCTGGTTTTCTCTGTGTACCACATGTACAAAAGAAGACATTTGGTGAGGCTGCATTCTCATTTTATGCACCCAAATTGTGGAATGCACTGCCAGTTTACATTAGGGATGCAACCTCAGCAAATATGTTCAAGTCAAGACTAAAAACCCATCTTTTTAATATTGCCGTAAATAATTCAATTATGATTATATAATGATTGGAGCACTTTGAGCTGCAACGTTTGCAGGAAAAGTCCTATACAAATAAAAAGTTATTATTATTATTATATAATTTATTGCCAAATAGATAGTTCATAAAACTAACACTCACACCACATGTCGCAACTACAGGACGTTTTCCTGCAAGTTCTAAAATCACCACCAGGAAGTTGGAGCAAATGAACGTCCATAACTTAATAACAACAAATCTGACGTGGACGTCACAAGCAGATTAGATTTCCTTTTCTTTTTCATTAGGCTAGATTCAACTTTTTTTGTCATTGCATAGAGTACAACATGTATTAGTTTGCTCTAGCACAGGGTCACAGGCACAGGGTCCATGGATGGATTGGTGAAATATTGAGACATTGATATGTTGAGATATTAAACGGCAAAAAAACACTTTTTTTGGGGGGGGGGGGCTTAATATGTACACTTAACCCCTACTGCCTGTCAAACCACAAATATTTAAAAAAAATAATAAAAATAAAAAAATAATAATACCCGCTTCTCTGTGGTGTAAATATAAAACTGGCTGTTTAAATTTGACAGATAAAAAGCTTCATTGAGACAGTAGAGAGAATGCTTGATGACCAAAACAAACAGTGTGAATAGATACAGATGTTTAGGGGGGGGGTATGACCTAGGAAAAACAGTACAGGGGGATAAGAAGATATCAGAGACATTTTTGAGTTGATCCAAGTTATTTGTTGATATTTAAACAATTCCTTCTCTTCGCCTCTGTTCTTCATGAGCTGATCTGCTACTCAATTCAACAGAATTTGTTGCCAACATTTTTTATCTCATTTTAAGAGTGTCATAGCAAAGGGTCTGAATACTTATGTACATGTATTTAAATTGTTTTAAAAAAACGTACTCAATTATTTTACATTTAATCCATAAAAAACGCAACAAAATATGGAAAAAGAAAAGGCACTGTACATTCCACTGGACTTCCCACAAGCTATAGGCCTATAGGAGGGGTATATCCCAAGATGCCTTGTGTTGGAGATGGAGACTGCAGTAACAGGGGTACTCACAAGTACAATTTGTGAAGGTCCAGTCACACAAATCTCCTAGGTGGTAGAATGTTTTTGGGGAACAGTGATACGTTTAGTAGTTTTTTTGAGTGGTATCTTCGCTTTAGGATATAGTATACCTACTGAGGGTTTAGGATATAGTATACCTACTGAGGGTTTAGGATATAGTATACCTACTGAGGGTGGCTCTCCAGGAGGATGGTTGCCCTACAGGCCTTCTCCCCTGCCCTGAAGGCTACCATGGATAGAGGCCTTCTCCCCTGCCCTACAGGCTACCATGGATAGAGGCCTTCTCCCCTGCCCTACAGGCTACCATGGATAGAGGCCTTCTCCCCTGCCCTACAGGCTACCATGGATAGAGGCCTTCTCCCCTGCCCTACAGGCTACCATGGATAGAGGCCTTCTCCCCTGCCCTACAGGCTACCATGGATAGAGGCCTTCTCCCCTGCCCTACAGGCTACCATGGATAGAGGCCTTCTCCCCTGCCCTACAGGCTACCATGGATAGAGGCCTTCTCCCCTGCCCTACAGGCTACCATGGATAGAGGCCTTCTCCCCTGCCCTACAGGCTACCATGGATAGAGGCCTTCTCCCCTGCCCTACAGGCTACCATGGATAGAGGCCTTCTCCCCTGCCCTACAGGCTACCATGGATAGAGGCCTTCTCCCCTGCCCTACAGGCTACCATGGATAGAGGCCTTCTCCCCTGCCCTACAGGCTACCATGGATAGAGGCCTTCTCCCCTGCCCTGAAGGCTACCATGGATAGAGGCCTTCTCCCCTGCCCTGAAGGCTACCATGGATAGAGGCCTTCTCCCCTGCCCTACAGGCTACCATGGATAGAGGCCTTCTCCCCTGCCCTGAAGGCTACCATGGATAGAGGCCTTCTCCCCTGCCCTGAAGGCTACCATGGATAGAGGCCTTCTCCCCTGCCCTACAGGCTACCATGGATAGAGGCCTTCTCCCCTGCCCTACAGGCTACCATGGATAGAAACTAGGGATGCACGATATGCATTTTTTCCCAACCGATACCGATACCGATGTTTACCCGCTTCTCGTGGCCGATAACCGATATGATAACCGATATAATTTCACAGTTGATAACCTGTAGTTCATGCACACCTGAAGGTAAGAAAGGCTTTGTAGTGAGCAAAGATTGATGATTTAATATTCCATAGTGATCTCACCAAATCTAACTTACATCACTATTGTTAACACAACAAAGAGAACACTTCTGACTCTTCAAATGTTCATTTATTATTTCCTCTAACAAACAGAATCTGTTATAGACAGTGCACAATGCTTTTTTTAGCCAAGATCTGGCCTCCTTTTATGAAAACAAAAAAGGCTCACCTAAGAGTAATTAGATCAAAAATAAAGTGCATCTTGTCTATCCCTGTAAATGGAAAATGCATAAATAAAATATCAAAAAATAAATAAATAAAGTGCATCAGTCAATACAAAAATAAAGACTTTTAAAGAACCAAAAGTTTTATAGAACTTTTACAGAAACTAGTGCCAAATGGCTGCTTACGGCCAAGCTCCACCTGCTGCGTTGCGTCAACTCGCCATCGGCGTTGCGTCAACTTCCCGTTGTCCAAGCTCCACCTGCTGCGTTGCGTCAACGTTGCGTCAACGTCAACGTTCTACTCTAGCTCCACTGGCATTTGTTGTATACGGGAGTAATTTCACCCTTGACTGCAATATGTCCACAACAATAACAACATCATACAGAACATTTTCCAATCAGGGTAATATTTTATCTACATATTCCCAAATAGATAGTTGTTAGTTCAGTAGATGTTCAACTAACTGTCAACAACATTTCAACTAACTAACCACTAATCCTAAACCTTGCCCTAACCTTAAATCTAACCCTATCCTTAACCATAAATCTAGTTACATTATCAACAGCAACAACTAGTCGCATATAAAAAATAATATTTTTCGACCTCAAGGATCAGCCGTTCGTCGTCCATTCCTGCAACAAGCTTTCAAGCACCTGTGGTGATTGACAGCTGACTCGCGTGAATAGCAATTCGCAATAGCTGAGTACCGTATTTTCCGCACTATAAGGCGCACTTAAAAGCCTTTAATTTTCAAAAAAAACGACAGTGCGCCTTATAATCCGGAGCACCTTATATATGGATCAATTGGTTAATTGGTTGATCCATACTGGTTGTACACGGCGCTCAAGGCGCTCTGTCAAAATGTTTCAGTACGACTGGTAAACTACAAAGCCGCACCGCTTGCAGCATTACGGTAATCAGTAAACACCGGTACTGTGCTTACTCACAGTCCCACACCACTTGTGTGTGTATAAAGACCCCAAGTAAAGAAGACTAAACAGAGTTTCCGAGGGAACAAAGCGAGATGGCCACAGTTAGAGTTACACAGTTAGACACAGTTAGATCAGTTAGAGCAGTGTTTTTCAACCTTTTTTGTGCCACGGCACATTTCTTACCTTGAAAAAATCCCACGGCACACCGCCATCCCAAATGCTACAAAATGATACATAGTAGCCTATCATATAGGTAACATTATATGAACTTGTCGTTATACTCACTCAGTGCGAAGCCTGGCCCTGTATGTTGGCCATGTATGCGAGCCTTGCGCACGATTTGTCACTTGCAAGCAGCTTTGCGTCATCACACTTCTCATCAGTTCAAACGGTTTTCAGCTCCTCCCGTAACTCAAACACGCGGGCGGCACTTTTCCGCGGGACAATCATCGGCGTATGGAGCAATAACGTCTTATGCTGGGCTCCCATCTCTTCACATAATGCTGCATATAAGCGGCTTTTCAGAGGTCTTGTTTTTACAAAGTTTACCATACGAACAACAGCTATCTCCGCTGGTAAAGTCTCGGCAACATAGCTGCTTGCTCCATCAGTGCAGACACTTACGCAGCTGTCCCACTGAAGTCTTCCCCTGTTTTTTTTTTTTATGCAATGTCTTGCAAAAAAGACATTTTCTGTGATTGTGTCTCCATCCACAAAGCGTGCATTGGCCAAGAGTTGAGCCAAGACTCAAGTTGCAAAGCAAACTGCCCACTGCCACGTATCTTCTCCAAAACAACATTTTCGATGTCTGCAGACATGTCATCAATGCGTCTGGCAATCGTCTTAATGAATGAATGAAACAATGTAGGTTATTTTTATCATCTTGGGGTATGGGCATACAATCGTTAGGTTTTTCAGTCACATATTCACACACCCTCCTGTCAATCACCTGGAAGAGGACGCTTTGAGGGCGGCGATACGCTTTTCTCTGACTGTTACCATTCTTAAGCCGATCTTTTTGTGCTCGTCAACTTCTAACATTACACTCTGTAATATCATATTTCTTGGCTCCTCGACAGTTGTTTGATGCCTCTGCTTCATTGGCCACCATGGTCTTAAAATTGGCATCGTAACTCCTCCTCTGTTGTTTGTTAACTTGACCAACCACTTGAGCCACTTTTTTCGAGCTGGTCCGAGTGTGTCTCTGCGGTGTCTCTCCGCGGGTGTGTGTGTGAGTGTGTCTCCGCGGGTGTGTGTGTGAGTGTGTCTCCGCGGGTGTGTGTGAGTGTGTCTCCGCGGGTGTGTGTGTGAGTGTGTCTCCGCGGGTGTGTGTGTGAGTGTGTCTCCGCGGGTGTGTGTGTGAGTGTGTCTCTGCAGGTGTGTGTGTGAGTGTGTCTCCGCGGGTGTGTGTGTGAGTGTCTCTCCGCGGGTGTGTGTGTGTGAGTGTGTCTCCATCTCTCCAGGCACCGTCACTGGGGTGTGTGTGAGAGGGAGAAACACGGTGGCTCGCGTGGGGAACAGTCTTTTGGCGCCATACGTTGTTGTGAATTAATATTGACGTGTAAAAGTCTAGGGCGCGAATATAAGACGATGCGACTTTTTCAGACTTTTTTCCGGGGAAAAAACCCCGTCTTATATTCGGGTCAATACGGTAAGTGGAATTTGATAATTTCCCACGGCACATCTGATGATCTCTCACGGCACACTAGTGTTGAACGGCGGCACAGTGGTTGAAAAACACTGAGTTAGAGGACAAACTCCAAAAGTGGGTTGTTGAACAGAGAGGAGCAAGTAGAAGCGTCTCTACAGTCACTATTCGAATGAAGGCAACAGAGCTAGCACGGGACATGAACATCGATGAATTTCGAGGCGGTCCTTCTTGGTGCTTTCAACTTGAAGTTTTAAAGTACCCACTCGATATAATAAACAACAGTTTAACGATCAGTAAACACTTATAATTTGTGTATTGGATTCATTATTCTCGTTTGCCGGAGGCTACCGGTAAGGGAGGGTTGACTTGTAAACATACTTTCGTTTTAGCTCGTGTTCAAAAGCAAGAACTGTGTGTTCATCTAGTTATGTGTAGTTATGTGTTTTTAGCATGTCGATGTTCTCCCAGTATGTTGTGATGTTATTAAAATACAGTTTAGACCTTCGTAGCGATGTGTTTTGTTAGCAGCGTTCGTAGCTGTGGCTGCGTTCAGAGTCACTTTTCTCCCATTCAGTGTTTGAGGTGAACCAACATTCAAATACGCCTGTCGTGTTCAATCTTTCTCTGATTTGAATGTATGACACATCATTTGAAAGCTTACAATCTGTAGTTTAAGCATGTGTAAAAACTGAAAAATTACGTTGCACATTTCACCAGGAGCTGTCACATATTGGTTGTTGGTTATAATTGTATAGCCTATTGGTTGTTTTCTGGTGTTGTTTTCTTGTTTTGCTCTGTTTGTAGTCTACTTTATGTATTTTTATCAGCTGTTAAATCACCACAGCGGTTAATCCACTAATAGAGATAATACCAGATTGAAAATGCTTGTAGCTAACTACTCTATATCTCGTGGTCGCAGCTATTGCGAATTGCTATTCACGCGAGTCAGCTGTGAATCACCGCAGGTCCTTGACTCTTGTTGCAAAAATGGATGACGAACGGCTGATACTTGAGGTGGAAAAATATATATTTTTGACAGTGGAGCAGGTAGAACGTTGACGGTGACAACGCTCAGGTGGAGCATGGACAACGGGAAGTTGACACAACACCGATGGAGAGGTGACGCAACGCAGTAGGTGGAGCTTGGGCGTAACGCAACCCCAGTCAAACGTTTGACTGCAGTATCTTCTATTCTATGCGCCTTATAATCCGGTGCACCCTGTATATGAAAACAGTTCTAAAATAGGCCATTCATTGAAGGTGCGCCTTATAATCCGGTGCGCCTTATATTTTTCACATGCTTAAACTACAGATTGTAAGCTTTCAAATGATGTGTCATACATTCAAATCAGAGAAAGATTGAACACGACAGGTGTATTTGAATGTTGGTTCACCTCAAACACTGAATGGGAGAAAAGTGACTCTGAACACAGCCCCAGCTATGAACGCAGCCACAGCTACGAACGCTGCTAACAAAACACATCGCTACGAAAGTCTAAACGGTATTTTAATAACATGACAACATACTGGGAGAACATCGACATGCTAAAAACACATAACTACACATAACTAGATGAACACACAGTTCTTGCTTTTGAACACGAGCTAAAACGAAAGTATGTTTACAAGTCAACCCTCCTTTACCGGTAGCCTCCGGCAAACGAGAATAATGAATCCAATATACAAATTATAAGTGTTTAGTGATCGTTAAACTGTTGTTTATTATATCGAGTGGGTACTTTAAAACTTCAAGTTGAAAGCACCAAGAAGGACCGCCTCGAAATTCATCGATGTTCATGTCCCGTGCTAGCGCTGTTGCCTTCATTCGAATAGTGACTGTAGAGACGCTTCTACTTGCTGCTCTCTGTTCAACAACCCACTGTTCGAGTTTGTCCTCTAACTGTGGCCATCTCGCTTTGTTCCCTCGGAAACTCTGTTTAGTCTTCTTTACTTGGGGTCTTGTGGTGTGGGACTGTGAGTAAGCACATCAGTACCGGTGTTTACTGATTACCGTAATGCTGCAAGCGGTGCGGCTTTGTAGTTTACCAGTCGTACTGAAACATTTTGACAGAGCGCCTTGAGCGCCGTGTACAACCAGTATGGATCAACCAATTAACCAATTGATCCATATATAAGGCGCTCCGGATTATAAGGCGCACTGTCGGTTTTTTTGAAAATTAAAGGCTTTTAAGTGCGCCTTATAGTGCGGAATATACGGTACATTATACAGCGCGTCGGATTCAACGTCAATGAACGCACACACCCAAGAACAACACTGCACGTGAAACGCCCAGGTGTGAATCTGTGAAGACGTTTCAGTAGCTAGCAACATTCATGGTGTGGATAAATGGCTTCAGCAGAGCCAGAAGCAACGATTTAGTCCCGAAAAACAGCACTTCTGTTGTAAGTATTTCGGGTTTAGGAGGACAGATGTGCAACAAAAGCAGGTGTTGCGCACAACCTGTCGTGGAACAATCGCTACATCCAGAGGCAACGCCACAAACCTGTATCAGCACTTGAAAAAGTACCACGGGCAGCTCTATGACGAATGTACGGTCAGAAACGGAGAGTTAAGTGAAAGTCCCGTAGCCCAGTCTAACGTTAAGCAAACTAGAGTTTTAGAGTCGTTTGCTCCGTATGAAAAGGGCTCAAGAAGGCACCGTGAAATAACCAATTCCATCACGCACTACCTCGCTAAAGACATGGTGTCTATTAACACTGAGCAACGAAGGGTTTAAAAAAACTCATCCAAACGCTGGATAAAAGATAATGTGATTCCATCCCGCACGTACTTTAGTCATGCGGCCATCCCAGAAATGTACGCGGAATGTAGGAAGATACTTGAGACGGAGCTGAAAAATGACGAGTACTATGCAACAACAACCGATCTGCGGTCGAGCAGGTCGACCGAGCCGTGTCTCAATCTCACCGTGCACTTCATACATTACGACGACGAGTTGAAGAGTTGCCGGCAAACGGTATACTTTCCTGCTTTATCTATTTCAATGTTTACAGAAAGCACCTATTCTTTTTTACTGGACATTTGTATTATCACTTTATTTAACTTGATTGCAGTATGTGCAATATTTAGATGCTGCTCCTGAGCCATAATTAAATAACCTTGTTTGTAGAAAGGTCCTATTTTATTTTCATATTGGAATTGTTAAAAAAATGTGATACTTGTTGAGAGAAACAAAATGGCAGCTGTTTAAAAAACCCATACATAAATATGTTGTTCCAATTAATATCTTTTAAGTTATCATCCTTGCATTAGAATTAGAGCAGTTAACAGTTTGATGGTATCATGTGGTAATTCTCTATGAAATTAGCCCATGATAGAAGGTGATAGTCATACAGATTCATCCAATCACCTGCCAAGTATTTTTGAAAGTACCTGCCCTTTTCCAAACAGCTTCCAATGAAGCTTTCCTAGATGGTTGTGTGTAACAAACCATCTGAGTCAGGTTAGTAATGCTCCATCACATGTTTTAATCTGAAGCTTGACTTTAAAGCAACCCAACTTTAAAGCAACCCAATGTAAGTTTAGTTCTTCCACTCGTAGCTCGGGCTGTGGGGCTGCTAGAGGAGGGAGCCAATTATCCTAAGTCCCCTGAAGACGTACAAACAAACTGCACGTTGATACGACCTTCCTAGCCGGAGATATGGCCACACTTTACAAAAACTTCTGTTGGGTCGCTTTAAAAAAAAAAAGAATCGCAAATTAAATCGCAATATCTGTCCAAATAATCGCAATTAGATTTTTTTTCCCCAAATCGTGCAGCCCTAGGCTTGAACCGCCAACCTTGCGATGATTAGACGGCGGCTCTACCTCCTGCGCCACAGCCGCCCCAACAACGGATCCATACAGATTAGGGATGCACCGAACATTCGGCCACCGAATGTATTCGGCCGAATATCGCAAAATAAAGCACATTCGGTATTCGGCCGAATGTGTGAAAACACCGAATGTTTACCACCGAATAGTGGCCGTGTTTTGATGATACTTGCCAGGTCATTAGGGAAGAACTGACGATGAGTGAAGGGAAGTCCAGGGTAGATGTAGACAGAGGGTTGATTGGGAGTGGAGACAGAGGGTTGATTGGGAGTGGAGACAGGTGTGCAGGTTTGGCTGAAGATCTAATTAGCGGGGACAAGCCTCAGCTGCGGCGGAGAGCACGCTGTGCTCGAGCTGTGGGGGCGGGGGAGGGTGTGTGGGGGCGGGGGAGGGTGTGTGGGGGCGGGGGAGGGTGTGTGGGGGCGGGGGAGGGTGTGTGAAGGCCCAGCCGTAACACTATGTCATTGAACCATACGGACATCAATACTTAAGCCACAACATACAGCATTATCAAAATCCTGTAGCATCTCTTTAAAGAGAGTTCACCTAATTAGTTAACTTGCAATCTTCCAAAGTATTTTGTAATAATATTATCATGGCACATCATTCTTGTTAACACAAGTCATGAATAAAGCTTCGGCCTACATTGATGAAAGATTTTCTTTCAGCAGCTATTCAGGGAAAACAAAAACATTTAATTTGACTGATTTATTTTATTTATTGTGCTTTGTTGGTATAGACTGATGTCTGCTGGAATGTTCAATAAAAGTTATTTTTTTTCAATCTCAATTTCTTTCTTTGAGAAGCATGAATAAAAAGCAAAATGTATTTAGTTTATGCAATGATAAAATTAAAAACTGCCGATACACATTCGGTATTCGGTATTCGGCCAAGTGTTTCCTTAAATTCGGCTTCGGCCAAGAATTTTCATTTCGGTGCATCCCTAATACAGATGCCTACCTGGCCTACCAGAACCATAACTGGGTCTCTCTCTCCCTTTTACCCTCAAGACGAGGAAGAACCTCAGTTGCATACAGATTATCCCTTTGTTTTATTAAATACGCCCAGCGTGGCTGAAACGTACCCCGGTCTGTGTGTCGTTCTCTGAACTGGGTGTGTGCTTCTCCCCCGGCCGGTACCAGGGATTGCCACACATTCATGTGCGAAAGCCTCTACTGACCCAGTGTTTCCCATAGGGTTTTGTGAGACTGTTGTGGGTGGACGACATATTAAAAAACAAACAAAAATAACACAACACCGGCCTTGCCACAAACCTGCTCCAACACTTTCCCGCAACAGCGCTGAAATATAGAAGTAGTCTAGTGGCTCCAGAGACACCACATATGGCCCTGTGCCTGGACCCTGTGCCTAGAGCAAAAATACCAAAGTCCCGAAAAATGTACTTACAAGTTGATTGCATGGCAATACATCAGTAAACAAAGTGTGTGAACGAGCAAGCTTCCAGACGCGGGGTGGGAGTAAGAGATGCTTTGCTGAAGCAACGGCGCAAAACACAACGTTAGGGATCTGTTATGTTATTATGAGTGTAAAAAATTTATGTTTCGGTGAAACTGTGGTGGAACAAATAAGACAGGATGTCACAGTCTAGGTAATTAATGGGAAACACGGACTGACCATTTACAATAGTGCTGCTTTTTTGGACTCTTTTAAATCTCTGCAATATGGAGTATCACATTTTGTGATCCATTTTATGTGATTTTGTTACTTTCTATTTTTGTATCACCTTGGACAGGTTTATAATTTCTATAAAACAAAAAGCAACCTGAGCATTTTTGTCTAGAGGTAGGCCTAGTATTGTCTAGAGGTAGGCCTAGTATTTTTGGAGTTGAAAATATGGCTGTGGGCTGTCCTGCTCTGACCACCTGACTCATGGTAACATGGTAAACAAAAGTGCTGAGATTGTCTTTTAGTTCACATTTTAGAGGAATCAGACTGGTTGAACAGGGTATTAGCACTCTCCTGCAACATATCTACTTTGGTGAGTAACACAAGGATATTGAAGCAAAGTCACTGAACAACAGACCAGGGAAAGACATGAGCCAGTCAAGGTTTCCAGTCTAAAGCCCAATGCACACAGCGTGCGATTTCTGTTGCACGACAACATTCCATTTTGAAGTTTGAATGGAAGTCTATGAGAACATCGCATCCCAACGCACACGGCCCCGATTTTAATCGCACGGCGAAAATTCGATTCCATTCATTTCGAATGGGACAAAGCACACGGCGTGCGAGTTTTGTCGCACTGTCAAATTTTGCAAATGTTGTAAAGGTTTGTGGTGCGACGGATTATTGCATCACAATGGGACAATTGGGAAAACTTCAACTGGTCTATCTAAATTAATTGAGTCACTCATAACGGGGAGAGAGACTGGAGCATACATTTTTGACTGTCTCCTTTTTTGCGATTTCGCGGTTGAAAAGTTGCATAACTTGTTGAAAAGTTGGGTATCTAATCTAGCCAGCCAGACCGAGCCACTTTGAAACACCCGCAAGCACACGCACATGCTTTATGATTATTCCCTTTTCTTTTTTTCTCTATTTGATTATAGGAAGACTCACTCATCCTTACCCTAACCAGGGTTCGTAACCAGACCCTTCCCTTCCCTTTTACCACCTTGCACATAGCCTAGCCCTAGGTCATGGGTACTTATATTTCTTATGGTAATTCTACAACTTAGCCCTACTAAAAAAAGCTATGTTTTTAGTCTAGGGCTGAAGTTGGAAGCAGATTCACGCCTGCCTGCCGGAGTTCATATTAGGTAAAAAGGGGAGGGTCTAAGCAGATGCTCTGGCTAATTGAATTAACGTTCCGTATTGGTCCTAAACTACCATGTGACATTATACGGAAGTAGTTGAAAGTGGGCGGCTACATCTGTGTCTTTTTTTTCACATACAAGACGCCTATATTACATAATAATAACAATCGAGCATGTAGGCACAATATTGTAGCGTGAACGCAGGAACAATCGTCAGCCAGACGGACTTACATATTGAGCCTCATCGGTTGGCAGTGCACCGCTCAGACCCCACGGGGGGGTCTCAAATACCCGGCGAGTTACGTGCCCTTTTAATTATTTACTATTCAGCCAATATGTCCAATGTTTGTCTTATTTATAGGCCTATGATTATTTGAATGAGATTAATTTGTACTACTGTATATTTATGATGATTAATTGAGATGCATGATCAGTTGTGGAAGTTGAGTCCTAGGGGCGAATAGCTAGATGTTGGACTGTCTCAGTCCTCCGAATCTATGTCTGCCTGATCATCGCCCATAATAATAAAGTGGCTTTTATAATACACCTTTCTGGCTGTGTGTTTTGTGCGCTCCCTCTCCTGACATTTTACCAATACCCCTAAATCAGGGGACCCACATATTTTATCACAATATGTCCAGTTGTATCTTGTAGAAATTGTGGAAGCAAGGCAAGCAATATTGGTAGAGCCTATTGTAATCAGCCTGCCTGGTCCGACTACGTAACAATTGTGAATGGAATGTTGAGGTGCAACAGAAATTGCATCGCACGCCGTGTGCATTGGGATGCGATTTTTTATGATTTTCTCAGACTTCAATGGTGTGAGTTGAAAATGGAATTTTGCGGTGTGACAAAATCGCACGCTGTGTGCATTGGGCTTAACAGGGCAGAACAGAAGGCTCAGCACCTTGGACGAGAGCTAGATATTGTTGGGCTTTTCATAGTAGAAAGCTACTTGCTACTTTAGTACCACAATATCGCTGATTAGAGTTGGCCGGCTGATGGAAGTAGATTAAAACACAGATGTTTAGTGGAGGCACATTCCAGCCCACTGACTGAAACAGGAAAACACACTGACTCTCTTATCACTGAATATAAACCTGCTTCAAGACATCCTCATTTGTTTGTTCGATTGTTCTTATCTTGAAGAAAGTTTCATTATCTATTTGTTTATTAACTCCTCCAAAAAAGTTTGGAAACGTTATTTTGGTCGATTATTCCTCCCCTTTAATAATACCAATTGGTATTGTATTTTATATCATTGGAAAGTCTGATTAGTCACCTTTACAACGAGGTACAACTTGTAAGGATCATGCATTCGTGGAATGCGGAACTAACTCCATTCTCCAGGATGACAACGCTCGCCCTCACAGAGCCAGGATCATCACAGAGTACCTCCAGAATTTGGGAGTGGAGAGGATGGAATGGCCTGCCGTGAATCCAGACCTCAACCCAACTGAACACTTGTGGGATCAGCTTGGGCGTGCTGTATGTGCCAGAGTGACCAACGCAACCATGTTGGCTGACTTGAGTCAAATCCTGGTTGAGGAATGGGATGTCATCCCACAGCAGTGTGTGACCAGGCTGGTGACCAGCATGAGGAGGAGGTGCCAAGTTGTTGTGACTGTGTATGGATCTTCCACACGCTACTGAGGTCCCTGACAGTGTAAAATGAATAAAGTGTAAAAATAGCCAATATGTGTTGTTTTTTCCTTATTACTGTGGGAGAGTGCAATCATCCAATCCACCAAGCAACTGAAAACGAGAGTGAATACCAACAGAAGAATATTGCTGGGGATTTTGGCAAATATTTTTGGGCCGCTACCCACACGTTTAGCTGTGTTGCTTCTTCCACGAATGCATGATCCTTACAAGTTGTACCTCGTTGTAAAGGTGACTAATCAGGCTTTCCAACGATATAAAATACAATACCAATTGGTATTATTAATGGGGTGGAATAATCGACCAAAATAATAGTTATGGGTACCGGCTATCAAAATAAGAGTCTTAGCATCAAGCATCGTTCTAACACTGGCAGACAGTGACGGGCAGGACTCTTATTCTGACATGCACATGGAAGGGAAAGGGTGCACTTGGCATTAGACGGCACGATGAATACACCACCGCCTCATGAACAAAGTAGCTTTTGACTTCATCTCAAGTTCCCGCAAGAAAGAACAACATAACAGAACATGGAGGATATTAAGGTCTTGGCGCAGGTTTCTAGTAATGCAGCGATGTCTCTGTGACCCGCCAGAGACCCTCTCGTAGGGTTGACGTCCAGCCAGGGCTAGGATGTCTTACTGGACCTCATGTATGGTGGAATAGAAGCTATTATGTTCTGGCTAACATCAACAACCTGTCAATCTAACGTTAGCTTAACCTACTGGACCTTATTGGCATAAGACAGCGCCACTGTTTTCTTTGCTATATGGCGAATTGATCGTATCACGACGAGATATAATATGGAAGTCATGTCAAACTAGCCGTGTGTTTGATTACATTGACGAGGGTCTACCGGCTTTGTTAGACACAGAGTTGATTATTGAATGTAGATCACTGAAATATACCTCTCTCGCTCGTTCACGTATCTGGCTAACGATAGCCAACTAGCCCCCTATCGTAAATCACTGCTTCGCATTGCTCTCTTATTGAACCATGCGTTATTCTGCATTAGCCAGCTTAATATCTAACCGATCTCTGTGTTGGGTGGAAATGTGGAAGAGTCATAATGAGCGCAATTATTTAAATAGAATTTGCGTGCAAGATGTACTCACTATTCCTTTATCAGTACCATCCCGAATCTGGGTAGAATAGTAGCTGGCTGGCTACATTCAATAACACAGCTCGACCACCGGCAGGGCAGAACACCAGCAGCCAAGCCGAACAATCACTTCTGGGTCAGGGAAGAACACCAGCAGCCAAGCCAAACAATCACTTCCAGGTCATGTTTTTCCGAGGTAGCTGTTAAACGGGATCCCTGCGACGGTGTTAGTACAGGTGTAAGTACCGGAATTTCCGACCCGCGAGGTTTTTCCGACCCTACCAGATCCGGTCATAGGTTCAGCCCTTTCCGGCCATAGGTAGCGCTATGATTCGCTATGATTCGCGATGACAACGATGACAACGAAGACCCGTTAGTAGATCTGAAACTGTGTGTTGTGTGTGTGTTTCGCGCGCATCGCGCGTGCGCGCGTGTGTGCCCGCGCGTGTGACCAATGTGTCACAGTGTGTGTGTTCAAGTAATCATGACACGGTAGACATTTCTAAGAATGTATTTCACTATTTCTGAGTATTTCACTACTCAGTTATACATTTTCCATAGTTTGCTTCAAATAGCTGTTATGTGATAATAAAGTAATAATAATAATAATAATAACATATATTTCAACCCTTTGTATATATACACATCTCTGCATTCTCTGTGCCATTATGCTTGTTAACCATTTTAATTCGTTAGAGTAAACTAATAGGTATGAAATGAAAAAAAGATGCATTACCTTTAGCTATGGTTAATGTAATAGGGTCAACCATTACATATCTTATCCTATTATCTTTTATCACTTTCTCTTCAGAGAATGGTAGAGATGTATTAATTACTATGGCCACACCCCTCTTCTTACCATATGACGCATGAAATACTTGGTTTACCAAATCCTTTCTCAATGTTTTGTAGTCTTCCTCAATCAGATGTGTTTTTTGTAGTAAAGCAACACGATTTAATGAAATGCAATGAATTTATTGTAAATCAATACAGCATGAAACCATATTTACATAAAAATGGATTGACCATACACAAACAAAAACGTATTCATTCACAAATTAGCTGGAATCAAGTAAAAACATTGTGTAGGTTAACCGAAATATAGCATGTGTACCAGGGTTTCCGTTAACCGGTAATTACCGGTCTTTGTCCGGTAAAATGTGTTGAAATCCGACAAATTGAAAACTCGTCGGACATAATGTCCGGTGAAAATAATTCCCTCTAAGCACAATTTGGCTTCGGGCCACCATTTTCAGCTGAGCACCAAACACACACACACTCATACACGCACAACACTGCCCGAGAGAGAAGGACCCGCCCCCTTTAGTTAGCCTGCCCGAGAGAGAAGGACCCGCCCCCTTTAGTTAGCCTGCCCGAGAGAGAAGGACCCGCCCCCTTTAGTTAGCCTATAGCCTATAGGCTAACTAAAGGGGGCGGGTCCTTCTCTCTCGGGCAGTGTTGTGTGTGTGTGTTTGGTGCTCAGCTGAAAATGGTGTCCCGAAGCGGAGCGGATAACAAACGAAACGGACAACATTTACACTATGGAGACAAACTTCAGCGATATGATCTAACAGCCGGTCTTCAGGACGACATACAAAAACAGTTATGTTCTCCTCATTGTCATACTCCCGAGTCCGATTAAGTATGATTTGACAGGCAGCTAAACGAAATGCCTTCCCAACCAGCGAGACCTGGGGGGTATTCCATCAACGTCGCTAAAGGAAAATCCTGGCTTATTTTTGATAACTCTCGCGAGATTTATCGGAATATGCCTGTATATTTTTAGGAACCCTCGCGAGACTTTGTCAGACTAAACCTGGATTTTCTTTTAGCGATGTTGATGGAATACCCCCCTGGTTATAGAAATGACGTTGTTTTATTGATTAAAAAAAAGGGTAAAACTGGAAAGAGAAAATAGAAAACTCACATTAATCCCAAACAATTTAACAAACTTCAGTTAACGTAATGTGGAGTCCGTTCATTGATCGATGCTGTCTGTTCAGTTCCCAGTGAGGCGCCCGTTCAGCGCTGGACATAATGGCATAGCGCGCATGCGAATCATGTTATATTATTATATATTATATAGCTCGCATCTAATCGTATCGGATGAGAAATAGACATTAAATGGCATATATAGGCCGCTACACAACAGTAATCACCGCGACAAACAGCTATATTAGATTTGGAGAAAAAAAAATATGATTTTGAAAAAAAAAAAATATATTATATTTTAATATGATGACCGGAATATATCACGTTTGTCCGGTAATTCGAAATCTTCCCGGACACGATGTCCGGCGGCAAATTTTTCTAACGGAAACCCTGGTACCAACAACAAAATGCAGTTATGCATATAACCAGAAGTGCAAATAGTGACAAAACAAAGATAATGATGTACAGCTGGTAGGGCTAAAAAACGCCGCGTTGTCTTCAACCACTTAATGTAATTTAAAAGTTCACAATAGCTACATTCTCAGATGTCTACCGATTACTTATCCCCCTATTTTTATTGCTTGTTTTCTTGTTTTTGAGAGCTGACGTTTTGCAGGTGCCGAGCTGTGGTCCCGAGCAGAGGGATGACTGGCCACCAACGGAGCTGTCCGTGTCTGACCACTGGGGGTTGGACACAACACTGAACACTACACTACACTGGACACTGGACACAACACTGAACACTACACTACACTGGACACTGGACACAACACTGAACACTACACTACACTACACTGGACACTGGACACAACACTGAACACTACACTGGACACTGGACACAACACTGAACACTACTGGACACTGGACACAACACTGAACACTACACTGGACACTGGACACAACACTGAACACTACACTACACTGGACACTGGACACAACACTGAACACTACACTGGACACTGGACACAACACTGAACACTACACTACACTGGACACTGAACATCTGTCATTACGTGAAGCGCATTGAGTCGCATCTTGTAAGAAATGCGCTATACAAATAAAACTTGAATTGATTTGATCCCTTGTACACTTTTTTGGGCATTTGTGTTGCAACACACCTGTACATTGTGCACTCTACCCTAGGCCCTTATTTTACTCTAGACATAATTGTTAAGTATAAACAGGGGTAGGACAGGGTTCTTCCTACTAGTGATGGGGGAAACGAAGCTTTCGACGCAATTGACAGGTCGATACAATTGTGTCGGAAAAAGTGTCGATCTATCGATGCAGTCGATACAGCAACTCCATACTGCCATCTGCTGGTCAGGTCATGGTACTGCCTATACTGCCATCTGCTGGTCAGGTCGTGGTACAGCAGCTCCACAATGACATCTGCTGGTCATGGTATGGCGGCTGTATCGACTGATTCACAAGTCAAGTCATCTGTGATATCTTGTTCAATAAAGGTGCTGTGATAAACTGTGTCAATGTGTATGTGGCCATATACGATCTTAAATGTTGATGTGTCTAGTAGACTATAATAAATATATATGAATGAATAAATAAATAAATGCAAATGTTTCCATTTCTGATTTCTATGTAAAGATACAAATCTGAACGACATTTAGGCATGTGTGGGACATGGCTGTTTGATAATTGGGGCAGATATAGATGGTCAACATGGCATAACAGGGGCCACAGTGTTGGGATGTGCTTGTGGAACAGGGAAAGAGTGCAAAACAAGGCTATATTGTGGGAACTGGACAGACATGTGCTTATGTGAACAATAAAAGATGTATTGCTTGTGTACATGAACAGGCAAAGTGTGGGAGGGACATGTGTGGGACATGGTTGTGTGGGACAGATTAGTCTACACATTTTTATTCAGGAAAACGATTTTCTCCACAGATTTTATGTATGTATGTGTATCTATCTGGTTAGCCTATGTGTTGCAATTATGAATCTACGACTATCTTTGTATGTTCTATATCTATCTATCAATATCTAGCAATCTCCTGTCTATTTCTATCTCTATCTCTGTCTCTGTCAATAAATTCTGTCTAGCTTCCGTATGTCTCCACTCTGTCTACAACCCTCGAATATGAGAGAGTTTCACGTCATTTTATGCAGCACGAAACTTGGAACACTGCCTCGTCTGCGGAACGATTGACACACGCGTCAGATGTGCGTGTGTGACGTACGAATCTTTCTTCGAGTAGTCACGTGGTTTTTGCCAATTTGACACAAGCATCGATACATTTGTATCGACGCACATTGCGTCGGAAGATAGACGCCGTGTCGTGACTACTGCGTCGAGCGTATCCCTACTTCCTACTCCTTTTCGAACAATTGATAGGACTGTACTCTACATTAGTTATTAGTTATTTATTATTTTTATTTTTAAATCATGTTCGAAATAAAGATTCATTCATATGCATTATATGACTGTAACTTGTGTATGACTGTAACTAAGATGTTTTGGTAAACAGCTAAAATAACACAAATTCTGTCTGTGACCAAATCCATTGCTGGAAATGTGTTCATGGTTTCCACCGTAGTTTCCACCGTAGTAAGGCGATGACGTAGTCTATGCAAATATGCAGGCGCGGTATGATGACGTATGATCCATCACGTTTCTGGGTGATGGATTTGATGTCTGCAGCTGGATATACATTGTATGCAGTACGACACTTGGAACACTGCCTCGTCTGCGGAATGATTGACACACCGGTCAGAGGTGCTCGTGTGACGTACGACGCTTCGTTCGAGTAGTCACGTAGTTTTTGCCAATTTGATACAAGCATCGATACATTTGTATCGACTCACATTGTGTCGGAAGATCGACGCTGTGTCGTGACTACTGCGTCGAGCGTAACATCACTACTTTGAAAACATTCCTGAGAATGAATACGTCTATAACAGGAGCTCTGGAGGAAAACATGGACAATCAAATTGTACAGGTGAGGTTAGTTGGACAGATCATTCATAGAACGTCCTAACTTGTTTGCTACTAGCTACCTCGCTAGATGCTATCCAACGCTTGAGCTAGTTTAACATTACTCCAAATAATGAGTCAGCTCGGAAACTTGATTTGACAGTGCAATTACCGACAGAGCAAATGTTCACTGATTACTATCGATGTAGCTAGCTAGCTAATCAACTAAGCACCGTGATGTAGAGACGGGTAGTCTCACGGGTCGCTAACCATTCAGCATCTCAGAGTGGGAACTAGTTAACTGTTTTGTTGGCCTGTCACTTCGCAGAGTTTCATGTCCTAAACGAAAAATGAAGACTAGTTTGTGTGCTAGTGGGGAGGAGGTGTTCATTGTCCTGTTGGATCGCTAACACTAACAACATACCACAGCTGGCATTGAATGATGGACATGTGGATCTCCAGAGCTAGATGAATATCTTGTCCATGATATTATATTAGGATGTTTGGTGACTGTCTGAGCGAGACCCAAGATTCTATATCATAATATGATATAGAATCTTGGGTCTCGCTCAGACAGTCACCAAACATCATTGGGTCTCGCACATCCAAGTGCATCCTACCCATCATCTCAATATGATTGACAGCCATGGTCGTTTGGTTTGAGAGGCTATTTTTATGTGTATTTAACTGTGTGCGTGCTTGTATGTTTGTACTCTATGGGCCGGTTTCACAGACAAGGCTTAAGCCTAGTCCTGGACTAAAAAGCATCTTCAATGGAGATTTTACATTGAAAGTGTGATTTAGTCCAGGACTAGGCTTAAGCCTTGTCTGTGAAACCGGCCCTATATCTCTGGTCTTTAGGCTGTGTGTGGAGAGGATGGGATGCCATCCGTCTCTATTGGGATTTCCGATTTTTCTGATGAGATTCTTCTGAGCATCCTGTGTTACATTCCTGTGTCCGACCTCCTCCTCAACGTGGCGCGCGTCTGCCGCAAACTCCACAACCTCTGCCATGACAAGACCCTCCTCAACACCGTCTGCCTGTCCGAGGAGTACATGGTAATTCAAAGACTACACACACACACACACACACACACACACACACACACACACACACACTCTGAGCTATGACTGTAGCCTGGGGCATTATTGTGTTTTTCAGTCACTCTTAAGGTCTTTCCACACCAATGCGTGCGTTTTCGTTACGCACAGAGACCTTGCACACCGGTCCGTTGCGGAGTCCGTTGCGTTTTTTTACGTTATGCACTCTACATTCTAAATGCTTGATTTAGCAAAAGGTACAAACAACTGAGAGCAATATAACTAAAACCAAATGGTAGACCACAACAGTAGAATGTATTATCAATAGAAAAGTACAATAAATCTTTATTTCTTTTAACAAAGCGAGGTGTGCATCTCCTGCAGTGTGATATCTGTAATCATACCATTTGTAGACTCGCCGCTCAGGGTTGCCAGATGGGATTGAGAATTTCCAACCTAACCACAGTCTAAAAACGGCTAAATCCACCAAAAACCAGCCCATCTGGCAACCCTGTCTCCGCTGCATCAGAGTCTACTTGTTGCGCAAAATAGGCCAGGGTTTGTCAAATCCTTTGTTGGGCATCTCGTTTCTTAAGTCCTGGGAAATTGTGGCATTTCTTTACTGTTTGCCATCTGGTCTAGGAATACCCAGGGAGACGCAGACAGCAGAAGTAGAATAGAATAGTAGAATAGAAAAAGAAACCTCTATAACCATGCTGAATTATGTACCTGTATGATGCACTGGCAGTCTGTGACAGTGTGAACCTGGCCGGACCCTGCCCTTCTGCCTGAGTTTGAGTATGATGCTGCCCAAATGAATGTTATTGTTTAGTGCCGTACGCTTTCGTGGTATTATATTGTGTGAATTATCATCTGTATGTTGTTTTCTTTCACTCGACTAACCGCCGAGATAATACTTGAGACTTGTACTTCCGTAAACATTAATCCAACTGTCCTGCAGTTGTAATTTGACGATGTGTCCCAGTCTATACCATGGCGGAGTGGTCAATAACAACTCTCAAAAGGCTTTTGACGGACGCGAAAAACGCAGAAAATCGAACCTGTTCCTGATTTTTTTTTGACGGACGAATATTACGGTGTTGTTAGATGGTGCGAAGCTACCATCTGTGGGATTATGACTGAATGCCTCTAAGTCAGAATCCCCCCTAAACGGAACGATACCGTAGCGCCGCGGACCTTCGGTTGGCCCAGGATAGCCGGTCCTTCGGGGCCGGTGAGTAGAGCCGTTCGTGACGGGGTTGGGGTGCGGCCGGATGAGTGTCGCCCCTCTCCTGATACGCACCGCATGTTTGTGGAGGACCTGGTGCTAAATCACTCGTAGACGACCTGATTCTGGGTCAGGGTTTCGTACGTAGCAGAGCAGCTCACTCGCTGCGATCTATTGAAAGTCAGCCCTCGATCCAAGCTTTTGTCGGACGGGAAGCGTGTGCTGTCCCTCCTCCTTCCTTCCCCTAATGAGTTATATTACGGATTCGGTGTGCAAGCGTGATTGACACAACATGAGTTCTAATTTATTTTTTTAACGGACGTAAAAAACGCATTGGTGTGCAAGGGCCTTTAGGGTGTGTTCTCACTAGAACATTTGCTTGAATCAGAGTTTTGGATAAAAGTAGCTTTGCTCTGCGTCGTTTGGAGCTGTGAGAATGTGCATTCGAAGTCACTCCCGGAGAAAACAACCGACGCATCACTTCACTTTTGGTGAGAACGCTGCTTGAGGCTGTCCATAGGAAAACAACAGCGCATGTTGATCTGGATAAAAGCGGAAGCGTGAAGATCTATTTCCCGCTCATGCTCATATTGATCTTGATTTGCCATTATCTGGCACCAAAAACCAAAAAGAAGTGCTAGTAGGGCAAATGCCATACGTTGTTGTTTGTCCATCATTCGTGTCTCTGTTGAATTCCCTCAAACATTTTCTGACCAATCAACTACCACGTCTGTTGCTTTGATTGCTTGCTTTGATTGCTTCAATGACGTATGTTGCTTCGATTACAAATGTGTTACTTCGTTTACATAAAGGGCTGTGAGAACACAAATCAGATAAATAATTTATGCAACAATGTTGCAATCTCATCCACTTGCTCCGGGTCATGATTCGGATTTTCATGTGAGAACATGATCTTAATGTCCTGAGGAGAATTTTCTGCCGGGTTAAATGTATTGAGAGGGTGAGTCTATGGTAGATGCTAAGTGGGATCCTTGGGACGACCCTACCCTATCCCCTACTCTTAACCCAAATCGTAACCTGAAACCTAACCTTAAAACCTTAACCGTTTTAAGTGTCATTCAGGGTTCCTGATAATTTGTCATTCGTTGTTTCCTGTTTCCTGATTCTGAACACTCATCCACAGGCCAGCGACATCAGTGCGTGCCAAGTTCTGAAGCAGCTGTCCAATCGAGTTCAGTCCCTCAGCCTGAGCGGCTGCTATTGGCTGTCTGGGTCCACCATGGAGCAGCTGAGTCGCTGCCGATCCGTGGTGCACCTGGACCTGTCGGGGTGTCGCCTCACCTCCCTCCGCCTCTCCCGCCTCCTCCCGGCCCTCTCTCTTCTCCGCTCTCTCGCTTTCGATGTGGCCCCCGGGTTCGACTCGGCCCAGCTGAGCTCGGAGTGCAAGGATTCGCTGAGCCGCCTGTCGGCGCTGAGACAGACACTGTTGACGCCCAGTTACGGCGTGGTGCCCTGTTGTTGCAGCCTCCTGAGGTTGGGGCTGCAGTTGGAGATACCGGACGTGACCAGAGAGGGCGCCAGTGTCTGCTGCCAGCTGATGATGGGCCAGAGCAGTGTGCCACACTACCAACAACTACAGGAGTTCACGGCCCGCCTTGCACCCGGGGAGGTAGGTATGTGTGTGTTCTATTAACGCTGGTGTGTGTATATACAGGACACTACAGAAGTATTTTCTTCTCTTGTCTTTATACTTGTTTCAGGGTGCCGGTCAACGTGTCCAGGAAGATTTCAATGTCCCGGACAAACAGGAGAAATTCCGGTCATCATATTAAAATATAATATAGGTGTTTGTTGCGGTAATTAGCTGTTGTGTAGCCTATATATGCCATTTAATGTCTATTTCTCATCCGATACGATAAGATGCAAGCTATATAGTAATATAGGCCTTCATGATTCGCATGCGCTATGCCATATGTGCAGGGCTGTATCCGTGCCACACTGGGCAGCCTAGTCACCTTTGCTACTTTGAATAGCTTTTTTCTAGGGGTGCAACGGTTCTCGGTTTTTTTACGGACTGTTCGGTTCGCGTTCCACGGTTCAATACACTAGTGAACCGTGACGGTTTTCGGTTTATCCTGTGTTTCATTCAAAGTCGGATGTTTGTTCATGGCGAGCGGAGTTGAGAAGATGGCAACAGTTTGAGGAAGCCCTGGATTGCTACAAATCTGCGTTGTGGAGTCATTCATTCTGGTTTTGGTATTGAATGAGGGATTGAAAACAGTGAACAGAAACGCGTGTCGCAGAAATGCTTCACTTGTGTCCTATATGCGCTTAAAATGTGCATAATGGGTATATGGGATACAGCTCTCATAGCTAAAGGGCATTTTTACTTTAATTTCTTCCTCTCCTATTTTATACTAGTCCTCAAGCCTAAGAGGCACTTTTTTTGTGACGCCAGCTGGTGAAACCATAAACCACTCGCGTGAAACGGCTATACTTTGTGTTATGGGTTCATTGTTATTGTTTGAGGCTAACGATAAGTGATACATGGCTTGTAAACATACTTTAATTGTAGGACGTGTTCAAAAGCAAGGACTGTGTGATCATCTAATTATGTGTAGTTATGTGTTTTTAGCATGTTGATGTTCTATCAGCATGTTGTGATGTTATTAAAATACAGTTTAGACATTTGTAGCGCTGTGCTTTGTTAGCCGCTAGCTGTTAGCAGCGTTTGCTTCCGTTTTTCTGGATGACAGAGAGTTTAACCCGATATGTGCCTGGCGTTCAAATGGGTCTAACTTCGTCATCTTTTTTCAGATTTCGACGTATGACACATCATTTGAAAGCTTATGATCTGTATTTCCAGTCAACAAGTCACATTTGAAATGTAATTTTTTTACATTTGAAAGTGTTTTTTGTTTATATATATTTATATTATACAATATACCAGTCATATTCTGGAATGTGTCTAAATGTTAAAGTTCCATAAGTATAAGCAAAATAAAGTAAAGTAACAGTTTGTAGCATTTAAAAAAAAAAAGAGAAACTTACCGAACCGAAACTGCGACCCAAAAACCGAGGTTCATACCGAACCGTGAGCCAACTGAACCGTTGCACCCCTAATTTGTAAAAGAAGATAAATAGAATAAAAACCTGAAGGCACTAAAACTAGAAATCAGACAGTAACTCTTTTTTTTTTACAATGCTGAATGCTGCTTTTTAAATTGTTTTAACTTTAAACCAGTTGGTCACTGAGTACTGCAGAGTACTGTTTTTGTTGCTTGAATAAAGGCTGGCAGTCTTTAATAGCCAACTGTTGTTGTGGACTATACTGGGGAAGTATTTGTTATTATTCAGGAGTAAAACAATAAATACAAATATCGGATTGATATCGGTATCACAGATACCTGAAGCCCAGGTATCGGTATCGGTAGTGATCGGGACATCCCTACTATATTCCAAAACTTGATAGATTAAACATTACTGACCCTTAAAATGCCCCCAGGGTGCTTTTCACCAGTATTGAACGGACGGACAACCTTCCAGACCTGCAGTATCCCGACATCTATAATTACCTTAACAGAAAATGTCCCGCAACATGTTAGTGAGCAACAGGCTTCTTTCAGCTTAGCCTTTGTTAGCCCTGCAAAATCCATGCCATAATGCATAGCTCAAACTTGCCTATTAGTATAATAAAATGGTCAGAAACCGTAATAAAAGCCTGTTAAATAGATAAGATATTAACGTTAGGAAGTGTTGTATTCTGTACAGCGCTCTTTTCGCTTCTAGCACGTTTAATTGCAGTAATCCATTTATGTCGTCTTTCGGGATCTTTGGGAATCTGATAAAATGCTCTCCCTTTTACTGTTCTGGCATCTCTCGCTCACTATGGTGGCCCGCGAGGCAGGGTTGCCAGATGGGGCGGTTTACCACCGAATGGGCTACTGGATTTAGCGGTTATAGACTGGTTAGGCTGTAAATTGTCAATCCCATCTGGCAACCCTGCCGCTAGGGAGGCTATTACCGCTGTTTCTTCATCGTATAGGCTAGCCTACACATTAATACATAAATAAATAAAAATATAGCCTATATATTCGTCTTTTTTAATATAGAAGGCATCAGAATATGTGACAATTTAATTTTTGCAAATTGTATTCCGGACATTATGACCGAAGAGGTTTAAATATGTCGGACTTCAACAGATTTTACCGGACAAAGACGGAAATCCAGACTTGTTTGGATTTTAAATCAAACAATTACTATGAGGTTAAAGTATAGATTGTCAGCTTTTATTTGAGGGTATTTGCATATATTACACTGAACAAAAATATAAACGTTATATAAATATTAACACTTGTTTTTGCTCCTAATTTTCACTAATTGTAATCAAAGACCTAAGACTTTTTCTATGTTCACAAAAGGCCCTTTTTTGCTGAGATAATCCATCCACCTGACAGGTGTGGCTTATCCAGATGCTGATTAGACAGCATGATTATTACACAGATGTGCCTTAGGCTGGTCACAATAAAAGGCCACTCTACAATGTGCAGTTTTATCACATAGCACAATGCCACAGATGTAGCAAGTTTTGAGGGAGCGTGCGATTGGCAGGAATGTCCACCTGAGCTGTTGCCTGTGAATTTAATGTTCATTTCTCTACCATAAGCTGTCTCCAAAGGCTTTTCCGAGAATTGGAATTGGAAACGACTTTGGAGACGGCTTATGGTAGAGAAATTAACATCCAATTCACAGGCAACAGCTCTGGTGGAACTTGCGACACCTGTGGCATTGTGATGTGTGATAAAACTGCACATTTTAGAGTGGCCTTTTATTGTGACCAGCCTAGGGATGCACCGAAATGAAAATTCTTGGCCGAAGCCGAATTTAAGGAAACACTTGGCCGAATACCGAATACCGAATACCGAATGTGTATCGGCAGTTTTTAATTTTATCATTGCATAAACTAAATACATTTTGCTTTTCATTCATGCTTCTCAAAGAAAGAAATTGAGATTGAAAAAAAATAACTTTTATTGAACATTCCAGCAGACATCAGTCTATACCAACAAAGCACAATAAATAAAATAAAGATGGCTGCGAAAAAGATGAGTATCTAAGAACTCTCCCACACTCTCACTGTAAACACTCATAATGGGTGTAAAAGGTGTCCTTTGTTTATTTATATATCTATATATTTATATCACTGAATATCTTCAACAAATTGCACTTCGTGTTCACACTGTAGAGAAAAAATGCAGTGCTACAAAAATAATAATGAACGAATCTAACTCAATGAAATGTCCGTGTTCAGTTTATGAGAGATCCAGATCGGATCAGTATAGGTATTATCTTCGCCACTAGATGGCGCTGGAACTTCATCAAAACATGCCCACTATTCGGTGGTAAACATTCGGTGTTTTCACACATTCGGCCGAATACCGAATGTGCTTTATTTTGCGATATTCGGCCGAATACATTCGGTGGCCGAATGTTCGGTGCATCCCTAGACCAGCCTAAAGCAGAGTACACACTAGACGATTTTAACCCCGATTTAGCTGTCGCCGACCAGTTTTTGCGGTCGGAGACAAAATCCTCCAGTCGTTGCAAACCCGGGGATGCGCCGTCTCCGACGCTCGTTTAATGTGACAGGCTCAGAGACTCAATCGGAGGGCCGCCGACCCCGTCGTTAGGGCCGTCGCTGGGCTCCAGATCTTTTCAAACATGTTTCATTTTATCGGCCGACGGAACTACATTCTGCTAGTCTGAGATGGGCAACGACCCGTGTGGACAGCACAGCCAATGAGAGGTCGAGGAAATGCAGCGCGGAGGAGGCGTGAAAGTAGAAATGGCTATTTATATAATAGTAAATAGCCTATTATATAAATAGCCATATATGTATATGTATATGTATATGTAACTCCTGCCATATGGGCGGGGCCTGAGTTCTATTTTAAATAAGTGGCGGTATTACCTGTAATAATAAACTATTCAAATTATGACGATCAGTGCCTCCATTAACTATGTGGAAGTATTTTAAGGACTTCCTTTTTAATCCTTTTAATGTATTTATGTTTTAATATATCATATGAATTGCCTATTACCTGTTTATGACACAACACAGTGGCTTTAAATGCAAATACCAAAGGGTATATATTTATTTACTAAATGCTACATTTAAAGTGTTGGTAGTCAATTATAATGTTATACAAAGTCAATAGACAATATTCGCAATACAATGTCAACAGACAATATCACAATATCACATAACAAAATATAGGCTCAAAGCCTATTCCAATTCCTTTCAAGGAAATAAATGTAATGTTTCCAATAAACTCAGTCAACTCAAAGGATTCACAATTGTACAATATATCATTCAGTAAAATAAAAAGGTGGGCCCACACTCACACACACACGCACTCTGTAACTCAGTCCATTAACCAGTGTTACCGTTGCAGCTGACGTTGCTTGTGAGCGGGGGGGCCTTGAAACTGTTATGGCCACTAAACTCGTCCACACGAGCCCAAAACAAAAGCTCGTGCGTGGTTCAGTACTCACGTAACCTCGTGGGGAACTCGTAGGTAAACGAGGGGTTTGAAAGATGGTGTAAAAAGAGGCAGAGATGAGGGGGGATGGGGTCCAGCGCTCTCCCACGAGTGCAGGAGAATGATTGAAGGACACGGGCGCGAAGATTCACTGGACGGTCTCGAGTTACTCCAGGCGATTGGAAACGGTCTCCTTGTCCACCGGAGAGCTTTTCTGTTGCTTGGTCTCTCGACTTCCAATTCTGAATTAACAGAATACACTGAGCTACAAAATCCAATAGCTATTTCGTTTTGATATAGCTAGAAACTATTTATCACTCAGCAAATGCTAGCAACATGCTAACGTAATTATGCTAAGCTAACCGCTTGCCGCGATTAGCTCTACAGTCAAATATAACATACTACAACGAGTAGATGTAGCTTATAAACAAACACCAGACATATGTATTTACCTCTGGTAGCTTCAATGTGCACCAACATCCAAAGGAATAACTGTTCGTTGATTCCCGAATTGTTACACACAGCATATACAAGTCTTACTTCACTCGACGATGTCCTCAAACATTCTGACACGTTACTTAGTGCAACCTAACGCTATTAGTACAAAGTCCCGCCCCCTCTCTCTCAGCATACATTACAGTTGGCTAGCTCTTCCCGATGGACCCATGAAATAAAGAAATGAATGAATGACATATAACCAATGAGCGAACTCACATTAGAGCTTGTAAACAAGTACACATTATAAACTTATAACAATGTTAATAACCGTGTACATAACCATGAAATGATGCTTATTTATTAAATGGACTTATTTATTGAAATGCTCATAGCTCACTTTAGTAGCTGGGCTACACTCTCCCCCTGCTAAATGTCTGATGTCCTCAGCAGACTCAATAAACAAACTTTAATTCAAAAACATAAAAGGGTGTAGCGTGAGCTGACTTTGCCTACTCTAGGTCTTTCTAATCTTAATAACCACACCTCGGTGGAAAATGGTAAGAGGTTTGTCCCTTGCTCTACCAGGCTCATCATAGGTAAGTCTCATTATTGGATTTACTAATCTTTTTGGCCTAGCTTGTTTAGGGGAACGTTTTGCCTGTGATCTAGTGGACATTCTTCTATCATCTTCCTCACTGGAAACTGGTTCCGCTTCTGAGTCAGTTTCTGGTGCAGTCTCTGGGTTCCGGTCTTCTTGGGTGCAGTGATCTGGCTCTGAACGACTGTCACTTTCTGACTCTGACTGACTGTTGCTTGCTGAATCTGCATGATTGTCACTTGCTTCCATATGTGCTTCACTCTGTCTTGGACTTAGAGTGGACCTTTCTCTTCTCTCCAGGACCTTCTCTAGGTATGTTCGATAGGATGGCCCGTTTGGCCAGCTGCACTCCAGATCGGAAGAGTCCGAGGATTCACATTCGTGTTGTACTTTGTGGTCGGTTGTCACTCTCTTTTCCTTGTCCGTAGTCACTCTCTTTTTCTTGTTCTGAGTCTCTGTTCGAGTTCTAGGCCTTGAGGGCACGGGGTCATCATTGACTGCTACTGGCATCCGCACCAGCTCTCCTATGGGCAGGAGATGATCTCGATGTAGGGTTTTGACCTTCCGTTCCCACTCTCAGGTTTCACCTTGTAGACAGGCAGGTTTGGCATCTTCTCTGTGACGATATATGGAGTCTCACACCATCGATTCTCCAGCTTGTGTTTCCCTTTGAGGCCTAGATTTTTGATAAGCACTCTGTCGCCAGGCTCTATATTCTGAAACCTGACTCTCTTGTCGTATGCCTTCTTGTTGCGAAGATGTGTTTTGTTCGAGGCCTCCGTAGCCATCTGGTAGGCCTTCTGAAGATCTTGCTTGAGCTTTGTGACATATGACGAGTGCTGACGTTCTCCATCATCGGGCTGTGTCCCGAAGCATACATCCACAAGGAGTTTGGCTTCTCTCCCGAACATTAGAAAGTAGGGAGAGTATCCTGTGGAGTCACATTTGGTGCTATTGTACGCATGTACGAGATGTACAACATGTTGGCTCCAGTGTCGTTTCTTTTCTTGGCTTAGCGTGCCCAGCATGGACAGCAATGTCCGGTTGAATCTTTCCGGCTGTGGATCACCCTGTGGGTGGTAGGGGGTCGTTCGGGATTTCCTTATGCCCATTATCCTCAGCAGTTCTTTGATCACTTTAGACTCGAAGTCTCGTCCTTGGTCGGAATGGATTCGAGTTGGTAGTCCATAATGCACAAAATACTTCTCCACTAATATCTTGGCGACTGTGAGGGCCTTTTGGTTTTTGGTCGGGAAGGCCTGTGCATATCTCGTAAAGTGGTCCGTTATACTAACACATTGCTGATTCCCTTTGAATCCGGCTCCATGGACAGGAAATCGATACAGACAAGGTCCAGTGGCCCAGCACTGACTATTTGGTGCAACGGGGCAGCTTTGTGGCTTGGCCTTTTCCTTAGAATGCACTCTCCGCAGTTCTTCACATACTGCTCGACGTTGGCAGCCATCTTTGGCCAGTAGAAACGGCTTCTTATCATGTCAGTCGTCCTTTCTGCTCCCAAATGACCTAAGTCATCATGCATGGACTTCAAAACCACTGGCCTGAACTCAGCTGGTAGCACAAGCTGCTGGATGTTCTCTCCTGAATGGCTTTGGCTCAAGCGGTACAGCAGCCCATCCTTCATGACGAACTTTCCCATTTCCTTCTTCATGGACTGGATGTCAGGAGAAGGCACTACATCCTTAAGCCAATCACCATGCTTCACTGCATGAATCGTCGCTCCAATCACAGGATCTTGGCCCTGAGCCACGATGAGCTCTTGTCTGGACAGCTGTCCAAGAGTGTTCATGTGCACGCTTGTGGGGAAAGCGTATACGTCGGGCACACACTCAGGGGACGCTCCAAGTTGTTCCGCAAACCTTGGTGAGGCTTGGGAGGATCCCAGGACACCGACCTGCTGGCAGATGGACTTGACACCAGACTGGGGTATACTCTTCCAGTCGGAATCCTCTTCTCTGGGCTCCAGCCTTGACAGTAGGTCTGCATCGATGTTATTCCGGCCAGGTCTGTAGATGATGTCAAAGTTGTACACTGACAAGTCTGACAGCCAGCGATGTCCAGTTGCGTTGAGCTTTGCAGTGGTAAGGACATACGTCAGAGGATTGTTGTCTGTACGTACCGTGAAACGGGCTCCATATAGATAGTCGTGGAACTTTTCGACGAGGGCCCACTTCAGTGACAAGAACTCTAGCTGGTGGATGGGGTAGTTCCGTTCTGAAGAGCTCAACTTTCGGCTGGCGAATGCCACTGGCCTCAGGCCTTCTGGGTAGTCCTGATAGAGCACTGCGCCGAGGCCGGCCAGACTAGCATCCACATGCAGGGTGTAAGGTTTGCTGGGGTCTGCGAACGCCAGGACTGGGGCGTTGGTGAGGCAGTGTTTGATTTTCTCAAAGGCCTCAGTGCACGACTGGTCCCATCTCTCTCCGAAGGGTTCTCGCTCATCCAGGTACACCTCACTTTTTCCCTTTCCAGGTCTTTTCCCACGCTGGGTGGGGGCGTACCCCTTCGTTAACTCCGTAAGGGGACGGACAATGGGTGAGTAGTTGTGGAGGAATCTACGATAATATCCACAGAAACCCAGGAACGACTGCAATGTCTTCAGGTTGGTGGGCCTAGGCCAGGCGGTGACAGCCTCGATCTTTCCCGGATCGGCAGCAACACCATCAGCCGAGACGATGTGGCCGACATATTTGACCTTTGTCTGACAGAAGTGGCATTTGTCGATCGAGATCTTGAGGCCAACTTCTCGGAGTCGGTCGAGGACTTTCAGTAGTCTCTCCTCGTGTTCTTCCAATGACTTGCCAAAAACGATCAGGTCGTCGAGATAGACCAGTACTTGGAGGAGGTTCATGTCTCCGACTGCTTTCTCCATCAACCTTTGGAAGGTTGCAGGCGCTCCTGTGATGCCTTGGGGCATTCTTTCAAACTCATAGAATCCGAGAGGACAGATGAACGCAGTTTTTTCCTTGTCCTCTTCGTTCATAGCTAATTGGTAGTAGCCACTCCTCAAGTCTAGGACAGAGAACCATTTGCTGCCAGACAGAGAATCCAGAGCCTCGTCGATCCGGGGCGTGGTGTACTGGTCAGGGACAGTTCGGCTGTTCAGTGTACGGTAGTCGATACACATCCGGATCGCTCCATTTTTCTTTCTGACAACGACTATTGGTGAAGCATATGGGCTTCTGGATTCTTTGATGATGCCCCCAGCCAATAGCTTCTGGATATGTTGTCTCACGTCATCGATGTCTGCAGGTGCGATGCGCCTGGATCGTTCACGGAAGGGTCTCTGGTCTGACATGCGGATGCGATGCTCCACTCCTTTTGCCAGTCCCACATCCAGTTCGTGTAGGGAGAATGCGTCGCCTCTCTCAGACAGCTTTTGTCGGAGTCGTGCTTTCCACTCTTCAGGAACAGGTGAGTCTCCGAAATCGATCAGACTTGTGTCAAAGTCCTCTGAGGCTGACGGTTGTTTTGACACCGCTGTGACTACATCGGTGCGGCACAGGCGGCCTAGGATGGTTCCGACAGGTATGGTTGCATCCTTGAGGGACTCATTCTGGATAAGCACTGTGAACCGGTTCACATCAACCGCATGACTTGGAATCACCATGGACTGTAGGAGCACCCCTGCAGGGAGAGGGCTCATGGAGGAGGATTCCACCATCAGGATCTCATCGGGCAGTGGCTGCTTTGTCTCCACTTTACAAGTAGCCTGACAGCTGCGTCCAGCAGCTAGTGCCAACGAGCCGGGACCCTGCCACCTCTGATCTTAGGCTTTGGATCTCTGACAGTTTGTTTTCAGCTTGTGGTTGGGCGTTGACTGAGCGCACCGTAGCTGGATTTAGTTTAGCTCTGGAGGCTTCATATTCCTCTTCTGTGCGGATCCCCCGCAGTAGGTCAAGGAACGTGGGCGGGTTATCCTTCCGTTCTCTCAGTCGCAGCTGGATCAACATCAGGTCAGCATCTACTGCTCCTTTAAGCAATTGCTCCACTCGAGCTCGATCCATGTTACTGGCCGGTAGGCCGCCTCATTGTACAACTTTGGAGAGAGAGCGCTCCAGTCTTCTAAAGAAATCAGACAGTTTTTTTCCAGATTGTTGGCGCTGCAGTCGGAACGCGAAGTAGAGATCATCTCCAGATTCCGCCAGTCCAAATGCACTTTCCAGAGCTTCCAAGCACTTTCCGGGGGTTATGTCGGTGTCGGATGAGCGCACAGCCTTCACTACTTCATATGCCTGCCCCTTTAAGCTTTCCATAATCCTTCTCCGTTTCTCTTTGGGTGCACAGTCACTCTCCTCCACCATCAGGTAAGCCTGCTCCATCCAATGGTCGAATGTTTCTTCCCCGGCTGGGGTAGGCACAGTACCTGAGAAGGTGCGCAGACGTCGGTATCCTCCACTTTCTGATGAGGGCTTCACGGTTTTGTCTAGCAGGTCACCAACTGCACGTAGGATGGACTCTACGGAGGAGGGGGCTGCCTCTGGGTCGGTGAATAGAGCCTTTACATCTCCCATTGACTTGCCCTCCGCTTGAAGCAGAGCATGTAGCTTGGTGATGAACTCCTCAGTTTCTACTTGAACTTCCGGCACAATATAGATTGGCCATGCTTTTTCTCCCTCTGCTGGAGGTATTTTCGGGGGAACAGCTGGATCAGTTACTGTTCCTCGGCACTCACAGAGCACCAGGAGGTCATCTGATGTCTCACTTACTATCCTACCTCTCACGCGCACACGTCCCAAGTACTTTATAGTCTGTAGAACTTCTTCTATTTTTGCTATTTCTGTGTTGCCTGGGACAACAATCATAAGCGCGTTCTTCTCATCTACTGCCTCTCCTCTACACCAGTTCTTTAACTTGGTTACAAACATAGTGTTTTACTTTACTTATGGTTGTTGTTCTAAACTTGAGTTGAAACTTTTGTATTTTACTGAGTTGACTATTTAGTTTGTTTGGAAACCACGTGATCTCAGCGGAGCCTCCAATGTAACCCCTGCCATATGGGCGGGGCCTGAGTTCTATTTTAAATAAGTGGCAGTATTACCTGTAATAATAAACTATTCAAATGATGACGATCAGTGCCTCATTACGGTGATAAACACAACAGTTGCTGCTGCTTGTCCCTCAGTGTCTTTTGAATCTTGTGGCCTCTGATGATTGGCTGGTGTGGCCTCTGATGATTGGCTGGATAATTTCCCAATTATCAAGGGGGGTGGATCCCCTGGACTAGGACTCATCTCCTGTGTAGATTTTAAAGAGACACACACACACACACAGACAACCAGAACAGACACTACTACAGCCACAAACATATAGACAGACAACCAGGCTACTGATAGCCGTCACACCCCCACATCTAATTTTTATGCTTTTCAAAATCATCTCATGGGCCGGATTAAACTCGTTCACGGGCCTGATCCGGCCCACGGGCCGTATGTTTGACAACCCTGATGTAAAGGATGCTGTGATCATCCACCACTCTTGTCTTCCATGGACGTCCAGACCTTTTTGTGGTGCCGAGCTCACCAGTGCGTTATTTTTTTCTCAGAATGTACCAAACAGTTAATTTGGCCACTATTAATGTTCCCGCCATCTCTCTGATGGATTTTGTTTTTGTTTTTGCAGCCTAAGGATGGCCTTTTTCACTTGCATTGAGAGCTCCGTTGACTGCATGTTGTGCGTATACAGCAACGGCTTCCAAATGCAAATGCCAATCAACTCAGACCTTTTACCTGCTTAATTGATATAGGAATAATGAAGGAATAGCCCACACTGGCCCATGAAACAGCTTTTGAGTCAATTGTCCAATTACTTTTGGTCCCTTGAAAAAGAGGGAGCTACATATTAAAGAGCTGTAATTCCTAAACCCTTCCTTCAATTTGGATGTGAATACCCTTACCCTAAAGCTGAGAGTCTGCACTTTAAGACCATATTTATTATATAACTGTAACTTGAATATGTTTTTGTAAACAGTTAAAATAACACAAATGTCTGTCTGTGTCCAAACTGTAGTCCCCTGTAATTTCCATGGAATCCCAAGCTGTGTCGACCGGGCATTTTCGCCGTTCACACATGAGCCAAATGCCGGTAGATTCCCGTGTTGCTCCCTTTCACACATGTCGGCAAATCCCTGGTTGCGCGATCTACTTGAATACATGCATTCAACTGGATGCAGAACTGGAGCGGGACGGGCGTGTGGGACTGCCATGTACCATATATATATATATCTGCATATCATACCTCCGTTTTGTATTGAAAAATATGATGATAGCTCTGATGATATAGCTCTGCGCTGCGGGCTATGCGTGATGCAAGACAGCTGAGAGGAGACAGACACAGTGCACACACACTATCACAAAATGTACATTTGATAAGTAAAAGTAAGCTAGCTAAGTAAGTAATCTAGCTAACTATGATTGGAAACGAAGTACTATCCAGTTAGATAGAAGATGTAGTTGTGTTGTCCTGCTGGTCTTGCTGCCTGGGTTTGAACAGACTTTGGGATCAACTACAATGTCTCCATAGGCTACATTAGAACTTCGCATCCTTTGAAAAAATGTGTGGGGTGTAAGGATCTTGTAACTTCGCAAACAATAATTCTTAATGATAAGTCTGGTACTGCTTATGTTCTAAATGGAACAATCAAATTAAGTTGAATTTCCACCGATTTGCATTGTTATAAGATTGTGTTGAATCGTGATGCATCGAAGTTGGAAGATGAATCGTATGTGTTGAATCGTGATGCATCGAAGTTGGAAGATGAATCGTATCATACCAAATTGGTAGCTGTAACATGTGTATCGTTAATGTATGGGATCGTTGGCTATGTATCGAGATGCGTATCGCATCGACCTGGGGATGGAGATTCCCATCCCTAGTATACAGTGATTCCCTATTCGTTGCACTCGTATTATCTGGTGACGTCTGGTAATTTGTAATAAGGTTGTAATAGGTCGTCTGTGTCGTCTGTGTTCCCGTGTGAATTGGCCATGTCCGTAAAAATATCAGTAATAATTCCACCAAAATGACCTACCCTATTTGGCTGATTACGGAGGTCCTGTGATAATAGTAATCATGCAAATCGGCCGGTAATTTGGGGTGTGTTTGTTTTCTCCTCCCCTTTTTTTTTTGCTGCATGTTCAAGAACTAACCAATGAGAACTAACCAATGCCTTTTGCGCGTGTTGTTCATGAAGCAGTTGTTACATGACATCATATCCGGGGGAATGTCCAAGTAGACTGGGAAGCCTATCCTCAAATTTAAGTCCAATAAAATGGTTGTCATTTCTAAATGATTCAACCAATATACACAAATAACCTCAAATAAAATCTATTCTTTAACCCTATAATATGTATATTATAGTCATTGTTTGAAACCAAACCGAATTGTTTGGCCATAAGGACAACAAATGCTTCACTGTCCCAATACTTATAGAGGACATGTATATATGTATAATACTTATGTAAGACATGTATACGTGTATAATACTTATGTAAGACATGTATATGTGTATAATACTTATGTAAGACATGTATATGTGTATAATACTTATGTAAGACATGTATATGTGTATAATACTTATGGAGGGCATGTATATGTGTATAATACTTATGTAAGACATGTACTATGTGTATAATACTTATGGAAGACATGTATATGTGTATAATACTTATGGAAGACATGTATATGTGTAAAATACTTATGGAGGACATGTACATATATGTGTATAATGTGTGTGTTTGTTGCAGGTGAATCAGACCCTGTTGCTCCTCTACTTGGCGGTCTTCAGCGTTCGTGTTCCGGAACACCTGCGAGTCTTCCTGGTCTCAGTTCCCGGTCCGAACCCCGCCCACTGGCCCGCCGCCGCCTCGTTGGCCCAGAGCCTCGGACGCCACGGCGACCTGGAGGCGCTGCAGCTCCCCCGCTCCTGGCTGGACGCGCCGTTGCTAGGGCGGGCCCTCCACGGCAACTCCCCCACGCACCTGAACTTCAGCCGGTGCCCCGGCCCTCTAAGGACTCAGATCATCCAGTCCCTGCTCGGCGGGGGGGTCAGGGACGCCGCGCGATTGGTCAGTCTGAACCTCGGCGGGATAGGCCACGCCTCTTACCAGGAGTGCGGCGGCGGGGGCCGAGGGGGGGAGGAGGAGCTAGACGCCGGGACAATGAGCCGGCTGGTGACCGGCTGCCCCAACCTGGCGCAGCTCAACCTGAGCCACACGCACTACCATCACCACGACAACCGACGGCACGCTATGCCCGGGCTGGACGGCGACGCGCACCTGTGCTGCAGCCTGGCCAAACTCTCCCGCCTGCGTTCGCTCGCCCTGCCCGTCTGCGCCTTGTCGGATGCGCCCCCCTCCGACGCACCCCCCCACTTCCCCTCCCCTTCCTCCCTGCTGCTGGGCTTACGGAAGCCCCCTCGCGTGGGGCTCCAGAGCTACAGGCCGGGGGGGCCGGAGATGGCCTCCTCCTCCCTCTCCCTCCTCCCCAGGGAAGGCACGGAGGCCCTGGGCGCCCTGCTGGCCGGCTGCCCCTCCCTGGAGGAACTGGAGCTGACAGGTCCCGGCTTCGTCTCGGCCCTGCCCCGCATGGAGCCATGCGCGCGCGTGTGCGCGATGGAGCCGCGGGCGTGCGCCTGGGCGCGGGCCGTAGGGGACGCCGGCGTGGCGGCGTTGCAGGGGGCGGAGGGACTGCGAAAGCTGACCCTGGCCGGGCTGCCGGGGGTCCTGAAAGGGACGGGGCTGGTGCAGGTGGCCGAGCGCTGCCGGAACCTCCGGTCGTTGTCACTGGCCAACCTGGGGTCCTTGAAGACCATGAACTTCAACGCCGCCCTGCTGGAGACGCTACAGCACTGCACGCAACTACGGGAACTCAGGTGTGAGCAGTAGTAGTAGTAGTCGTAGTAGTAGGCTTTATCATTTGTTGGAGGAAATTGAAAGGTTACATTTGGTTTGAGTTTTGGGAAACAGTTTTTTTGTATGTTTATTTAACACTAGAAAAGCCATGAAAAGATGTCTTTGCACTCGATCAAATTTCAGGACCCTCCTTTCATGACTCTTCCTAGATGTGCGTTCTACCACCCAGTATCCTTACATTTTCTAAATCACATCAGGATAAGCTAGTATGAATTAGGGCTGGGTATCGCCACTGATTTCCCAAAACGATTCGATTCCGATTCACAGCTCCCGATTCCATTCACGATTCGATTCGATTCCGATTCGATTTAGTTACAATATCAATTTTCCTTGAATATGAAGAGATTCTCAGAACTAATGCTATATAAATGGTTCAAGGAACCCTATAACATGTAGCATTGTTAAACATATCAATGTTTACATTAAGAATTGACTCCAAAGCAGTTACATGAATGTACGGTACTTCTTATTGGAACATAAATGAACATCATTGACCAACATTTTGCTAAATCAGACACTACAAAAAGTGCTTTTTAATGTGCTTTACTCAGGGTTGCCACGCTACCTGGAAAACAGGGAAAACATGGAAATTATTGAGCCCTGTTCCAGACCTGGAAAAGGCATGGAAACTGAACAAAATTGAAAATTAACATGGAAATCTTGTGTTGTCCTGGAAAATATTATAGGCTTTCTAAAACATTTAATTATTGAAGTTTATTCTCAAATTTAAGTAGTTGGCTTGGAACTGTCTGGCTGTTCTAAATGTGGCTTTATCAATGTTGGTTGGCAAGCACATGGTTCATTGTTGCAAACAAACATTGATGTGCTTGCTAGCTAGCTAGCGCTTGGAATGTGTTGCTAACGGTAACGTCCAATAGCGCTATAGCGCTAATACTTCCTGATATCCGCGAGTGGGGGGCGCAAGTTAAAACGGTCACATCTCAGCGTAGGAACGTTGGATTTACTCAGGAAGTGGTAGAAGTTTGACTGGCGGTCAATGCAAATGTGTGATCTTTGCTACTTTAATAGATGATGCATTTACCAAGTGATCCGTATTTAGCCTGTATGGTATATATAGTATATGTACCAGTGGAGGCTGGTGACTTCCAGAATTGAGGAGGCCACATTTTTTCCGCTTGCTCGCTTCACTATTCACATACGAATATTAAATTGACTACGAATATTAAATTGACGAAATCGACTACATTAAAAATAAAACTGTTCAATAAATCCTAAAAGTTGTCTACCTATTCGATGTATAAATCGCGCCAGAATCTCGCCGACTTCCGAGGTCATTTTAAGCAAAAGTATTTGGCCAAATGAGCTATTATTTTCAGGGATAATAGCCATGGGTGTTCTAGACGTGTCCTACAAGTTGATAGGACACTCGTAGCCACTATGGCGAGTGTTTCTTTGACTGAAGTGACTGGCGAATTCTCAAAATGGCTTCATGTGATTGGACGAACAAAATGTAAATCTTTCAGCCCTGGACTCAATGCATGGTGAGGCCAGGCCTCCGTTGCCCACCCATTTTCAGTGATTTGGCCAATCACATATTGCCATGAAAAAAATTGCATTACATTGACTTCTATGAGAAACCACTTTCCTGGGGGAGGCCTGGCCTCCCTCAATACAAACGGATAGGGATTCTGGCCTGTAGGTGCTTTACAATTGCAATATTGGGTTTTAGCCATGGAAAAATTCTGATTTATGAACAAAACGGAAATAATATTAATATAAAAACATTTAAAATATGTTTTTTGTTAAATAAATAAATAAAATAAATATAATTATTGCTTTTTTAAATCTGTCTCTTCTCTCTAATTATTGGGGAGGCCCGGCCTCCTCCACCTCTATGGAGGAGTCTCCACTGATATATATATATATATATATATATATATATATATATATATATATATATACACTGTATATATATATATATATATATATATATATATATATATATATATGAAGATGTTATAGCTAGCTAGCTATGATTTATTATCAAAATAATGAACAGCAAGCTAGATCCAAAACTAGGGCCGGTGGAGGAGGGCAAGTGTCACATTGGACAGACTACCAAAACAGAAAAATAAAGTATCTTAACTACAGCAGGTGATAGATGTCAGAAATACATTATCTGGAGATTCAATAAGGTAGTTGTATGCAGGTTAGGGTTATATGACATCTCAGGCCGTCGGGTCGTTCAGCCACATAGATGGAGGCAGACTGAAAGGACACACATCAACCTCTATTTCATGATTTTTAAAATATATAACGACGTAGATCATTGATCGGCAACGACACTATCTAATTGTTTGCCTGACTGGCCATCTGATTTGGGCTCCTAATTGCTAAAAAGCAATACTGTTTTCTTATTTTAACGTATAAAAGTAGCAAAGACCATACATTTGCATTGACCGCAAGTCAAACTTCTAACAATTCTGCCACCCAAAAGGGCGCGTGATCGTTCTAATGACAGGGAGATGACGTATGACTGCTCTGATGAATTGGAATCACCACCATCACCTATACGTTTTAGGGAACCAAGTTTTTCAGCCCAGTGGTGTTCTAGGCTGGAAATTAGTTCTAGTTGAATACATCTACACTGAGCTATCAAAACACTGGTTAGACAGCTAACTATCTCTAAGCATTTAAGAGCTGATCGCACATCTAGACTAGACTGCACATTAGGGCTGCAACTAACGATTATTTTGATAATCGATTAATCTGCCGATTATTTTTTCGATTTTGGATACCCCAAAAAAAACAAATCTTTTGCAGCCAGGCCTATACATATACATGTGCAAAATGAATAAGTATTAATAATAAATAATATAAATAAAAAAGGCTTTGCTACATCAAATAGGTTTAACAACAGGCCATGGACTATGGCGGTAGATTATTTCAATAAAGTAGTTGAACTCTAGCTCAATACATGCATTGTTTTAGGTAATAACTTTGCTTAATGTAAAGGTCAGTAACCCAAAGTGCAATATAGGCTACAGACAAGACACTAATGTTTTTATATAACAGATATGCTCCAAAACAATGCAATGTGTCCTCTCACTCCATACAATAGGCTAGGCGACAGTCAGTGCCTCACTCTAATTCACGGGTAGCTTGGTAGTCTACCACTAGCTAGCCTTTAGCTTATCACCTCTGCTCTACCACTGACGTTAGCCAGCTAGCTAAATACACTTGTCATGCAATATTGAATTCATGAATGCGAGCAAACACTCACTGGCTATCGCATTACATTAGTCATTTAGCTTCGCCAGAACTCACAAGTGGAGCCGTCTTCATCCACCACTGTCACATGCTTTCTTTTAAGGTGTTCTCGCATCACCGTTGTGCTCCCGTGCCATGCAAGATCGGTTTTGCATAGGTTGCACCATTTTTTTGTAGCTTTTAATGTGAAGTGCTCCCATACCTTGGACGATTTCGGTCGAGTCGTTTTCTCCGCCTCCTACATGATTTAAATGTAGCCGCCGCGCCGGTGTAGGTACCGGATTTTCCCACCCTACCAGATTATCCCACTTTTCCGGTTCCGGTCATAGCTTGGTAGTCTACCACTAGCTAGCCTTTAGCTTATCACCTCTGCTCTACCACTGACGTTAGCCAGCTAGCTAAATACACTTGTCATGCAATATTGAATTCATGAATGCGAGCAAACACTCACTGGCTATCGCATTACATTAGTCATTTAGCTTCGCCAGAACTCACAAGTGGAGCCGTCTTCATCCACCACTGTCACATGCTTTCTTTTAAGGTGTTCTCGCATCACCGTTGTGCTCCCGTGCCATGCAAGATCGGTTTTGCATAGGTTGCACCATTTTTTTGTAGCTTTTAATGTGAAGTGCTCCCATACCTTGGACGATTTCGGTCGAGTCGTTTTCTCCGCCTCCTACATGATTTAAATGTAGCCGCCGCGCCGGTGTAGGTACCGGATTTTCCCACCCTACCAGATTATCCCACTTTTCCGGTTCCGGTCATAGGTTCTGCCGTTTCCGGCCATAGGTAACGCTATGATTCGCTATGATTCGCGATGCCTACACCGGCTCCGTTAGACAGCGTGGCATGCGTCAACAGGAAGTAGGTTTGTTATGGAACAAGACCCGACGAATCGATAATGGAATTCGTCGCCAACGAATTTCATTATCGATTTTTATCGATTTCATCGATTCGTTGTTGCAGCCCTACTGCACATCTAGACGGCACATCTTTTAAATCAAGTAAGTAGTCAGGTGTCCTCTGGGGGTGGGAGTGGGACGGTGTGGTGGACGGGCGGGGGCGGAAAGTTTTAACGGTCTAGATATCATCACAAAACATGGTACCTGGAAAATCAAGAGGTGGTATGGAAAATTATTTCAAGGAGAGCCTAAAATAGCTTATTTGCATAATATATATATATATATACTAAATAAAAATGTGCAAAACTCAAACGAAAATAGTGCAATAGATGAGGGTATATTGGGGAACAAAAAAACACATTGTAAACCATAATGTCCATGAAACTAAAGCCCTTCATTACTGCTTTCTCACTTTTTGGAGATTGGAAGATTTTTTATTCAGGAATAAACATAATTGGAAAATCAATGATTACTAAAATACTGTAGTATACAGTAACAATAAGTTCGTGGAAACACCACAAATCTACGGAACCACTTATTGAGGCATCACCCTGACGTGAAACATGGAAAAGCGGATCCGAAACAAGCCTTGCTGATAAAGTGGCAAGTGATTGTCAGGTACGAGTCCATTGCTCTGGATGTCCAGCTGTCACACGTTATGGCAACTCTCTCTGCTGGCTGAAGTGAAGTTGCGATGTCACGTTTCACCTGCGCGGACATGTCTGGGACTATCACTCAATAAAATTTGCTACAGCCTCTGTAATTTGTTGGGCACGCGGAGAATTTGATTGTAATTTGCAACCAAACGTCTTTATCAGCGAGGCTTGTTTCGGATCCGCTTTTCCATGTTTCACATCAGGGTGATGCCTCAATAAGTGGTTCCGTAGATTTGTGGTGTTTCCACTAAATTTAACCTCCACTGCGGCGCGCACAGCTTGCATATGGCTTTGCTTTTGTCCTGCTCATCTCTATCGTCATAATTATTACATCCAAAATGCACCCAGACATCTGCCTTTAAGCCTGGTGGTGACTTGAGTGTCCCTGCCATCGCCATGTTTTTAGATTTTACATTGTTGAGACCTCTCGTTGCGTGAGATATGAGATATGATAAATTCTTGTAGCGCGAGATCTGGCCACGAGATCTCATTGCGGGTTGAAGCTGCAAGCAGGAAAATGCATGAAAGATCGATCTCGGGATTTATGAATCGATAATCGCTCATTCAATGAAGATCGATTCAGAATCGGGAAATCGATTTTTTGAACCCAGCCCTAGTATGAATCTATTTTTCTGTTTTTCTGTGTAGGAAGCAGGCTAATTTACAAGCGGCCAACTAGTGGTCGTTGTGTGTAAATAGCAGCTTGGGCATTGTAAAGAGGCTCTTTTAGTAGGTAAAAAAGGCACGGCTGTTCTAGTGTGGGACAGATCACCTTCTCCCACCAGTCAATACCCGGGGACACCTTATGATGGCGCTACGACAAAGACAACGACAGCATTGGACTGAACTGAAATTGCAAGGGAAGCTGGCATGTCTCCCTGCCGCTGATCACTCTGTCTCTCACGCAGTGTTCAAAAGCGTAACTCTTGACGAGTGTATTGTCACCTTCACTCTAAAAGCTAGGCTGCAGGTTTTACCAACGAAGCTAAACCTTTCCATCTGGCTTCCTGACAGTCATAGCCCACACTGCATACATCACAGTCACCAGCAGATAACTGAAACCATGCCCCACATCTTAAATGGTTGTCATGCGTATAAAGGGCTCTACATATGTAGGCATGATCGAATTGTGGATCTGATTTCAGAGGGTGTCTTTTCCATATTCAGGCCTGCCGCAACGCTGTACAAGCACTCCACTGTAAAGCCCCACATGTTCAGTTTGTGTAGCGACGAAGAGTCAGTAGGAGTGTTCTCCAATATTTCAGCAAACACCCCTGTTGTTGTAATTGTCAACGAAAACCACAGAGAGGTGCTTATTTTAGAAGTTGGCTGCACCTTTGACCATAGCCTAGAGGAAGCCTTTTTAACCAAAATCTTAAAATACCAACAGCTGGAGCAGGCCATATCACAACTGGGCTACAGATGTCAACTTTTAGTTTTTATATTTGGCAGCCTGGGCCATGTTCATAAGTCTGTTGTTAGAGGCCTTCATATGGCTGGTCTTCCTAAGAGAAGGGCCAAACAGTTAGCAAAATACTGCTCAATATCCGCTATTATTGGTAGCCGCTCAATATGGAGAAGGCGGTGCTTCCTGTACCCATGAGCGGGATACTGTCTGTCTTATTGTATTGATACTGTATCTGTCAACCCACTGGTATCATCTGGTGCGAATAACATCCTGTGTGTGGCAGAACTGGTTGTTGGCTCAGCATTACTGTAACAGATTGTTTCTATGATATCAAAATGCACTGTTAGTATTTATGTCCTTTAGAATTGTACTATTGTATGTGGACATAAATAAAGCATCTAAAATGTATTGTGTGTGTGTGTGTAGGTTGGAGCAGCCCTACGTCTCTGCCAACGCTGCGTTCTTCGAGGCTCTGTCGTCCTGCTCGCGGCTGCAGCGCCTCTGCATCGTCTCCCGCAACGGGACCTTCGCTCCGGACGCCGTGGTGACCTTCATGGAGCGATGCCCTGACGTCGTCATGTGTCACATGTTTATGGCTGGGACTCTGGTGGCAGGTCGCACGCTCCAGAAAACACTGCTGGACCGGTCAGTCTACTACCTCTATCTCTCTCTCTCTCTCTCTATCCATCTATCTCTCTCTATCCATATATCTCTCTCTCTATCTCTCTATCCAACTATCTCTCTCTCTCCATCTCTCTATCAAACTATCTATCTATCTCTCTATCCAACTATCTATCTCTCTATCAAACTATCTATCTATCTCTCTATCCAACTATCTATCTATCTCTCTATCCAACTATCTATCTCTCTATCCAAACTATCTATCTCTCTCTGTCCAACTATCTATCCATCTATCACTATGCAACTATCTATCTATCTCTCTCTATCCAACTATCCAACTATCTATCTCTCTCTCTATCCAACTATCTATCTATCTATCTCTCTATCCAACTATCCAACTATCTATCTCTCAATCCAACTATCCACCTATCCAACTATCCAACTATCTATCTATCTCTCTATCCAACTATCTATCTCTCTATCCAACTATCTATCTATCTCTCTATCCAACTATCTATCTCTCTCTCTCTATCCAACTATCTATCTCTCTCTATCCAAACTATCTATCTATCTGTCTCTATGCAACTATCTATCTATCTCTCTATCCAACTATCTATCTCTCTCTCTCTCTCTCTCTGTCCAACTATCTATCTCTCTCTCTATCCAACTATCTATCTCTCTCTATCCATCTATCTATCTCTCTCTCTATCCATCAATCTATCTCTCTCTCTATCCAATTATCCAACTATCTATCTCTCTATCCAACTATCTATCTATCTCTCTATCCAACTATCTATCTCTCTATCCAACTATCCAACTATCTACTGTATCTATCTCTCTATCCAACTATCTATTTCTATCCAAACTATCTATCTCTCTCTATCCAACTATCTATCTATCTCTCTCTGTCCAAATATCTATCCATCTATCTCTATCCAACTATCTATCTATCTCTCTCTGTCCAAATATCTATCCATCTATCTCTATCCAACTATCTATCTCTCTATCCAACTAACTATTCTTCTTCGGTGTATGGGTTGTTGTTTTCCTCTCCACTCCACCAGGCTCTGGGCCGAGGGGCTACCCTTTTACCACCCAGAGACCTGGTTGAGTGGCTCACCCGGGCTATATTTTTGGACACCCCTCCAGAAGCCACGTCATCGTCTCGTCATCTAATACCGACAGACCATGCATCCCTTGGGTGGGTGGTACACCGGGCAATCCAGGATAACATGGTCTGCGGTTTGGTCCTCTGCGCCACACTCGCACGACGCATTTGGGGCCAAGCCCCATCTGTGCATTGATGAGCGGAAACGCCCGACGCCGGTCCGGAGATGATTGAGCCTCACCCAGGATAGCCTTGGCAAGTCCATTCGGAGGGGCTCAGGGCCGGCGACTGGCATGTGGTCTCGGAGTTTGGAGGTGTTTGCCTCCCACTCCGCGCGCCACATATAATCTGCCCATCCTGCCGCACTGATGTTAAGATCTCTGTATTGCTGCCTGAGATCCTGTGCGGCAGGCACAAATGGGTGTCTCGACTTGAGACGCCGGGAGAGCTCCGCTGTTATAGTGAGCCTATCATGGAGCAGATGGTTATTAAGCTCCACGGCCCGGCAGGCGAGACGTGCTGTGGCTCCCATGCGGCGGAGGCCTGCGGGCTGGATGCCTGCTAGGATGGGAAGGTTGTCCACGGGGGTAGGACGCAGGCATCCTGTCACAATGCGCAAGGCTTCGTTTATAGGCGAGTCGATGAGGCGGGTGTGGGCACTGCGACACCATACTGGGGCGCAGTATTCACTAGTTGAATAAACGAGGGCTAGGGCTGCCGTGCGCAAGGTCCTTGCGCCGGCGCCCCAGCCCGAGCCAACCAGTCGCCTCATCAACGCCACACGAGCTGTTAGCTTCTTGCACAGTGACTCGAGGTGCCGGCGAAACGTGAGCGTCCTGTCCAATGTCACGCCGAGATAAACTGGCTCAGCAGACCATGGCAGGGGAGTTCCATCTAGGTGTACTCTAAGCTCACGTTTGGCCTCCCTGTTGTTAAGGTGGAAGGCAGCCGACACCGTCTTTGCCTCGCTAAGCTTCAATCTCCATTTCCGGAAGTATGCCACTAGTGTCTGCATGTCCTGGCTCAGAATCCCCTCCACAGACTGCCAACAACTTAACAACTAATTATCTATCTATCTCTCTCTCTCTATCCAACTATCCAACTATCTATCTTTCTCTCTATCCAACTATCTATCTCTATCCAACTATCTATCTCTCTCTCTCTCCAACTATCTCTATATCTCTCTCTCTATCCAACTATCTATCTATCTCTCTCTCTCTCTCTATCCAACTATCTCTATATCTCTCTATCTATCTCTCTCTATCCAACTATCTCTCTCTATCCATCTCTCTCTCTCTCTTTATCCAACTATCTATCCTTCTCTCTATCCAACTATCTATCTAACTCTAACTATCTCTCTATCAAACTATCTCTCTCTCTCTCTCTCTCTCTCTCTCTCTTACTATCTCTCTCTCTATCCAACTATCTATCTATCTCTCTCTATCCAACTATCTATCTAACTCTCTATCCATCTATCTCTATCCAACTATCTATCTCTCTCTAACTATCTCTCTATCAAACTATCTCTCTCTCTCTTACTATCTCTCTCTCTATCCAACTATCTATCTCTCTCTCTATCCAACTATCTCTCTCTCTCTCTATCCAACTATCTATCTCTCTCTCCAACTATCTATCTATCTCTCTATCCAACTATCTCTCTCTCTCTCTATCCAACTATCTATCTCTCTCTCCAACTATCTATCTATCTCTCTATCCAACTATCTCTCTCTCTCTCTCTATCCAACTATCTATCTCTCTCTCTCTCTCTCTATCCAACAATTGAGATGTAATTGAAGTGCAGACTTTCATCTTTAATTCAAGGGGTTGAACAAAAATATTGTATGAAACGTTTAGGAATTGCAACCATTTTTATACACAGTCCCCTATTTTCAGGAGCTCAAAAGTAATTGGACAAATGGACATAATCATAAATAAAATGTTTCTTTTTTTGGATATTTGTTTATTGATGATTTTTCATAACATAAAGTAGTGGGTCATACAAATACATGAACAGCCTAAGAGGTAATCAAGTGATACAACATCCATATATACCCACAGACGCATACAACAACAACAACAAAAAAGGACAAAAACACTTTAAAAAATAATAAAATAAAGTAAAAAATAAAAAAGAGAAACCACACATAACAAACACACAGCACATAGCTTGGAGGTCCAGATATTCAAATAAATTGTCTGTATACCCTAAAACAAATAAGCAGTAGCCTAATGTATAATGGTCAGAAGTCAGAAATATATGGGGCCCGTATCTATGGCTCCACTAGTCAATCACACACATTCAACCTAGCCCAGCTGTCCCAATTGAGTAATATTGGGTAGGTCTACCAGATGGCCTACTCCTTATGGAGCATCTGGCAGGTGTAGGGCCCTAATATAGTTAAGGAAAGAACCCCATGTTTTATCAAATCTAAGTGTTGATCCCCCCCTGACACATCTTATTTTCTCCATTGTAATAAAGTATACAATGTCCCTAAGCCACACACAGTGAGATGGAGGATTGGTGGATTTCCACTGCAGTAAAATCAAACGTCTGGCCAGAAGCGTTGTAAAGGCGACCAGGCCAGCTTTATATGATGGTAGTGAGAAATTGGCAGGGAGCACACCAAAACAAGCTGTTAGGGCCGTTGGCCAGATCGGAGTTTCAATATATTTTGAAATGGTTTGGAAAATGTCAGACCCAAAATTATGTAGGGAGGGGCAGGACCAAAACACGTGACCGTGTGTGGCAGGGGCCTGATGGCATCTGTCACAGGTGGGCTCGACACCATCATAAATCTTAGCTAGTCTAACCTTGGTAAAATGTGTGCGATGGACAACTTTGCACTGAATCAGCCCAAATTGATGAAGAGTGGACCCTACGTAGAATTTTCTCCCACAGGTCTTCTATCATTTCTCCACCTAGGTCCTCCCATCTCCTTTTAATATCTTGCAATGAGGAAGGGCGCAATGTAAAAATAAAGTTGTACATAACAGATATAATGCCCTTTGTATTAGGTACAGGTTTCAAAAAGGAGTCAATAGGGGTGGCATCTGGGAGATTGGGGATTTATATTATGGATAAAGCTACGTATTTGCAAGTATCTAAAGAAATGTAGTCTCTGGAGTGAATATTTCTCAGACAGTTGTTCAAATGATGCAAATGTGTTTTCTATATATAAGTCCCTGAATGTTGTAATACCAAGAATGGACCAGGATAGAAAACCTCTATCCATCAAGGAGGGGGGAAAGACAGGATTAGCCGCAATTGGCGCTAGTAAAGAAAATGATTTTAAACCAAAATGTCTCCTAAACTGATTCCAGATCCTGAGTGTTGATTTAACAATAGTATTTTTTGTGTATAGAGGAGAAGTTTAAAGGTGCATGTGCAAGAGCTGTCCGTGACGCAGGGCTAGAAGAGGAGGTTTCCCGCTTCAGCCACCCAGGTAATAAAGGGGAGTTCTCAAACCGAGCCCAAAATGGTAAAACTCTAAAGTTGGTTGCCCAATAGTAAAACCTAAAATTGGGCAGAGCCAGGCCTCCTTGAGGTTTAGGTCTCTGCAATAACTTTCTACCTAGCCCAGGAACTTTACCATTCCAGATGAATTTTGACACCAGGCTGTGAATTTTACGAAAAAATTATTGTGTAAGAAAAATAGGTAAACATTGAAAAAGGTATGAGAGTTTTGGTAGGGAGTTCATTTTGACCGAATTAACTCGTGCAGATACAGACAGAGGTAATAATGACCATCGTTCAAAATCTTCTTGTAGTTTGGCCAATAGAGGGGAAAAGTCTGATTTAAAGGTCCTCAAATTTATTCGAAAAATAAATGGCACGGTATGTGAAACCGAGTGGGCAAAGTGTGCAAAGGATAGTTACGGGCTTCTGCATTTATAGGGAACAGCTCGCTTTTGTCCAGATTAAGTTTATAGCCAGATATTTTACCAAATGAGTTAAGTGTGTCAAGGGTAGCTGGAGTGGAGGTTGATAAATTAGAAACATATTAGAGCAAATCATCTGCATACATAGAAGTCTTCTGTTCAACACCAAATCTACTAATCCCAGTTATGCGAGGGTTCGATCTGAGAGCAATGGCCAATGGTTCGATTGCAATTGCGAATAGTAATGGGCTCAAGTTGCAGCCTTGACGAGTGGAGCGAAAAAGGGGAAAGTATTCAGAATAGGTGTGGTTGGTTCTGACTGAGGCTGTGGGGGATGTATAAAGTAATTTCACCCAGCTAATAAAAGTTCTACCCAAGCCAAACTTCTCCAGTGTGGAAAAGGTAGCCCCACTCGACCCGGTCGAAGGCCTTCTCGGCGTCGAGCGAGATCACAGCTTCTGACATTGATGAAGTGGAGGAGTTATACATGACATTTAGAAGACGCCTAATATTGGAAAATTAGTATCTGTTTTGTATAAAACCAGTCTGGTCAGGGGAGATGATAGAGGGTAAAACAGGTTCTAGACGCATGGCTAATAATTTAGAGAGAAGTTTCAGGTCTACTGACAATAAACTTATAGGGCGGTAGCTCCCACATAAAAGAGGGTCCTTGTTTTTTTTCAGGATTAAAGAAATTGAGCCCTGAGTAAGTGTATGTGGCAATTTGAGATGTTGAAATGACTCATTATACATATCAATAAGGGTTGGGGCCAGTTTATCAAAGAATTTGCTATAGAATTCAATAGGATAGCCATCAGGGCCTGGGCATTTACCTGCCTGCATGGCATGAGCGGCTCTCCCAAGTTCCTCTATAGTGATAGGCTCATCTAGTTTCTTAGCCAAGTCAGAATCAACTTTGGGAATGTCAAGTGGGTCAAAGAAAGTGTTAAAGGTCGAGGGATCATTAGGTTGCTCAGCAGTATAAAGGGAGGTATAAAATTGCTTAAATTGATCATTAATTTGTTGCGGATCTGTAGTTACCTGTCGGAGTTTGGATTTGTGGGATCAAATGTGATGCAGATACCTGTCTTAATTGGTGAGCTAGTAGTTTGTTTGTTTTGTCTCCGTATTCATAGTAACTACTTCTAGATTTCAATAACAGTTCTTCAGTTTGGGTGGTGGAAAGAAGATCATATTTTGCTTGTAACAAGAGGCGTTCCCTATATAAGTCTGGCGATGGAGTGACAGAGTACACTTTGTCAATCTGTGTGATCTGTGTAGTAAGATTTAGCAATCTCTTCCCCCTAGTTTTTGTTTCATGCGCACTATAAGAAATGGTCTCTCCCCTCAGATATGCCTTCAATGTTTCCCACAGTAAAGAAGCCGAGATCCCTGGCGTCTTATTAGTGTCCATAAAAAAAATCTATCTGCTTGGAGAGAAAGACAACAAAGTCTTCGTTTGACAATAGGCCAGTGTTCAGACGCCAAGGTGGGCGGGTGTTGTCACATCCCTTAATTTGTAAATCCATTAAAACTGGGGCATGATCTGATATAACAATAGTATCATATGTACAGGATAATACAGATTGAATGAGGCGATTATCAATCAGGAAATAATCAATACGTGTAAACGTATGGTGGACATGAGAAAAAAAAGAGTATGCCCTATCAGTTGGATTATGAAAACGCCAAGGATCTGAGAGTGAGAACTCATCCATGAAGGATTTGATGGTTTTAGAGGAATTTGAAGGTGTTGTAGTTTTTGTAGATGAGCGATCTAATGATGGATTAAGCCAACAATTAAAATCCCCCCCTACGATAAGATGTGTGGACAAGTCAGGTATCGAGGAAAACACTGATCTAAAAAATCCATTATTATCCCAGTTGGGGCCATAAATATTAAGCATGATCACCGGGGTGCCATACAGTTTCCCAGTTACAAGCACAGATCTAACATTGGGGTCAGAGAAGACACCAGAACAAATGAAATTAACAGACTTATAAATTAGAATTGCCACACCTCTGGATCTGCTTTGAAATGATGAATGATACACTTGTCCCACCCATCTCCCCCGAAGCTTGGTATGATCAGGTGATTTAAGGTGAGTTTCCTGAAGGAAAGCAATATGAACTCCCAAATGCTGAAGATGCCCAAGTACTTTGCTACGTTTAATTGGCTGATTTATGCCTTAACAGTTCCAACTGGGAAACTTGACCACTCCTCCAATCTGTTGTGATACATTAGGAGGGATCATAGGCATGTTTTATAACATAAGTAGATACATTGTAAAGGGTACATTGAGAAGGCGACCAAGCTATAGACAAGACAATACAAAAAAAAGAAAAATCACTAAAACATAATAAACAAACCCATACCCAACCCACCCCTGCTGATGCGTCTTCCCAAACCAGACGCGCGCCTAACCCACTATTACTAGTAGACCTTAACCCACACCTTAATGATATCTGAAGGAACGATATCATACTAACGTTACCTAACTATAGCCTGTATTGTCCGGTAGACATGAAACAGGCATAGCTCCTCCACTCTCCATTCAAAAATAAATGTTACGCTGACCATGGAACAAGCCCTACAGTAGGCTAAGAGCCCTGTGATTCATCTAAGTGAACCTTTAAATCAGAACATAACAGCCAATGAGAGAATAGCCTAAGTGAAATAAATCAAAAGTTTCCTTCATTAACATAAATAGCATTTATACAGAAAGAGAAAAGTAAAGTAAAAAAGTTTCAACTCATTATTCAAAATGTTCTTGTCCATCAATTTGGAGTGTATAGCGTAGTTAGCACAGAGGAGGAGAAGAAGAAGAATGAGAGAGAATAAACCTGTAGAAGAAGAAATAGTATCTAGCTCAGTCCAGGCATCGTATTCACTGTTCTAGGATAAACTGTTCAGCCTCACCCAGCTCCCTGAAAGTATAGGTGTTGTTTCCCTTGGAGAGCTTGATTGTAGCTGGGTAAAGAAGAAAAGCCATAAACCCTTTGGTGCGGGCCTCATACATCACTTTATAGCAGGGCTTCCGACGTTTTGTTGTAGTCTCGCTGTAATCCGCAGCGAACTTCAGCTGGATGCCATCGACCTCCGGTAGCTTCTTCCGTGCCTCGCCTAGCAAGCGGTCCCTGTCTGTGTAGCGGAGGCACTTGATGATTAGCGGGCGTACTTTGCCCGAGCCTAGGTTTGGTGGACGCCCAAGACGGTGGCTTCTCATCAGCTCTGGCGGTGCAGATTTGAAGATAGGGAACCATGTCAGGATATTCTCATTCAGGTAAGAAAGGGCATTTGAGCCTTCAGCTCCCTCTTTAAGATTGAAAATAATTAGGTTGTCCCTGCGTGATCTGTCTTCCATCTCGACTAGTTTAGCCTCACATGTTTGTAGGCTTTTCATACACAAGGCAGATTACTTTTCAACATTTGAAATGCGCTCCTGTGTGTTTTTAGTGAATATTTCTGATATCTTCCGTATGCCGTGACAGAGTTAAATGCATAGTGTCTAATCGTTTCTCAAGTCTATTGAAACGGGCTTCAGATTTATCATCAGCTTCTTTAAAATATCTTGCCATTGACTCTTCTATGACTTTAGCCAAGGATGCATTCTCCTCGTCCAGTTCTTTGTGTAGCTGAGCTGTCATGTCTTTCTTAGAAGCCTCAGTTTGTCTCGTTTTTCGCATTTACTTAAGACATGTGTTTCTTCGAGTGAAGAAAAACATATGTAGGTTAGCCTATTTGCTTTGCATGAAAAAATTATAGCAATCTGCTTTCACACAGCCATAGAATTTGAAAAGTTTTAAGGAGAGTGGACGCCGAGTTTGTCTATGCTGCCATGTTACCGGTCAAAATGTTTAATAGAACATTAGGGGCTTCATAACAAAGGGGGTGAATACATATGCACATGCCAATTTTCTGTTCTTTATTTTTTTTTATTCTTTTTTTTAATATATATTTCTTATTTCATTTCAAAACTAAGACTATTTTGTGCAGATTCATCAAATAAAATTCAGATTAAAAAAACATTTAAATTACAGGTTGTAATGTAACAAAATAGGTAAAAAGCCAAGGAGGTGTGAATACTTTTGCAAGGCACTGTATATCTATCTCTTTCTATCTAACTATCTAACGCTCTCTCTCCCTCTCCTTCTCTCTCTATCCAACAATTTCTCTCTCTCTCTCTCCAACTATCTGTCTATCTCTCTTTTTATCCGACTATGTATCTCTCTCTCTCTCTCCATATCCATCACTGTACACGTCTTTCTAAGATGATCCATAGGTGGCTCTCCTCCTGACTTGTTATAAAGTATTGAACAACATACTGCTTCATTGAATTATAATAGGCTTCTGTAAATAATATCTATGACAACAATATTTCTCTCCCTCTGTTATCTGCCTTTTCTCTCTCTTTCTCTCTCTCTCTCTTTATCTATCTCTGTCTCTCTAGTTTCTTGACGGAACGCCCCGCTCTCAGTGTGGTCGTCTATCCTCTGCTGCACGAAGACCTCCCATTGGTCATCAGAGACTTGCCCCTCCCACTCTTGGATCAGCTGACCTTGTTCCAGAGCCGTGTGGCTCAGACCCCGCCCCTGTCCCCATGGTGACGGCTTTCTGAGGCCATTGCTTACGGGCTAGGGGGATGACTCTGGACCGGGCCAACAACGTCTTTGTACTGTGAGGGGCCGCAGGTAGCGGGAGGAACTTGTTCTGTTCTGTCCAATCACAATGAAAACAAACAGGAAGGAGACCGACGCCCACAATCATTCACTGGCAACAGGTGCAGGTGCTCTCGGCCAATGACAATAAAGAAAAGCTGAGGTTACCCGGGAGCTCATGTCCTTTGTGCCAAATACAGCATGTTCAGCAATGTGGAGTGATGTTACTGTAAAAACATGTTTTATCGTGAAACAATAATGTTATTTTACCGCTCTCCTTCACCACTGTCTCTTTCTCACACACATAGGGCTTTCACACCGGCAGTTCCGAACGCCGGTTCGCGTTCGGAAACCTCCGAACGTTGGCGCTGTCTGGCGAACGATACACTGGTATGAACGCGGGCTCGTTCGCCAGACAGCGCCAACGTTCGGAGGTTTCCGAACGCGAACGCGAACCGGCGTTCGGAACTGCCGGTGTGAAAGCCCTAACACACACACAAGAACACTTTTCTTACTTTGAACACGTTTATTTCCACGTTCATTTATTTTTATTGCATAACATACAGTTCAGTCATGTTTATTGTACAAAACTGTCCATCAGGTAATCAACCTCAATTACACTATAACGCAGTGTCATAGACGCTATTTCAGAGACACGCTTATTAAAGGTTTCAGGCCTGGGGTGGTCCAATGGTCTAGCCCCGCGGCCTACAGTGCACACATATGTGGTGGAATGATCATCAAGTAGGCAAAGTCATTTTTCTGTTTTTTTACATATGCTTAAACTACAGATTGTAAGCTTTCAAATGATGCGTCATACATAGAAATCGTGAAAAATTGAAGACGACATGAGTATTTGAAACTTAACCCTGAAAACTAAATCCTGAAAAAACGGCCTTTAAAGATTTTGTACTTTTTCACACCTACACACAGGCAGGTAATGGACGGTAACAATAGCTGGTTAACCCCACCCCCAACCACTCCCCCTCTAGATTGACAGCTATCAGCTGTCAATACAGCGTTAGTCACTGGGTCAGACAGCTATAGTTATACAGCTATAACATTATTACCTAGCAAGGTATTACTAGGGATGTACCCGAATACGAATACGGTATTCGGATAGCACGAATAATGAGATTTAAACAGATACAGATTCTATCCGAAGTTGCTCGATATTATTCGGAGAAAAAAAAAACACAATTGACATGATGGCTGCGTTCGTAAATTCTCTCTGAGAGTGCCAGATGGCACACTGGGCTCAACGTAATAAAGGGACCAAGTAATTTGATTGGACAAGAGGCATTCCATGACTGCTGATCAGATTTCCAGAGCGAATTTACGAACGCAGCCTAGGGCTAAATAGGGTTGGGTATCGTTTGGGTTTTATCCGGTACCTAACCGATACTTTAAAAACGGTACCGGTACCAAAACGGTACTTAATTCGGTACTTTTGATTTTTAAAAATGACATATATATATATTATAATAACACGGTCGACAACATTAAACAGCTTTTCACTTTTTTATTGCTGAGGCACAATATATATTAGTTAAATATACATTCAAATTAAAATAAATGAAAATAAAACTCCTGCTGACTGAGGCACAATATACATATATATATATATATATATATATATATATATATATATATATAATATTACAGTTAAATATACACTCAAATAAAAAATAAATAAAAATAAAACTCCCACCTCAGCAATTATTTTGCAAAAAGATCAGCATATTTGCCTTCTCTGGCAAAATACGACACCTCTTGACTTTTTTATTGTCATTTTGACTTTTTTTTTGTTTTGACATAATTGTCTAATGGCACAGATTTATAAACATAAAGTAAACAAATATTGTTTTCACGTCACTTTACCTGAAACTGAACGACACAGCGCGGAGCGAATTCCCTGGTAAAACGTTTCTCTCCCCCCGCTGTCAACGGGAGTCGTCAACCAGGAAGCGGTGCTGAGAGAGCAAGACACGGATCTACCGGCATTTGACTGCCGCTGGACTGAGGAACACCATAGGCACAGCACATCGCCATAATAGCGATAAAGTGCGAATGATTTTAAGCATTTTGAGCACTTCGCGTTGTTTTCGTCGAGTCGGGTGAAATGCAGCCACACTTTAGAACGCTGCTTCATTAGGGCCTTCGGCATTCTCGGTGACCTCGTAGCTAGGCTAGCTAGCGAAATTCAATAATATTATTATGATTATGATGATGATAATAATAATAATACAATAATACAATCACTAACTATATTACTACACTTACTATAAACTCACTCTTCTTAAGTTCTCAACACAACTGCTCACCTCACTACCACGACACGCACTGATTGGAAATGTAACAGGCGATGTCACGTCACGACTCAAGTCACGTGTGGTTGACTGTTGCATGACACCGGACACCAGGGGATTTTTTTTTTTTTTGAAAAGTACCGAAATGAGGTACCGAAATCTCCTTTGCGATTCGGTACGGGTACATACCGAATGTAAAGTAACCGGTACCTACCGGTACCGATTTTCGGTACCCAACCCTAGGGCTAAACCAAAACCACTCGCAGACTCGTTTTTTTTTTCATAACACGAAACTTTTTTAAGTACCACTCGATATAATAAACAACAGTTTAATGATCGTTAATTATGTATCATTTCTGGATTGGATTCACTATTCTCGTTTGCCGGAGGCTACCGGTAAGGGAGACTTTTGTAAATACTTTCATTGGGGGACGTGTTCGTGTTTGGGGCTGGGTGATCATCTTATGTGTAGTTATGTGTTTCGAGCATGTCGATGTTCTATCAGCATGTGATGTTATAAACATTAAGAAGATGAATGGCCAGGGTTTTTCCTGCATAGAGAATTATTTCTAGCCACCTCCAGCTCTCGACAAAACTCTGACAGTCGTTTTTTCTATAAGCGTTGCACTCGGTGGATTTCTGTCATTTTTAACTGCAATTGCGGCATTGCGCCGATGCTGTTTCGCAAATAAGTTTGCTTTCGTTTTTGCTAGCGAAATAGCTGATAGTATGTTGACTGCTCAAGGAGAATACATATTTGAAAGTACAGAATGCCTGAGAGCCTTATATTCAGGGCTTAAAGTTCTCCGGCACGGTGCCAGATTTCCGGCGCGGGGGAATTTTGAGAAAAAAAAGAAAAACATAAGTCATTTCTAACTGCAATTGCGGCATTGCGCCGACGTGGTGGCGGGGGCGCTGTTTCGCAAATAAGTTAGCTTTCGTGTTTGCTAGCGAAACAGCTGATAGTTGATGTTGACTGCTCAAGGAGAATACATATTTGAAAGTACAGAATGCCTGAGAGCCTTATATTGCATTATATTACATTATATTTTGAATGGTCATCTGGTGCCTGAATATTGTTTTTTCCTTTACATATACAGGTGCTGGTCATATAATTAGAATATCATCAAAAAGTTGATTTATTTCAGTAATTCCATTCAAAAAGTGAAACTTGTATAATGTATACATTCATTCCACATAGACTGATATATTTCAAGTGTTTATTGCTTTTAATTTTGATGATTATTACTGACAACTAATGAAAACCCCAAATGTAGTATCTCAGAAAATTAGAATATTGTGAAAAGGTTCAATATTGAAGACCCCTGGTGCCACACTCTCAGGCCCGGATTAACCCCCTAGGGTGCCCTAGGGTGACCAGACTTGATGTGTGCCCCCCCCCCCCCCCCCCAACACACACACTTTTTATTTATTTAATTTTTTTACTTTGCAAGTGAAAATTTGATATTTACTATGGTTACAAAAACCATAGATTTACAAGAGCATATTACTACAGTACAGGCTCATCCCAGTTGGGCCTAATGCCGTAGTATAGCCTTGACACTGATGCTCAAATCTGAATGCAACTCACATCCCAATGCAACACGACTTTCTAAATATAGGCTAATTATTTCCATCATAAATGGCCTGAGACTACATGCAAAACCATAACAAAGGGGGAAAATGCACATACTGTATACTACAATAAAACAAGCTCAATACCAACCAAGTCCAAAAATGGAAATAAACAGCGCCTGTCTCTTTGCCGCTCTGCTCACCTTCGTGATGCTGTATCAGATGTAGGCTATAGCCCTGTGCATCACACAGGCCCAAATCAGCCACAGCGTCATATTAGCCCCAAATAATCATAAGTAAGCCTTACCGGTAAGGAAGAGCCTCAGTGCGACAAACACACATTGGAACGTCGTCTGTAGTCCATGTATTCTCAGGATTTGAAGCATCTCCTCTGGTGAACGGGTTGTCTCCTCCCGCACAAAATCCTTGAACTGAATAAGTTCATCTCCAAAGTTTTTGTCCAGGTCATCTGGATATGTGGAGGAGAGCGCAGTAGCGCGTTTACGCACAGAATCGCGGTCCATGTCGGAATCAAACAAAACGCCAAATAGTCCATTCAGGGCCCTGTATGCATCAATGCGCTGAACAAGACAGGATTGCTTAATTTTTCGCTTGGCAGAGCCACTCAGTTGTCGCCTGTCCATTTTGATTTCTTAGTTGATAGTTTGGCGTCACTGCGTCATCGCGCACCTGTCTGTGATTGGGGGGGGGGGCACTTGTCTGTGACTGGGGGTGGGGCACTCGCAATTATTTATCTTATTATTTATATGATAGCCTAAATATAACCGTTAGTTTTGTATCTGTGTGGATGTCTTCCAGTAAATATAGCCTATATTTTAAAAATGTGCCCAAAATATTTTAAAGGTCTATTCATTGTCCGAATAATGTGGTGCCCCCCCCATTGGCTGGTGCCCCAGGGCATTCACCCGATGCAATATATGGATAATCCGGGTTTGCACACTCTAATCAGCTAATTAACTAAAAACACCTGCAAACACCTTTAAATGGTCCCTCAGTCCAGTTCTGTAGGCTACACAATCATGGGGAAGACTGCTGACCTGACAGTTGTCCAAAAGACGACCATTGACACCTTGCACAAGGAGGGCAAGACACAAAAGGTCATTGCTAAAGAGGCTGGCTGTTCACAGAGCTCTGCGTCTGTGGTATTATGTTAGTTAGAACATAATGATAATAAATATATGGTGTGACGCTTCTGCTGTAGACCAATGGGAATGAGTTGGGGATAGAGGGGAGAGCATGCGCAGTGGGAAAGCGGCAGATTGGATTGAATGGTGGAACTGTATGGTTAATAAAGTACGAGATATATTTAGTTAACAGTTGTCTCACGCGTTTATATTACGAAACACGACATGGTGTCAGAAGTGCTGTTGAACTAAATCAGTACAGAGAAGATCTACCAGTGATGTGCCTAATCGACAGGCTGTATGAGCGATTCCACGTTACATGCTGAAGGCGAGCTGGCTAGCGGACAAGAAGACGAGCAGCTGGCTAACGGCAACGTGCCGCAAGAGGAAGAGGAAGCTAGCAGAATGGCTGCTACAAATGCGACGTTCAACATTCAGCCCAGGGTTTCCGTTAGAAAAAATGTGTGCCGGTCAACGTGTCCGGGAAGATTTCAATTTACCGGACAAACGTGAGATATTCCGGTCATCATATTCAAATATAATATAGCTGTTTGTCGCGGTGATTACTGTTGTGTAGCCTAGCCTATTATATTCCGTTTAATGTCTATTTCTCATCCGATACGATTAGATGCGAGCTATATAATAAATATAATATAGGCTTTCATGATTCGCATGCGCGCTATGCCATGTCCAGCGCTGAACGCGCGCCACAATGTCAACGGAGTCGCTGTGGCGGTAAATGCCTTCACTCAAGACACAATCTGGAGCCTTAACTGCTTTCAGTAGCTCAGTCAGTCCTACATACTGATGACATGCGATGCCATTTTTTGCCATGTGAAATGCAACTTGTAGCTGAGAGTGCAGCTTATTGTTAGCCGTTTCATTAGCCTTCTCACAGTGGCCTTTCATAGCGGTTTGCTGTTGCCTCAAACTGACCGCCGATATGTGCTCACTGCACCGACTGTGATCAGTGAGACATTCTCATATTCGTTGCTCCTCTCATGAATCCGTTATTCCTCCCCGATTTTTTGCACGGTGAGCAGAACATTTTTCCTTCCCCATCTAAACGCAGCCAGGGGAAATGTTCTTTCCATTTAACTCGGAACCCTCGAGCCGCCTCCATCTCTTCAGAGTCAGACTTCTCCTCAGACTCATTGTAGCTTGGTTTCATGAAGTAATTGTTAAGCTTACTTTGTCTTGCCATGTTTACCTCTCGCTCGCTATGGTGCACTTTGAGCTGCAACGTTTGCAGGTTAAAAGCGCTAGCCTATACAAATACAAGTTATTATTATGGTGGCCCGCTGCGCAGGGTTGCCAGATGGGCCGGGTTATCGCCGAATGGGCTACTGGGTTTAGCTGTAATAGACTGGTTAGTTTGGCTGTATTGTCAATCCCATCTGGCAACCCTGCCGCTGTTTCGCATAGGCTAGCCTACACATTAGCAGTCATCATCATGCCGGCGTCAAATCATATCATAATAAAAGAAATATATAGCCTATATATTCGTCTTTTTTAATATAGAAGGAATCAGAATGTGAACTTTAGCGAATTGTATTCAAATTGTGCTTAGAGGGAATTATTTTCACCGTACATTATGACCGAAGAGGTTTAAATTTGTCGGACTTCAACAAATTTTACCGGACAAAGACCGGTAATTACCGGTTAACGGAAACCCTGATTCAGCCGCCGGAGCCTTTTGATTGTTCTAAGCCGCTCGAGTGGACAAAGTGGATACGGAGATTTGAGAGGTTCCGACAGGTAAGCAATCTTGCCGCCAGCTCTGATGATAATCAGGTGAACACTTTGATTTATTGTATGGGAGATGAGGCCGACGATGTTTTGAGGGGTTTGAAACTCAGCGAGGAAGACCTGCATCTGTACAGTAAAGTGAGGGATGGCTTTCAATCTTTCTTTGTAGTGAAAAAGAACATTGTGTATGAACGTGCGCGATTTAACATGCGCAAACAGGAAGCAAATGAGACCGTGGATGCATTTGTCACTGCCTTGTATGCATTGGCAGAGCACTGCAATTATGGACAATTGCATGATGAACTGATCAGGGATAGGTTAGTGGTAGGGCTGGCAGACTTGCGGCTCTCAGAACGCATGCAAATGGAAAAAGACTTGGACTTAGAAAAAGCTATCAACATGGCGAGACAATCAGAGGAGATCAAAAAGCAGCAAAGCACACTGAGGAGTGACAGCAGCAGTAGTGCAGTGCAGATGGACGTCAGCTCTGTAGACAGAGTGGTTAAAGGGAGGCCAAAGGAAAAGCCCAAACCTAACATGTATAAGAGCTTTGGAGCAAAGGCACACAGCAGCCAGAGCAGCTCCCAGTGCTACAAATGTGGTGGCGCGCCACACCCCAAGCTGGAGTGTCCTGCCAACGAGGTGAAGTGTCATTCCTGTGGAAAAATGGGTCACTACAAGCGTGTGTGCCTTGCAGGTAAAGCTGTGCACGGTATTGAAGAAGAGGAGGAGGGCTGGTTCCTTGGTTCTGTGACGTCAGAGGCTGATCCATGGATCGTAGAAATAGAAGTGATGGGAAAACAGGTCACCTTCAAGCTCGATACTGGAGCCGATGTCACTGTTGCGTCACAGGCTGTTTTTGCTAACATGTTTTCTAACACACAGCCACCCATTCTCCACAAAGCAGAGAAACCTTTGTTTGGTCCAGGACGAATGCCGCTGGACGTGGCAGGGTTCACCAAGCTGCAGCTGGGGAGAGGAGGCAAGCAGACCACGGAGAAGGTCTATGTGGTGAATAACCTGAGCACGCCTTTGCTTGGGAGGCCAGCCATCGTAGCCCTGGGCTTACTCCTCCGTGTCAACAGCGTCGACATGGAGACCCTCAAGACGACCTACCCCAAGCTGTGCAGTGGCCTGGGTGAGGTACAACAAGCATACACCATAAAACTCAAACCGGGTGCTGTGCCATTTTCCTTGAAAACCCCCAGGAGGATTCCGCTGCCTATGATGGGGAAAGTCAGAGATGAGCTCCAGCGCATGGAGAACCTGGGTGTCATCAGCCGCGTGGAAGAGCCAACCGACTGGTGCGCCGCCATGGTGGTCGTCCCCAAAAAGGACGGTAAATCAGTGCGTCTATGTGTGGATCTGACCGGCTTGAACAAGTTTGTATGCAGGGAGAAGTACATTCTGCCGTCGATAGAGCAGAGCCTCGGGATGCTTGCCGGAGCAAAGGTGTTCAGTAAACTGGACGCAAACATGGGGTTTTGGCAGGTTCCACTTGCAGCAGAATCAGCCAAGTACACTACGTTTATCACCCCATTCGGAAGGTTTCATTTCAACCGCCTTCCTTTCGGAATTGCCTCAGCACCTGAACATTTTCAGTGCATGATGGCGGAGGTAACCGAGGGGCTGGAAGGTGTGATATGCCACATCGATGACCTGCTGGTGTGGGGGCGGGATCAGGAAGAGCACGATGCTCGACTCCACGCAGTACTGCAAAGGGTGGAAAGGGCCCACATCACCCTGAATATGGACAAATGTGAACTCTCAAAGAGTGAGGTGGTCTTCCTGGGCCAGATCGTCACGGCTACAGGGGTCCGCCCAGACCCGAGGAAGACGGAGGCCATCATGGAGATGAAGGAGCCCGCAAACGTCAGCGAGCTGCGAAGCTTTCTTGGAATGGTCAATCAACTGGGAAAATTCATTCCCCAGTTAGCAGAAAAAGACAAGCCGCTCCGTGACCTTCTCTCGAAAAGAAACAGCTGGGCCTGGGACGTGGCCCAGGTGACAGCATTCAGAACACTGAAGGAAGCCCTGTCCTCTCCTCCAGTGCTGGCGGTCTATGATCAAAAGAGAGACACCAAAGTGTCAGCCGACGCGTCCTCGTTCGGCTTGGGAGGTGTTCTGCTCCAGAGGTGGGGGGTTGAATGGAAGCCTGTGGCTTACGCGTCTCGGTCCCTCACTCCCACAGAACAACGATACGCACAGATCGAGAAGGAGGCCCTGGGCCTCACATGGGCCTGTGAACGGTTCCAGGATTTCCTCATAGGAAAACACTTCTGCCTGGAGACCGACCATAAACCCCTTCTCAGCTTACTGGGAGGCCAAGCCCTGGATCTTCTGCCGCCAAGAATCCAGCGTTTCAGGATGCGGTTGATGCGCTACTCATACTCTATCGTGCATGTGCCAGGAAAATCACTCTGGACAGCAGACACGCTGTCGCGCTCCCCAGTGACAAGATCCAGGTCTACATCAGAAGAGGAGCTAATGGAGAGCACCAATATATATATATGTGGACTGTGTAATGGACAATCTACCCGTTGGTGCCTCATATATGGAAAACCTGAGGAAGGAGCTAAATGCTGACAGTGTCTGCTCACGTGTTATGATGCTGTGCACAGAGGGATGGCCTGACCACGCAAGCCAGGAACCTGTGCTGAAGAGCTACTGGCGAGAGCAAGCTACGCTCACAGTGGAAGACGGTCTACTGCTGAAAGGCACACGACTGGTGATACCTTCAGTAATGAGGAACGACGTGCTGGCCAGACTACACGAAGGACACCAAGGTGTTGTGAAGTGCAAGGAGCGCGCCCGCCAGTCTGTGTGGTGGCCTGGACTCAGCCAACAGGTAAATGAAATGGTGCTCAATTGCAGGGCATGCATTCAGGAGCGACAGAATCCCCGAGAACCTCTCATGCCGTCAGAGTGCCCTGAAAGACCATGGCAGAAGTTGGGGGCCGACCTGTTCGTCCTGGGAAAAGACACATACCTACTCGTCGTCGATTACTTCTCCAGGTATGTTGAGATTGCCCAATTGTCTCACACCAGGTCCACAGACATTATTGTACATCTGAAGTCCATGTTTGCCCGCCATGGCATCCCGGAGGTCGGATAATGGGCCTCAGTTTTCTGGTCAAGCCTTCACCTCCTTTGCTGCTGCGTACAGGTTCAGACACATCACCAGCAGCCCAAGGTTTCCACAGAGTAATGGTGAAGCAGAAAGGGCAGTCCAGACTATGAAGAACCTCCTGAAAAAAGCGAGCGACCCCTACCTGGCTCTACTCGCCTACCGAGCCACACCCCTTCAGAGTGGGTACAGCCCAGCCCAGCTCCTCATGGGCCGACGTCTGCGCACCACGGTGCCAGTGCTGCCCTCTCGACTGGTCCCTACACTGCCGGACAGCGACCCGTTCGCGCAGAAAGAGGAGGTGAAAGGGAGGTCGGATGCGGTAAACTACAACCGGCGACACCGTGCAAGACCCCTCTGTGACCTGTCATCGGGAGAGCAGGTATGAGTCACGGATGCTAAGACGTCGGGAACTGTGCTCCGAAACCACTCTACTCCGAGGTCCTACCTGGTGGGCCTGCCCCAGGGGGTGGTGAGACGCAACCGACAGCATCTGATACCCCTACACACACCTACACAAGACAGGGGCTCCCCGCCGCAGCAACAAGCCCCGGAGCCGGCCCCAGACCCGACCCCTGGGCAGGCTCCCATGTCACCTGCAGTCGGAACACAGGCCCCACCTGCAGAGACTCCCACGCTCAGAACAAGGGGGGGAGAGCAGTGGTTAAACCTAGGGTGTTTGACATGTAACTGAGAAATGTGGACAAGTGTTTTTATAAGGTGTTTACCCCAAAAAAAAAAAAAAAGAGTATATGGGTAATGTTACTGTTGTATTTAAAGAAAAGTTATTCCATGTTACGTTGGATGGGGTCTAGTTTGAGCACTTTTAGTAGCCCTGTTAGTTTTGAGATTTATGGATCACAAACCGCTATAGTTTGTAGTACAGGATTTACACAGGGACAGACCTTTACAACAAAAGAGGCAGAATAATCCTCTAAGGTCTGACGAGGCAAAGGCAGTCTACCCTTTGTCTCTAGAAAGGGGAGATGTGGTATTATGTTAGTTAGAACATAATGATAATAAATATATGGTGTGACGCTTATGCTGTAGACCAATGGGAATGAGTTGGGGATAGAGGGGAGAGCATGCGCAGTGGGAAAGCGGCAGATTGGATTGAATGCTGGAACTGTATGGTTAATAAAGTACGAGATATATTTAGTTAACAGTTGTCTCACGCGTTTATATTACGAAACACGACAGTGTCCAAGCAAATTAATAGAGGCGAAGGGAAGGAAAAGATGTGGTAGAAAACAGTGTACAAGCAATAGGGATAACCGCACCCTGGAGAGGATTGTGAAACAAAGCCGATTCAAAAATGTGGGTCGAGATTCACAAAGAGTGGACTGCAGCTGGAGTCAGTGCTTCAAGAACCACCACACACAGCCGTATGCAAGACATGGGTTTCAGCTGTCGCATTCCTTGTGTCAAGCCACTCTTGAACAAGAGACAGCGTCAGAAGCGTCTCGCCTGGGCTAAAGACAAAAAGGACTGGACTGCTGCTGAGTGGTCCAAAGTTATGTTCTCTGATGAAAGTACATTTTGCATTTCCTTTGGAAATCAAGGTCCCAGAGTCTGGAGGAAGAGAGGAGAGGCACAGAATCCACGTTGCTTGAAATCCAGTGTAAAGTTTCCAGTGATGGTTTGGGGTGCCATGTCATCTGCTGGTGTTGGTCCACTGTGTTTTCTGAGGTCCAGGGTCAACGCATCCGTCTACCAGGAAGTTTTAGAGCACTTCATGCTTCCTGCTGCTGACCAACTTTATGGAGATGCAGATTTCATTTTCCAACAGGACTTGGCACCTGCACACAGTGCCAAAGATACCAGTACCTGGTTTAAGGACCATGGTATCCCTGTTCTTAATTGGCCAGCAAACTCGCCTGACCTTAGCCCCATAGAAAATCTATGGGGTATTGTGAAGAGGAAGATGCGCCAGACCCAACAATGCAGAAGAGCTGAAGGCCACTATCAGAGCAACCATGGGCTCTCATAACACCTGAGCAGTGCCACAGACTGATGGACTCCATGCCACGCCGCATTGCTGCAGTAATTCAGGCATAAGGAGCCCCAACTAAGTATTGAGTGCTGTACATGCTTATACTTTCCATGTTCATACTTTTCAGTTGGCCAACATTTAAAAAAAAACTTGTTTTGTATTGGTCTTAAGTAATATTCTAATTTTCTGAGATACTGAATTTGGGGTTTTCATTAGTTGTCAGTAATAATCATCAAAATTAAAAGCAATAAACACTTGAAATATATCAGTCTGTGTGGAATGAATGTATACATTATACAAGTTTCACTTTTTGAATGGAATTACTGAAATAAATCAACTTTTTGATGATATTCTAATTATATGACCAGCACCTGTATAATGACATTTCCACCATAAATTGATGGAGAAAGGGCACAAATTGGTGCAAATCAGTTCACCAGAATGCAAGAAATTAAGTGTTTGATGCTCGTTTAAGGACCCCCAGACAGCCCTGCTTCATGGGTCCCCCCCGATGTCAAACACCACTGGTACCACCTCCGCCTCATTTTGAGCCAGGAAAAACCCTGAGTAGTGACGGGAAGCCTTATGGGACGTGGTGCCAAGAAGGAGAATATAAGTGATAGTGGCTTAATAAGTAATCAGTTTGTTCTTTTAAAGACATGTATATATTTTATTCTGTATTGTTATAGTGATAGTGGCTTAATAAGTGATGCAATCAGTTTGGCCTTTTAAAGACATCTAAATATATTATTTTATTTTGTATTGAGTATAAAACAGTATTATGAATGAATGAATGAATGGTCTTTATTGTCATTAATACAGTACAGGTACCATACAACGAAATTTAGCATGGGGGGCTCCCCTGGTGCTTGGAACAAGACTAAAAACACGAGGGCCGAGGGTAAAATAAAAAAGGGAAAAGAGCTGGTTTACATAAATAAAGGCTATGTACACTATCTACTACTGTATACTACTATACTATACAATAAAACACTGTGCTGTACTCTATGCTATGCTATAAATATCCTAACTTTTCCTATATCTGAACCTTATGTACACAAGGGTTGTCATATTGCACATAGTATTGTTGCACATTCATTTAAAGTATTAATGCATTTTAACATTGAGACAAGAAGCTGTCTTCTGTACCCGCTCTCCCAATATCTCAAACTGTGACCCCCTCCCCAAGAAAAAGTTTCAGGCACAGGATTTTTCTCACTTTAAGCCCTGTATATTGCATTATATTACATTATATTTTGAATGGTCATCTGGTGCCTGAATATTGTGTTTTCCTTTACATAAATAATAACATTTCCACCATAAAGTGATGCATTAAGGGCCCAAATTGGTGCATATCAATTCACCAAAATGCAAGAAATGAAGCTCTGGTCCCTACCAATGTTGAGACCAAACCTACTCCCTTGATTTATTTAAAAAAAAAATGATTCTGATTGTTAACCCCAGTAAGGGTAGTGATGAGGTTCAGACAGTTGTTAAAACTTAGTTAAGTTATATAATAAATGTAAATTTAAAAGATATAGAGAGATGAAAAGTACAGTATGAGGATGTGGAAATATATTTAATAATTATATGTCAATATGAAATCAATTTGAAGCTATGAAGACACAAACATTGCATTGCCATGAATTATTAGATGCGAAAATACGAAATGTTACGACATGTCACGCCCATTTCCGGTATAAACCACACCCACTTCCGGTCTATCCGAATACAGATATTAAACAGATATGTGACAGGGCATGGTTAAAAAGTCCGCAAGTAGGGCAAAATAATTTTTCTGTTTTTTCCAGATTATGAAAGGGTAGATTGTAAGCTTTAAAATGATGTGTCATACATTGAAATCTGAAACAAGTTGAAGCAGTCATGGATATTTGAATGTTGATACTAGGGCTGCAACTAACGATTATTTTGGTAGTCGACTAATCTGTCGATTATTTTTTCGATTAGTCGCGATTAGTCGTTGTAATGTTTAGACCACCTACTGCCACCCGGTGGTAGACTCGATACACTGTCAAGGGTCAAGACCCGGTCATGCGCAGTCCGGAAGCAGTCAATGCATATGCTGTAATGCGTGCACATCGAATAACTAAAGAGTCCAATTGATATCCAGTGTGTGTCTCATCATTTATACATTATATTCTTGCTACACGTCAGAATATCACAATGGCGACGAGGATTCAAAGTGGAAACGCCACCAGTGTCGATTTTTGAAGGAGGAAGAAGAAGAATCCGTCCGGAAAAGTCGAAGTGAGTAGTTAGCTAGCAAGAAGCTAAGCTAAGCTACCCAGGCTAACGCTAGTATCATGCAGTCTGCATTTTCGGGCCACATGGCCATACAGCCATTCGACACAGAAACCGATCCCAGTTCGCTTGGAACGCGATGGAACAAATGGATCAACCGATTTGAAAATTACACCGTAGCCACAAACATTACTCAAGAAATAAGGAAAAGGGCACTGCTGCTTCACTTAGCTGGAGAGAGAGTCCATGATATCTACGACACGCTGGCTGACGACAGTGATGACTATGAAAACACAAAGACGAAGCTCCACGGATATTTCTCACCGAAAAAGAACACACACTACCTTGTGTACAAGTTCAGACAAGCCATACAGCTTCCCGGTGAGTCTTTAGACACATTTCATACCAGACTGAGGATGCTAGCTAAAGATTGTGAATTTGCAGATGCAGACAGAGAAATAGTCGCGCAAATAATACAGAGCTGTACCTCATCACGGCTGCGCAGGAGAGCGCTCAGAGAGCCAAACATGACTTTGACTAATATGTTAGACCTAGGAAGAATGTTAGAGATCTCTGAACAACAGGCAGAAAGCATAGAAGAGAAGGCTGTCACCGCAATCAATGCACTGCATCTCAAGGGCGCCAAACAGCAACATGCAGCATACAGGCACAAAGAGAAGAGCTTGAAATGTAGAAACTGTGGAGGAAATTATCCACACGAGGGTGACTGTCCAGCCAGAGGGAAGGACTGCAGGGCCTGTGGAAAGCCTAACCACTATGCCAAACACTGCCGTGGTCAGAAATTTGCACATCAAAGCCAAGAGGAAGACACAGCTCACTACAAGCAGCGGAGCACTAAGAAAGTGAACCAGGTGACAGCATGCTCCGAGACCAAATCAAGAGACTCATCAAGTGGAGACGAAAGGTATGTGTATGTAATCAACAGCACAAGTATACAGCAACCCCAGACCAACATCAAGCTGAATGGTGTCAGTGTTAAAATACTGATTGATTCAGGAGCAGCTGTCAACATAATTAATGAAGATGTGTTAAACACACTTGACCCAAAGCCCATGCTCAGCACAGCCATGATCAAAATATTTCCATATGGGTCCAACAACGCTCTACCTATCATTGGTAAATTTGCATGCAAAGTACAGGCTACTAACAAGCGGACAGAGAGTGTGTTCTACGTTCTCAGAGGCGACGCCGGACAATCTCTGCTCAGCTACGCAACTGCCAGTGAACTAGGGCTGATCCAGATCATCAATATGGTGAACACGCCGCCAGTGATGCCACCCAGTGGGCGTACTGTCGCAGATGAGCTCGTGCAGAGCTACCCAGAGCTTTTCACCGGAATCGGAAAGCTGAAAGACTTCCAGGTGAAACTGCATATAGACCCCGACATCCAACCGACGTGCCAGCCGCACAGACGGGTCCCTTTCCATGTCCGTCAGAAGGTCGAGGCGGAGCTTCAGAAGCTGGAGAACGACGGTATCATTGAAACTATATCTGGACCAACACCCTGGGTTTCCCCGATCGTCACACCACCGAAGCCAAAAGACCCTGATAAAGTCCGAATCTGCGTTGATATGCGTCAGGCGAACACAGCAATTCAGCGAGAACGACATATCACCCCAACAATGGACGATGTAATACACGAGCTGAACGGTGCCAAGGTATTCTCGAAGTTGGACCTCACAGCAGGCTACCACCAGCTCGAGCTGCATCCAGAGAGTCGTTACATCACAACGTTCACAACACACCTCGGGCTAAGAAGATACAAACGCCTGAACTTCGGTATATCATCCGCCGCTGAAGTGTTCCAGAACGCCATCTGCCAGACGCTGCAAGGTATACCGGGCGTGAAGAACCTCAGCGATGACATCATCATCTATGGCGTCTCTCAGGAAGCACACGACGACACTCTGAGAGCAGTGTTTAAAAGACTGAAAGACAGTGGTTTGACACTCAATCGCAACAAATGCGAATTCAACAAGCAGCGCCTTGAATTTTTTGGGTTCATTTTTTCTGCCGACGGGATTTCTGCAGATCCAAAGAAGGTGTCAGCCATTCACGACGCCAGCGACCCCAAAGATCCAGGTGAGATCAGAAGTCTTCTGGGCATGGCCAACTACTGCGCCAGGTTCATAAAGGACTACTCAACCATCACTGCACCGCTCCGTGGGCTCACGAAGAAGGACGCTCCGTGGCAGTGGGGCAGTGATCAAGCTACGGCACTCCAGACGCTCAAGGACAGCCTGACGAGCGACACAACAATGTCATATTTCGATCCCAGGAAGGAGACGGAGCTCATTGTTGATGGAAGTCCGGTGGGGCTAGGCGCCATCCTCTGTCAGAAAGGAGGAGGGGGAGAGAAGCGCATCATAGCCTACGCCAGCCGCGCACTCAGTGATGTAGAAACGAGATACTCGCAAACAGAACGTGAGGCCCTAGCCATCATCTGGAGCTGCGAACATTTTCACCTGTATCTGTATGGACATCCATTCACCATGGTAACCGACCACAAACCATTGGAGATGATATGGAATAACCCGAGATCAAAACAACCTGCACGGATCGAGAGATGGGGCCTCAGACTACAGCCGTACAACTTCAGAGTGGAATATAGAAAAGGAGCTGACAATCCAGCTGACTACATGTCTAGACACCCTCTCCCGGTACAGTCGTCACAGAACACAAGAGCATCCAAGGTTGCAGAGGAGTACGTTAACTTCGTAGCACTTCAAGCAACACCCAAGGCGATGACACTACAAGAGATACAGCGAGAGACATTGAAAGACACACTCCTGCAACAGGTCAGTGCACACATCAGAAATAACTCATGGCGTTTAATCACAGACCGCTCACCAGGTGCTGCTGCACTGAAACCATACAAGCTCGTCAGTGATGAACTCACAGTGTCCACAGGTAACGACATCATACTGCGAGGCACCAGGATTGTCATACCTGCAGCTCTACAGCAGAGGGCGCTGCAGATTGCTCATGAAAGCCACCAGGGCGTAGCTAAGACAAAGGCCCTACTCAGAGAAAAGGTATGGTTCCCTACCATAGACCAACAGGTAGAGACCATCACCAAGACCTGCCTCCCATGTCAAGTGAACACTCCAGTTACCCGGACCGAACCACTCAAAATGTCTGAGCTGCCAGACGCACCATGGCACAGTGTTAGTGCTGACTTTTATGGCCCACTCCCATCGGGAGAATATCTGTTAGTTATAGTCGATGACTACACACGATACCCAATTGTTGAGCCAATTCGATCTACCTCAGCAAACACAGTCATACCAGTCATGGACAAAGTCTTCTCCATGTTTGGAATCCCAAGAACTGTTAAGACTGACAACGGACCTCCTTTCAACAGCAACCAGTTCGCTGAGTTTGCCAACTACCTAGGGTTCAAGCACAGGAAGATAACACCTCTATGGCCACAAGCTAATGCCACAGCTGAGAGATTCATGCGCACCGTCGGGAAAGTACTCAGAATCGCCCAGATGCAGAGGATGCCATGGAAACAACAGCTGCACGTCTTCCTGCGTGAGTACAGGTCCACTCCCCACAGCACGACGAACACGTCACCTGCCGAGTTACTATTCCAACGGAAGATGACCACCAAGCTACCCTCAGCAGACACAATCACCATCCCTGCTGACGAAGAGATACGCAGAATCGACAGAGAGGCCAAGGCAAAGATGAAAGCTCTCTCAGATGCTCGACGACACGCTACGCCTTCTGACATCAAGCCAGGAGACACCGTCCTGTGTCGTCAACCAAAACAGAACAAGCTTACTACGCCTTACAACGCAGAGCCGCTCACAGTAATCGATGTCAAAGGTTCCATGATAACAGCTGGAAGAAGTGGTTACACCACCACTAGGAACAGTTCATTCTTTAAGAAGATTGTCCGAGACAACCCAAATACTCTAATGGACTTAAGTTCAGAGGTCAGTGAGGAAGTAGGCCCAGCTACGCCTCCACCCGCACCTCCGCCGAGGTATCCAGTTAGGGAGAACAGACAACCTCCCGCATACCTGCGTGACTTCGATTAAAGAGCAGGAGTACCAAAGGACTGTTAACATGTTCTTCCGAGTTAACAATGTTCCAAGTTAATGGACTGTTTGAATGTTATGCACTTTATTATTTATTAAAAAAAAAGGAGTGATGTAATGTTTAGACCACCTACTGCCACCCGGTGGTAGACTCGATACACTGTCAAGAGTCAAGACCCGGTCATGCGCAGTCCGGAAGCAGTCAATGCATATGCTGTAATGCGTGCACATCGAATAACTAAAGAGTCCAATTGATATCCAGTGTGTGTCTCATCATTTATACATTATATTCTTGCTACACGTCAGAATATCACAGTCGTGTGGCTTTTCGCTGCGCGTAAATGGCGACGCAGAAGCATAAATCCGGCTTAACTAGCTATCTAACCTAACGTTACGCCAAGCTACAGCTGCTCACAGAGCTAGTTGACTGGCTAGCTAGCATTGCTGGCTAGACTACAGACAGCTCACGTTAGTAGGCTACGCTTGGCGCTGTTTATCTTACAGACAGCTCGCTGGTGGACTCAACATAATTGAAATAGCATTCACTTATCAAGCATCATTCATGATCATCCACCATGACTACCTGGTATTTTAATAGCGACCACCCCTCACTTCATTTCATCTCGCGTTCTCCTGGCTTCAACATGGAAAACCCCTGCTACGTAACGTTACATACAAGCGCCTCTGTCTGTCACATGCGTGCCACAGGGCAAATAAATTAATAGCACAAACGCTCATAGCATGTACAGCCCTGTCCATGAGACGTTGTTTTCCAACATGTAACAGTAAAGCTAACATAAACATTACGACCCTATAAACAATATAACGTTAGCCAGTTGGCTAACAACGTTAGCTAAAACTTACCCAGCTGATTCTTGCATGGCTCCCGTTTAAAAAAAAAAAAAAATCCCGTTTTTTTAATGTAATTTTTGTATGCGATTAGTCGACAACAGCATTTCACGTCGACGAATTTTCATAGTCGATTAGTCGTGACTAGTCGACGAATCGTTGCAGCCCTAGTTGATACCCCCTGAACCACCGTACTGACATATCCAGCCTCAAAGTCTTCAGAGACGTTTTTCACAGAGGTAATAATAATAATAATAATAATAATAATTCATTACATTTATATAGCGCTTTTCCGAGGCTCAAAGACGCTGACAATACAGGAGATACGGAAAAACACAAAAACAACAAGCAACATGGACACATGGAACACAGAATCAGCGAACGGGGAGGGGGGGGGGTGGTTAGGGGTAGGGGAGGCTGTATGCATATCAGGGGGGTGGCAGGGTTAGGGGAAATGGGTAGGGGTAGGGGAGGTTGTATGCGTGTCCAGGGGGGGGGGGTGGCCGGGATGGGGGAGATGGCTAGGGGTAGGGGAGGCTGTAGGCATGGGAGAACAGGTAGGTTTTGAGGTGGGATTTAAAAGTGAGGAGTGAGGGTGAGTCTCTGAGTGGTTGAGGGAGAGAGTTCCAGAGGCGGGGTGCAGCTCGTGAAAAGGCACGGTGACCGAAGCCTTTGAGTTTTGAGGGTGGGACAGTGAGGGGAACAATGGATGAGGATCGGAGGGTACGGGTAGGGCGGTGGGGGAGAAGTAATGGGTGGGAACAATAGCTGGCTAACTCCACCCTAATCACTCCCTCAAGATAACCACACCCTCAAGACAACCACTCCCCCATTACACTACCTGTCATTATCTACCTGTCATCTGTCAGTGGGGTTGTCAGTTAACCCTCAGGTAACAAACATGTTGACATGTTTAACTTGCAAAATACTAATACTAATAATCATAATTAAAGATTCATGATTTTTTTATTGCCATGTGTGCCAAAAGTTGATTACATCCCATTACAAGTACAAGAGTACAATTCATGGCAATGTAAAAAATTAGGCAAGATACAATTGAGCAATACAATAATAGAATGGTAAAAAATAATAATGTTGTGTCCGTGTGTATGTATTTATCATTATAGTCCATAAAGCATCTAGTATAGTATAGTGGATAGTGTACATAGCCTTTATTTATGTAAACCAGCTCCTTCCCTTCTTGTGATTTTTTTTTTAAAGTGTTTTTTTTTTTTTTTCCTTTCCTAACACCAGGGGAGCCACCCCTCCTAAATGTCGTTGTTTGGTACCTGTACTGTAGCAATGACAATAAAGACCATTCATTCATTCATTCATAGTGGGACTTCGGTGTAGTTCCTTCCCATCCCATCTGGGCATCAAAGCTGTAATAAAAAAAGAAGACAAAAAGAAGTACATTTAACATGATTGTCCACTGTTACCAACACCACTTTTACGAAATAGCCTACTACTATCTTCATAAAATAGAATTGCTTATACAATGACATTGACAAATACCTGAAGTGCTGGTGACTCACATCAAGGTGTCATCTCTCAGAACCTCTCACCTCGTCATTCTGTAACACAAATGTCAGGTCAGAAGTGTGGACACTTCTCTAGTGTAGGTTTTCCATAGACTCTCAGTGTACTGTACTTGTATTGTAAGAAGTAGGCTAGTGAAATCATTTCAATTCACAGTATTATTCTACAGCAAATCTAGATATCAATGAATTAATCATTATTTTTGATTCCACACAACATTACTAAATGTCATTACAAAAGCATTTACTTTTTCTATAATCTATTATATCTCTGACAAAGCTACCTAGCTAGCTAACAAGCTAACACTTGTTTGGCTAGCTGGTACACACAAACACACTAAAATGGTGCATGAAACATATTACAGTATGTTGCATGTTTAGTCGGTCTGCAACAAATGTATTTATTCATTATGTTTTATCTTTGACAACGAATTTCTTCCTCCCACCATCTCATTAGTTTTGGAGAGGGGTGGTATGATTGTGGTGAGCACAGTTTCAGTGGTTTGATAACTGATGCTAACAAATGCGTAAATCTACCTTACTCACAAAACAACAAATAACTGTTTGGCTATCCTAAGTAAACAACACAAAATCCTAGTAAACAACACATGTAACTCACTAAAACTTACCCAAGAACACAGCAGAAGGTCTGTCTGCAGACGACTGCTCCATGAACTGATGTGGAGATCAGTCTGAAATTCCGTTGTCTTCTTCGTCATCGTCAGATTCGGAGTTCCCGTTCGGAGTTTTCATTATGTATAGTCCAATATTAAGGAGTTCATTAATTGCCTACTGTCGATATGAAATTCTGTTGATAGCATTAGCGAGCCTTCAGCATCCATCTTGTAAACTTGTCAACAAACAGCTCCACACACATGGCTCCTTAACATACAGCTGGGGTGGGCATGTGGCTACACACACTGCCACACTAATATCCCCCACCCGACTTTGATAACTAACTGTAGGTATTTAGTGAATGTAAAACTGTTGGATATGATATTGAGTGGGTTCTTCATTGCTTCAATTTTCGTCCTATGTCAAAAAACGGAAAACACATTTTTTCACAACAAGACTTGTTTGGCTCGATGGCAAGCTTTTACAATTGCCGAGATGGGGACCTTTTAATGAAACCCTGTCACATATTTTTGGGATTAAACACATACAGATACAGATAATGACGTCTCGTTACACCCCTAGGTATTACCTAAGCTAATTACCCAGCTTATTATTATTATTTATGATTGTTGTAACTGTTATTGTAACTGTCTTTTAATGATACAAAAAAGTCTTCAATCAGAATCAGAATTTATTTTACAGTACACAAGAATAAAAATCTTTCGCTTTGGTTCTTCAACAAGGTACATAGTCACAATAATAAGTAAATAAGTAAAGTAAGTAATGATAAGTAATAAAGTGTATAAGTGATGGTAGTCGCACTACAGCAGAACAATAGTGCGACAAGCTGTGCAAAGTACAATCAGTGTGCAAACATTAGTGTTAGTCACTGGGTCAGATAGACTTTTCAAAGATAACTTTACAGTACATAGCTAGCTATTGCTAACATTATCACCTAGCAATGTTATTACTGTAGCTAATTAGCCAGCTTATTATTATGGAGGCATTAAGGTAGTTGTAACTGTTATTCTTTTAATGATCCAAACAAATCATCAATCAGAATAAGAATAACTAAGAGTAATATGCTGATGTCTTGTGCTGGAAATAGTGTAGTGCTCAGTAGTCAATGTCCAGCCTTATAGTTCAGTTTCAAGTTGTATTTGCCATGCAACAAGTACAAGTATAGTTGGAACTGAGGGCAACAACTGAGAACATACAACAGACTATACACAGGTAAGCATGCAAGGTCTGTGAATTGACTATCAGTAGCTAATAAATCATGACACAGTTAAAAATTCTGTATCTATGCCCAACTGTTCTTGTTATTCAACAACATATTGCCAGAGTGTGTGGTGTACTTCAATGAGCACTCGGCTCTGAGTTCTTGAGCTGCTGTGTCTGGTGGGGTGGGGGGCATCAAAGCTGCAACAGAAGGAAGAAAGTACATTAAAATATTGCCTACAGTTACTGGCACTCCATATTCATAAAATAATACCATACCATGTTCATAAAATAGCTAGCCTAATACATGACAATGATAATTACCTAAAGTGCTGGTAACTAAGTATGTTTATCCAACTCCGTAGTTCCTCCAGGTCCAGGTAGTAGATGATGGTCAGTGGGGAAGTGGACCGAAGGGAGAAGGTATTAATAGAAAAAAGAGGAAGAGAAGAAAAATATTAGATGTATTGAAAATCATCAGAGTAGTGTGTTTGGCGTTAGCCAACTAGCGGCTAGCTCGTTCATAACAAAGGAAGCAACACATGTTTTAAAACTTTTAACATTTCTGTTATCTATTACACTTGATATGTTACAGTATTCCAGTATTACACACTGAACATGAGTCTTACACACAACTTTTACAACGTAGACATACTAACCGTACTTACAACGTAGACAGACTACCGAGCTACAACAATGCTAGCATGCTAACAAACAAAGGTGGCTCGGCTTGCAGACTGAACAATGTGGTTTCAGTTAGTTGCTAGTGGGTAATAATAAAGAAATGTCTAAATACTAGGGATGTTACGCTCGACGCAGTAGTCACGACACGGCGTCGATCTTCCGACGCAATGTGCGTAGATACAAATGTATCGATGCTTGTGTCAAATTGGCAAAAACCACGTGACTACTCGAACAAAGCTTCGTACGTCACACGAGCACCTCTGACGCGTGTGTCAATCGTTCCGCAAACGTGGCAGTGTTCCAAGTTTGGTACTGCATAAAATGACGTGAAACTCACTCATATTCGAGGGTTGTAGACAGAGTGGAGACATACGGAAGCTAGACAGAATTTATTGACAGAGACAGAGAGACAGAGATAGAAATAGACAGGAGATTGGTAGATATTGATAGATAGATACATAGACGGATCATGAAAAAATGGGCGCCTGGGCCTGGACGTGTAGAAAGGCCCCCCCCCCCCCCCCCCTCCCCAGCGCAAACACTTTTTTTTTTTAGAGCGCAAGTAAACACAATGCCAACAGCATATAAGACATAGCCTACGTTTACCTGCATCTCAACAGGTTTTACAGCGGAGGAGCACTCAAAGCCAACAGCACAATAACTAGAAAAAATTCACCTGTATTTCAACGACACAGGATTTACAACACAGGCATGCCACACTCAATTGAAGCCAACAACAGTACATCAAAAACAATTGGCAACACTATGGTGTCATATATAGCAACCACAGGATGGCTTTATAAGACTAAATTAATCATAAAATAGTCTTACCTTATGCAATGCATTTTTTCCTGGCTCTGCTTCATGCAAAATCATCCACGATAATATCATTAAAGTCCAGTGATTTGGTCAGTTCGCTCTCAATTGCCATGAGAGAAAGAGCCTTGAGACGGTGTTGCGTCATTTTAGTCCGCAATTCGTTTTTAATCCTGGACAGCACAGAGAATGACCGCTCCCATTCGCAATTGGTTACAGGCAGAGTCAAAAATAGCCGCAGCGCAACATAGACATTTGGAAACATAGATTGCAGGCCACAATCGATAATTACGCGGAGTAGTCCTTGTGGGCTTTTATCATCTTCAGCCTTAATAAAAGATCTGTAAAAGACCTGCACCAGTGTGACCTCGTGACCTGTCCCCAGTACACAAACTTTAACGGCGCCCTCTAGTGTCTAGTTTCTATAGCCTACTCATTAATCTAATGGGAATGTAGCCTGTATTCGCATTAGAATCTGAGTAGGCTATAGAAACTATGTAGCCCACACAAGCTTCTCTTTTTTTTGCAAGACGTGGGCCCCTATAAAATTGTTCAAAATAGTATATTCAAAAGTATATTCAAAATAGTTTTTTTACGTTCATATAAGGAATCTCATTTGTCCCAGTTACAGTAGGACATTTTCTACCGGCATCCCTGCGACAAGAAATGCAAAGGGCCAACTGATCTCTGGGGCCCCTGGGCCTGGGCCCGGTAGGCCAGTTCAGTAATATGTCTTTGGATAGATATAGAACATACAAAGATAGTCGTAGATTCATAATTGCAACACATAGGCTAACCAGATAGATACACATACATACATAAAAAAATAAAAATAAAAATACACACATACATACACCAGGCCCACATATACATACATATAGACATACATAGACAATGTGAGTGATATTGTGTGAGTGAATGTGTGAGTGATATTGAGAGAGTGTCAGAGATTGAGTGAACTTGTGCAGAGTGAGGGAGAGTTTGAGCGAGTGATAGAGAGTGAGGGTGAGTGAGAGCTAGAGAGAGAGAGGGAGTAAGGGAGAATGGAGGCAGGACGAAAAAGAGCCAGATCATATGTGTGGGAGCACTTTGACTTGCTAACTCCCAGCAAGGTCAAGTGCAGGATCTGTGCTCAGGAGTTGGCATATAGCACCAACACGTCCTCCATGCTGCGCCACCTCAGAGCAAAGCACCCAGAGACCACACCTGATGCACCCAACATGGCTGGTGCTGATGCTGGTGCAAGGCAAGGTATGTGAAATGTAGGCTATACGTGTGCCGGAATGACTCATAGAGCTTGGAATGGAGGTACATTGAAACATAATAATGTATTTAAGATCTGCAATAACATAACTACCTGTATTTATGTGGTTTTATTTTAAAGGTCGGCAAGCAGAGCTGGATGAGTGCCTACTGGACATGATCATTAAGGACTCCCAGCCATTTTCAGTGGTGGAGGATGCTGGATTTATAGGGTTTGTCCAGAAACTCGACCCTACCTACATCCTCCCCACAAGACAGGCACTGAAAATGAAGCTGGCCTCCAGATATGAGGAGGCCAAGGCCAAGGCTGAGGTGTCCCGTGCCCAGATAGTAAGCTTAACGTCAGACATGTGGACATCCATGAATATGGACGCATATCTTGCCGTCACCTGCCACTTTATCGCTGGTGATGACTGCAAGCTCTCCATCGTGCTACTGGGGGTGGCCAAATTCCCTCAGACGCACACAGCTGAGCATATCAAGGAGGCCAAGAGTGTTCTGCTGGGAGAATGGGGCCTGAAGGACAAGGTTCACTGCCTCATCACTGACAACGCCTCCAACATGATTTTGTGTGCAAAGCTGCTGGGAGTACGCCGTGTGCCGTGTTTCGCTCACAGCCTCAACCTGGTTGTGAAGAATAGCCTGGACCTCACACCTGAGCTGAAAGTCATATGCTTGAGAGCCAAAAGGATTGTAGCCTTCTTTAAGTCTAGTACCACAGGGAAGGAGAGACTGTCCGCCTTTCAGGGCCAGTTGGGGGTCCCCCAGCATAAGCTGATCCAGGAGGTGGACACAAGGTGGAACAGCACCTACCTGATGCTACAAAGAATGAAGGAGCAGCGCCAGTCAGTGGGAGCGGCCCTGGCCAGCCTGACCACAGACATCCCTGCTCTGACTAGTGGGGAATTCGATTTAATGGCTGAGTGCCTTTATTGTCACCATTTCATCGGGCAACCTTAGAGCTGTCCGAGGAGAAAAGAGTGTCGGATACTTTTTTTTTAAAATAATATATATATATTTTTTTTTAATATTTTCTGTTTTTCTCCCTCCCCTCCACCCACCCCTCCCTCTCAAACATGTCTGCATCAAAGGTGATTCCCATAATAAGAATAATGCAGCACAAGGTGTCGGAGAAGTGTGGTCGGATGACCAACCCTGCTGCCTCACAGCTGGGCCTGCACCTGGTCCGGCTCCTGACGGCAAGGTGCGGTGTGGAGGACGTTGGGGTCCTGGCATTGGCCACGCTGTTGGACCCCCGTTTTAAAATATTGGCCTTCGGTAACGCCTCCCACGCTCAGGTGGCGGTGAAGAGGTTGACTGCTGAGTGTGCTTCAGTTATTCAGAGCACACTGAACGCACCTTCAACCTCACAGGTAAATACCCTTTCCTTTGCACTATGTATTTCAACAGCAGCACATTGTATGTCCTGAACAAATTCCTCCCAGAGGACCACAAAGTTAATTTTATTTATTTTATCTTTCTCTCAGCAGTCAACCTCAGCACAGGAAATGCCTGCCGCCAAAGAGGCAGATGACTTTTGGGAGCTTCTGGACACTCGAGTTGGTTGGTTGCAAAACATAGTCAATTGTTGAGGATCACATGAAAAAGCTGTACATTTGACAACTAGGCTAATTGTTGTTGTGTTCCCAGGTGCAGCACATAATGTGAAAAGCCCAACAGCAGACGCCACGGTGGAGGTGCAGCGGTACCTGAGCGACCACTACCTCCCCAGAGGGGAGGACCCGCTGAAATACTGGGCCACACACAAGACAATAATATGTGAACTTGTTCAAGCTGGCCACCAAATATCTACATTATGCCAGCAACCACTGTCCCCTGCGAAAGGGTTTTCTCAAAAGCAGGGGACATTGTAAGCAAAAAGAGGAGCCGTCTCAGTCCCAGCACTGTGGAGAAAATCGTTTTCCTGAATAAAAATGTGTAGACTAATCTGTCCCACACAACATGTCCCACACAACCATGTCCCACACAACCATGTCCCACAGAACCATGTCCCACACAACCATGTCCCTCCCACACTTTGCCTGTTCATGTACACAAGCAATACATCTTTTATTGTTCACATAAGCACCAAGTCTTTGCTCTCTCCCCTCTGTCGTGGGCGGTCGCATTCCTTTTCGCTCTCCCTCTCCCCTGCTTTTTTTTGTTTGCTCTACACTGCACTGACAAAATGGATTTGTTAAGCTGGTCCCTGAATGCAATTGATAACCTATTTTCCACGAGGAAAGCTGGTTCGGGGGAACCTGCCTGCCCAGACGGAACTTTTGCCGCTGGTTACATCAGAGATGCCTGGGACAACTGGCGACTCGTTTGTTTGGCAGTCATGTCGATTGAGGACGTGGAAGATGTTTTCATTTTCGGATTTGTGATAGTTGGACACATTGGACTAGGTTTGAGTGCTGCCATGATCTATCGGCAAATTAAAAAGATGGGAGCAGTGATTAGCGATCTGCGCGAACTGCCCCTCCTGATCAAAGAACTGGGCAGGGTGGCTGGAATGCACGGCGCTGCGCTTACGGATCTGAACCGTAAGGTTCTGGATCTGGATCGCAGGGTGGGCAATCTTGCTGCTCCCCGAATTGGCGTATGACAGGAGACCCCAAATTTTCGAGAGGTTTGATTCTATGGAATGCTGTTTTTCCTCGCAGTGAACCCATTCACCTGATTATGGCTCAAAAGCTCCCCCATGCCCTGAAGCCTCCATGCAGCGTGCCAACCCACCCCCCCCCCCCCCCCCCCTCTGGTGAACTTTGTGCCGCCTTCTGGGGCAGTGCTCAAGGCCGTTGTCCATGGCGACACTGATTGCTGCTCTACGAAGACGGGTCGGACTGACCCAGAACATCCTCCCTCCCCCCACCCATACCTACCCCCCCCACTCCTCCCTCCCCCCGCCCATGCCACCCCGCCACCACCCCCCCCCCTCCCTTCTCTACAGTATTCTGTGGACTACAGCGCCGCACATGGCAGCTATGGTTTTACAGTTTGTTGTGTTCTGTCTGCACTGCTGTCTGTCCTGTGTTGTTTTGTTTGCATTGCATTTAGAAATGCTCTTACTGTAACGCCGAATCAAATTCCTATATGTGTATGCTTAATGTGTATGCATAAATGGCAATAAACGTTATCTCCAGCACATGTCTGTCCAGTTCCCACAATATAGCCTTGTTTTGCATTCTTTCCCTGTTCCACAAGCACATCCCAACACTGTGGCCCCTGTTATGCCATGTTGACCATCTATATCTGCCCCAATTATCAAACAGCCATGTCCCACACATGCCTAAATGTCGTTCAGATTTGTATCTTTACATAGAAATCAGAAATGGACACAACATTTGCATTTATTTATTTATTCATTCATATATATTTATTATAGTCTACTAGACACATCAACATTTAAGATCGTATATGGCCACATACACATTGACACAGTTTATCACAGCACCTTTATTGAACAAGATATCACAGATGACGGTGGGCTTATTGTATTTTGCCTCAAATTCCTGACTTGTGAATCAGTCGATACAGCCGCCATACCATGACCTGACCAGCAGATGTCATTGTGGAGCTGCTGTACCATGACCTGACCAGCAGATGGCAGTATAGAGCTGCTGTACCACGACCTGACCAGCAGATGGCAGTATGGAGCTGCTGTACCACGACCTGACCAGCAGATGGCAGTATGGAGCTGCTGTATCGACTGCATCGATAGATCGACACTTTTTCCGACACAATTGTGTCGACCTGTCAATTGCGTCGAAAGCTTCGTTTCCCCCATCACTACTAAATACACGAACACACTGGTTTCAACTAGTAACTAACAACTAACTTAACTAACAAAGGTGCTATGTACATACATAGAAGATCTTACCTGAAGTCTGGTCAAACACATTCTGGTGTAAACAAATAGCGCGCTGCTTCCTGAATCCTCCCCCGTAGCCGATGTGGTCAACCAATGAAAAAAACCTGGATCCCGTTCCTCCCCTCCTACAATAGAGAATTTCCCGGGAGAAATCAGGCTAAAAATAAGCTTATTTTGTTGATTAAGTACACGTATTTAACTATCGTAAAACTGCTAGAAAAAATAACAAGTGGGTAGTTCAAAACTTCAAGTTGCGTCTGATGACAAAAGAAGGAAATCAGATTTTTTTTCCCAGAACAACTTCGAACGCTGATTTGAAGCCTTTCCCGTTTGCGAGTTCTGTGCATGTCAGGACCAGAGGGCGGAACCCAGAAGCAGACAACGGAGAACAGGTAGTATAACAATAATAGTGATTTATTGTAGGGTTGGGGTGTTAGGGGAATCAGGCTGGAGGTAGGTAGAACAGGCAGGGGGTCAGGCAGGCGGAGTGGTCGGCAGACAGGCAGGGGGTCAGGCAGGCGGAGTGGTCGGCAGACAGGCAGGGGGTCAGGCAGGCGGAATGGTCGGCAGACAGGCAGGGGGTCAGGCAGGCGGAGTGGTCGGCAGACAGGCAGGGGGTCAGGCAGGAGGAATAGTAATAGGCAGGCAGGGATCAGGCAGGGAGCAGGGTAGTCAGGCAGGCAGGAGGTCGGCAGGCAGGGAATCCATTAAGTGGCTACGATCTGGCGTTGACTGGAAACAGGAGCAGGGCTTAAGTAGGAGCCAGTCGCGGTCTTAATCGGCCACACCTGGCACCACTGATAGCCGGCTGATGAGCCGGGGGCGGAGCTGGGGGCGGAACTGTGACAGTATCCCCCCTCCGATGGACGCCTCTGGGCGGACCACCAGGCTTGCCGGGGTGTCGGCGGTGGAAGTCCTGGACGAGCGTAGGGTCGAGGATCTGTCGCCGAGGGACCCAGCACCTCTCCTCAGGACCATAGCCCTCCCAGTCCACCAGGTACTGGAAACCTCGACCACGGCGACGAGAATCCAAGAGGCGGTGGACGGTGTAGGCAGGGAGGTCATCAATCATCCTGGGGGGGGGGGGTGGGTCGGGAACTGGAGGAGACAGGAGACTGGAGGACACAGGTTTGAGGAGGGAAACATGGAAGGAGGGATGGACACGGAGGGTACGGGGAAGCTTGAGGCGCATGACCATGGGGTTGATCACCCGCTCAATGGTGAAGGGACCAATGAACCTCTGGGACAATTTCCTGGATTCAGTCCTTAGTGGTAGATACTTAGTGGAGAGCCATACCTTGTCCCCGGGGGCATAATTGGGAGCAGGGATACGCCGACGGTTGGCCTGTCGTTGATAACGCTCCGACGCCCGAAGAAGGGTGGCACGGGCCCGATGCCAGGTCCTATGGCAGCGGCGGAGGTGAGCCTGGACGGACGGGACCAGGATCTCCTCCTCCTGGGAAGGGAACAGGGGAGGCTGATAGCCGTAAAGGCACTGAAATGGTGACATACCTGTGGCCGAGGTAGCCAGGGTGTTGTGGGCGTACTCCACCCACGGTAATTGGGACGCCCAGGTAGTAGGGTTGGCTGACACCAAGCAGCGCAGGGTGGACTCCAGCTTCTGGTTGGCCCTCTCCGCCTGGCCGTTGGTCTGGGGGTGGAACCCAGAAGTCAGGCTGATGGATGCCCCGAGGCCGGAGCAGAAAGCCTTCCAGACCGCCGAGGTGAACTGTGGTCCCCGATCAGACACCACGTCAGTGGGTAGGCCGTGGGGCCGGAACACCTCTCTCACCAACAGATCCGCCGTCTCCCTGGCGGAAGGAAGCTTGGGCAGGGGCAAAAAGTGGGCAAATTTGCTAAAACGGTCGACAACAGTCAAAATAACAGTCATACCGTCAGACATTGGCAGGCCAGAAACGAAATCCAGGGCCACATGGGACCAGGGGCGACGGGAAATGGGCAGAGGACGCAGTAGGCCCGAACTGGGCCGGTTAGATGATTTGTTCCGGGCACACACGGAACAGGCCAGCACAAAGGCCTTGGTGTCCTCAGGCATGGTTGGTCACCAAAAGCGCCGGCGGAGGAACGCCAGGGTCCTAGTCACCCCAGGGTGGCAGGTGAGGGTGGAGGCGTGAGCCCATAGTAGCACCCGGGATCTCACCGTGTCAGGGACGAATAGGCGACCAGGGGGACCGTTTCCAGGGTTGGGCTGAGCCCGCTGAGCGGTCCTGACCGCCTCCTCAATTTCCCAGGTGACGGCCGCGACCACGCAGGTGGCCGGCATGATGGTGTCCGGCGCTGAGCTGGTCTCACTCTCCTTGTCATAAAGGCGGGACAGGGCATCGGGCTTCACGTTCCTGGATCCCGGCCTAAAAGTGAGAGAAAAATTAAAACTGCCAAAAAACAGCGCCCATCTGGCCTGGCGGGAATTGAGCCGTTTAGCCGTACGGATGTACTCCAGGTTTCTGTGGTCTGTCCACACGAGGAAGGGTTGTTCCGAGCCCTCCAGCCAATGCCTCCATTCCTCTAACGCCAGCTTCACGGCCAACAGCTCACGGTTACCCACGTCATAGTTTCTCTCCGCCGGAGAGAGACGGTGGGACAGGAAGGCGCAGGGATGGACCTTACCGTCCGTAGAGCGTTGGGAGAGGACAGCCCCCACCCCGACGTCCGAGGCATCCACCTCCACCACGAACTGCCTGGAGGGGTCCGGCTGAATGAGGATGGGTGCTGAGGTAAAGCGGTTCTTGAGGTCGAGGAAGGCCTTCTCGGCCTCGGGGATCCATCGGAACTGGCAGGAAGTGGAAGTGAGAGCAGTGAGTGGGACCGAGACACGGCTATAGTTGCGGATGAACCGCCTATAAAAATTGGCAAACCCTAAAAACCTCTGGAGCTGCTTACGGTTACTGGGGACGGGCCACTCCAGGACTTTTCTCACCTTAGCGGGGTCCATCCTCACCTGACCATTAGAGACGATGTAACCCAGGAATGATACCGACGGGACATGGAATTCGCACTTCTCCCTCTTGACAAAAAGCCGGTTCTCGAGGAGACGCTGGAGCACCCGATGGACATGCTGGACATGGGTGACTGGGTCCCTAGAAAAAATCTAAATGTCATCGAGGTACACAAAAACAAAAAGGCCTATCATGTCCCTGAGGACATCGTTGACTAAGGCCTGAAACACAGCAGGGGCATTAGTGAGGCCAAAAGGCATAACCAGGTATTCAAAATGGCCTAAAGGAGTGTTGAACCCTGTTTTCCACTCATCCCCTTCTCGTATACGAACCAGGTGGTAGGCGTTGCGGAGGTCGAGCTTCGTGAACACTGTGGTTCCCTGGAGTGAGTCGAAAGCAGAGTTCATGAGGGGTAAAGGGTAAGAATGTTTGATGGTAATGTTATTAAGCCCCCTGTAATCTATGCAGGGCCGCAGAGTCTTGTCCTTTTTAGCAACAAAAAAGAAACCAGCGCCCACGGGTGAGGAGGAGGGGCGGATGAGGCCAGCAGCCAGGGAGTCATTGATGTAACACTCCATGGCCTCCCGTTCGGGTTTAGAGATGCTGTACAGGCGGCTGCTAGGAAGGGGTGCTCCGGGCAGTAAGTCAATGGCGCAATCATAGGGCCGATGAGGGGGTAGGGAATTCAGATTCAAGTGCGTTTATACTTTTTTTCACGTGTCAAAAAACAGGACAACACAGGACAGACAACAGTGCATTGGATAGTGCAATATAAAGTGCAGTGCAGAGTTTTTACAGTGAGTCCAGTGCATATTCAGTCCTGGGCAGACTTGGGGGCGGGGGGGAGGGGGAAGCCAGAGTCATTTATCAGCCTGGCGGCTGAGGGGTAGAAACTGAGCCTGTGGCGGGCCTTCAGTGCCTTAGGCAGCCGCAACCTTCTTCCAGAGGGAAGCAGGGTGAGGAGGCCGTGGCCAGGGTGGAAGGGGTCTGCCATGATCTTCCTTGCCCTCCTCAGAGCCCTGGTGTCATGCAGGGAGTTGAGGGAGGGCAAGGGACAGCCGATCACCCTCTCTGCTGAACGTAACACCCGCTGCAACTTGGCCTTGTCCTTGGTCGTTGCAGCAGGGAACCAGGTGATGATGGAGTGGGTGAGGATGGACTCTATGATGGCCGTGTAAAACTGGACCATCATGGACCTCGGCAGCCTGAGTTTCCTCAGCTGCCGGAGGAAGAACATCCTCTTCTGGGCCTTCTTCGTGAGGGCCTCGGTGTTCCGCTCCCACTTGAGGTCCCGGGAGATGGTCATGCCTAGAAAGCGGCATGACTCCACGGAGGCCACCGGGGTACCTCCCAGTGTGATGGGAGGGGGCAGGGCTGGGAAAGGGGCAGGGCTGGGAAAGGGCTAGCTGTTTACAAAACACCTGTTGGAGGTCCCGATACTCCGGCGGAATAGAAGACAGGTCAGGGACCTCTGGTCTGGGCGCCTGGAGGGAAGCAGGGGTAGACACAGCGGACCGAAGGCAGGCGGCATGACATTCGAAGCTCCAACTATCTACCCTGGCGTGGGACCAGTTGATGTTGGGGTTATGTCTGGCCAGCCAGGGGTGACCCAGAACAATGGGAGCATGGGGAGTGCACGTAATGAAAAAACTCAACTCCTCCTGGTGATTGCCGGACAGTAACATTGACACAGACTCTGTCCTATCGGTGACCTTGGCGAGGAGCCTGCCATCCAAAGCGATGGCCACTAGGGGCACGTCAAGGGGACTGGTGGAGAGACCTAACTGCTCCACCAGAGACACATCCATAAAATTACCATCAGCACCAGAGTCAATGAGGGCGGGGAACACAGTGGACTGACCTTTAACGGTGATAGTGGCGTTGAGCTGGGTCCGGGGAGAGGCAGAGATGGCAGAACGGCTCGTTAGGGTCCTCCGCTCTCCTGACGAGCCTGCTGGTTTAACGGTCGAGTGGGACAGGTGGAGAGGTAATGACCGAGCTCCCCACAGTAAAGGCAGCTGTTGTTCTCAAAACGCCGGCGGCGCTCATCCTGGCTGAGGCGCATCCGACCAAGCTGCATAGGTTCGGGGACAGAGGACGTCTCCTCTCTAGGAGTGACGTTGGGCTGAAACGGGCGAGAATAATTAATAGGGTTTAGAATAGACGAAGCACGCCGGGTGGCGAAGCTGACGGGGGGACGACTTCCGCGTTCACATCTCCGTTCTGATAAGCGATTATCCACTCTGATGGCCAGGGAGATTAATCCATCCAGGTCGGAGGACTCGGGATGTGAAACCAGCTCGTCCTTGATGGTCTCAGCGAGTCCACTGGTGAACGCCGCGACGAGGGCTGCATCGTTCCACCCACTCTCAGCTGCCAGGGTGCGGAAGCTAATGGCATAGTCAGCTACACTCCGAGTGTCTTGACGGAGGGCGAGGAAGCGTTTGGAAGCGTCCTGTCCCCGGATCGGGTGATAGAATATTCTCCTCATCTCACCGGAGAAAGCTGCGTAGGAAGCAGTGAGCGGGTCCCGTCTCTCCCACAGCGCCGACGCCCACTCCAGAGCGGCCCCACGGAGGAGACCGATTACCAGGCAAACCCGACCCCGGTCTGTGGAGAAGGACGTAGGCTGTTGTTCCATCACTAGCTCACACTGCATGAGGAACGAACGGCAGCAACCCTGTTTGCCGTCGTAACGATCCGGCATGGGGACCCGGGGCTCTCGGATCACAGGAGCGGGCAGGAGCTGGGGGGTGGTCGGTGTAGCATTAGCAGCGGCGGCTACTCCCGTGTCCTGGAAACTGGTTGTGCTCATGTCACGGAGCCTCCCCACTATCTCCTGTAGGAGGGAGTCGTGTTTCTCCAACACGGTGTAATTATTGTTGACCATCTGACGGACTGTCTCGATGTCTGCTGGGTTCGACATGGCCAGATCGTACTGTCAGGACCAGAGGGCGGAACCCAGAAGCAGATGTCGTGTATTTCAGGCTCTCTGACACACAATGGATAGATTGTAAACATGCCCATCTAGCCTTTTGACCAGCATCTGCAGTGGCTGTAATAGAATCACGGGTAGATATAATTGCATTAGGGCCCGAGCCAGCAAGACGCCCATAGGATGAATTGCATTAGAATTGTATTAGACCATAGGGTGAATTGCATTAGTATTGCATTAGACCATGGGGTTATGGCAAATAACACACAGCAGGAACCCAAAGAATCCTTAGAATAGCCCCTGATAATAAGATAATAAGATAATAACATCCTACTTACAGGACAGAAAACTACTATGTCTTCACTGGCAACTTTGTATCTGACCAAATTAAAATGACGTGGATAGCCTGGAGACACTGATCATTACCAGATGTTAACAAGACCATATCTCTGTTTTGGTTGGCTCAGCGACAGTGACAGGGGAGGTATAAAATCCTGTACACACACAGATTCTTTCTCTTTTCTTCATATCCTGTGACCGATTCAGATGACCAGCTCCAGAGAGAGCCATGCTGTGTAACCTGCTTTTTTGAATAAACAGTCTTAAATTTGCTCAAGAACTCTTCTTCATTTTTAGCAGTAACAGATACCAAAATATACGAAATTATGGCGAGCTAGCCAGGAGTAAATATATATAGCCTGTGATTCACCGTCAATTTTTGCATCTCTTCATTTCAACACAAGAGGTAAGTCAACCCCCCTCCCTCGCTGGAATTCAGCCAGGCGAAGGAGAGAGTGCAGGATTGACTGACTCTAATAAGCTATAAACAAAAGAATCTTGATTTGTGTTGAGTATCTGTTAGAAATATAAGATAATTACAATTGGATTGAATTAAAGAGCCGGATTTAGAAATCTGTATTTGTACATATATGCTTAAATTGTACGATACTGTATAAGTATCGGTGTGTTGTGGAGCAAAGAATGAATTGCTTCAGTGCCGTCTTACGGACGAGCTTTTGGCAAAATACTGTGTGGAGACGTTCTCATAAGTGAGCCGAAATACGTGTATTAGATCAGAGAAAGTTCTGATGAGTGTATTAATGTGTGCCAAATGTGTAAGGAATGAGAATTCCTGTTTGATAAAAGTGTAACTGGACTGAAAAGTCCGTTTTGGAAGACAAGAGGTCCATTGTCCTTGTCAGCGGAGCTAATTGCTTCAGTGCCGTCTTACGGACGAGCTTTACGCCCGCAGGCGCTCAGATTCCTCTTGAGAGAGAGACCGTGGGAAAAAGGCATTAGGGGATATTAGAATGAGAGTAAATTGGTAACTAATAATTAAACTGCATTGAAAGATAATCTTGAAATTGCTGTGTCGTGAAAATAACATTATTGTAAAAAAAAAAAAAAAAAAAGTTGTGTTAAAGAGGCTGTTTTAAAGCAGGCTACAAACATGCGGTGGTTTTTCAAGGACAAAGGGTTGTTAAATTGACCCGCCTGCTTTCTGCCCTCTGGCCTTTAGGCTGCGGACACACACAGAGCTGAAAATCCTTTCTACTACAAGGGAAGCTGAATTTGATCGATTGCATTGCTCATCTCATGGGATAAGGTTGAATCCATTTCACATAGACTGTAGTGGTATAAGGATAGTGGGTTGATCGTTGGGGTATTTTAAAGTAGTTTGGGGATATTTGTTGAGTTTCATTCGCAAGTCTGGTGAAAAGCGGGCGCATGCGCGGAGAGGGGCGTAGCCCAGCAGAGACTGGGTCTCTGAGCACGGATTCTTTTTTCCTCCATTTTGCTTCCTTGCCTTTCACCTTTCCCCGCAATAAAGAATGTTGGTGAAGGAATCTAGGAGGTTGATGCATAGATTGATGTTGTGAATGACTGTTCAGTATTACATTACTTTAGTTGATTTAATTAATTGCTTATTGGTTGAATTAATTATTCAGATCATTCATTTTCTGTTTTCACAAAACAATTAATTGATTCCACAAGTTTTAAATCAATGTATATGATGATATAATGAATAATTCTAACTAGTCATTCATTCCTTTCACATAACAGTTGATTTATTTATAGATTGTAAAAAATAATAGGTGTTTAGAAGCAATCGATACCCAAGTCGGTTGCTTGCCGCCATCTAGTGGACAAAACACGACAAGACAAGTCGGTTGCTTGCCGCCATCTAGTGGACAAAACACGACAAGACAAGTCGGTTGCTTGCCGCCATCTAGTGGACAAAACACGACAAGACATTTTTGGTTGCTTGCCGCCATCTAGTGGACAAAACACGACAAGACATTTTAAAACACTAATCCTCAGTGCATCCATCTGATATGATCCATCAGATCCATCAGATCCATCTGAGGTCGATGAAATAGTCCTTTACAATAATAAATGGATGGTTGTAAATGATTGTAATATATTACATTACTTCAATTAATTTAATTAATTACAAATTGATTGAATTAATTATTCAGATCATTTCATTTTCTGTTTTCACAAAACTTTGATCAATTGGTTTGTAATAGTCTAATGATAACGTTTTCTTTCACAGGTTTACATCAATGAAGTGTCAATGACTAAGTCTAATTAATTATGCATTCCTTTCAAATAACAAGTCGATTTCTTTACAGATTGTAATTAATAATTAATCATTTTATTCCTTCCAAATAACAAGTCGATTTCTTTACAGGTTATAATTAATATTCGTATTTTACATCTTTTTATTTCAAGTTAAGTTCTTTTTCACAGTTTTTGATTAAAGAATAGCAGAACAGTTTCTATCTGAGGATTGATCAATCAAGGGTTTGTGGATCAGAAAGACTTAGAGCGTGACCTGCCTTTGTAATTTGATAATTGTGTTGAACAGCCTTTGTAGTTTAATAATTAAGTTGACCTGAACTATAATTAGTGTTGATTGAGCAATTAAGTGACACACATTCATACACAATAAGGGAAAAACATTTAGATTAAAACACACACACATAGATTACATTTAAGTCAATAATACACAATACCACTGAAACAATCCGTTGTTCTGAATTGTAGTGTTCTGTGTAGACAGTTGACACAGTTAAAAGTTGGACTAGCATCTGTTTAGCAGATACGGCAACAGAAGGTGGGTTGTAAGAAAAGTACACCTTATAGAATACTTTCAGCATATTGAGCAGTATAAATATTTCAGACATGGGAGCCAAACCCAGCAACCTGATGAGGGCTGTTAATACAGATAAGGGAATATTAGCAAATTCATCCCCTGTGGCTATAGTGGAAAAAATGAATCCTCTTGTTAAGGAGATTAGCAAAATGTCAACGAAATGGAATAATCGTTGGGCAGACATTGAAGAACCGTGCCCACAAGAGGGCACCCTTAATTTACACGTAATCGCAACATTGGAGATACTTATCAATGCACATAAGGCGCATCAAAAAGGAAAGATTAGATCAGAGAAACGCAGGTTAGAGTTAGCTATTTTAGACCTCTTCAAGGTAGTGGGGCAGAAAGTAGCATCAGCTTGGAATGAGAAAACAGCTGACCTGAGTCCAGAAAAAAGAGATTAGGCAGGGGATTAGGCACCCCGAACCTAGTCTCTAACAGGCGGCGGTGGAATTGCAAAGTTCCGAGGGCACGTTAAAGACTCTGTATAGTGCTGGGGAGAAGACTGAAGGCCCCCGTGTCTGATGAAGTATGAATGAACATACTACCGTGGTACCGTCTAGTCGGCGCAGCTGTCGCATGTAGGTGTGTGGGCAGTGCGTGGTACGTGGGCGACAGCCCACACCTAGCGGGATGTGGGGACCACACCCGTGAACAGGCAAGGCTGGTGTAAACGGTCAAAGTTTCTAGACCCATAGCAAAGTGGGCTAGGGATCAGACCGTCGGTTCCCAACTGGGCGGCCAATCACCGCTACAGGGTTGGTGTTTAGACACTGACTGGGGATCGCTATCGACTGGGTCACCGGCCGGTTGGGTCGCAAAGCCTTAAGCCATAGGAAAATGGTGGCTGCGCTCAGCTCAATGTACAGTCAGGCCACCATAAGCTGAAAGCGACGTACAGCTAGTAGGCGAGTGGTGCTTTCCGTGATCAGAGCTCTGAAAAGGAGACGTCTGGGAAGCGGAAGGGGTGGGGGTAGACTGACTCTGACCTGGGGTTGGAGGGCAGTAAACCTCCATCGGAAAGGGTTCCAGCCTGAGACTGCGCCCTGGGAAGAGGGGAGGTCTGAAGGAACCAAGTGGAATTGGCCAAAGCAATGGAAGAGAAAGTGAACATTCCATTCTCACACACAGCTCCAATCTCCAGTCCTCCTCCCTATGCCAAGATACTGGAGGACAATTCTCAGCGGATCTACCCTCAGGTCCCCGTCCTAAGTACGAACGGAGCCTTCACTATCCAAGATGAGGATGATAATGTACTAGAGAGGGGAAGAGCGAAAGTGACCGTGGACTTCGAACCAGAGAACAGGTCAGGTGCCAAACAGAAGAAGAAGAAGGAGCCGAGGGGAAAAGGGGACGACAGGAGTGACAAGACAGATGACAGTGAAGATGGCAGTGGAGGTGATAGCGAAGATTCAAGTGATGACAGTAATGCACAGGGAGGCTACAGTGCTCAGATGAGAAAACTAATAGCCAAGGCCGAAAAGCAGGGAGGGAAAATACGCTATAAGAAGGGAAAAGAAGAAAGTAGTTCTGAAGATGAGCAGAAGTCTCTGAAGGTAGGGAAGAAAAAAGAGAGCTTAAAGCAAAAGAAGAAGAGGCTGCAGGAAGAGAGGGAGGAAGAGGAGGAAGAAAGGATGATGAAACGCCGTGGAAAATCCCTAAAAAAGGATGAGGAGGAATCAAGAGAGAGGGCAAGAAAACTCCATGCGAGGATCCTAAGAGAGGAAGAAAGCTACAGACAACAGATGCAGGACCTAGAAGTAGAGAAAGAAGAGTATCGTCAATCTCGAGCGACATCATCACATACATCCCAGTTGAACTTCCCAAGGTCCGCAGCGACACCAAGGCGGGACGAAAAAACGAAGCCACTAGTAAGCGATTATGACCTAAGGCCCTCTGTAAAGAACAAAGGGAAGGCATCGGAGGAAGAGGCAATTCAGGGGAACTTCCCGGTGCTGATTCGAGGTAACCAGATGGAATATCGTCCTTGGAATCATACAGATCTGTCAGAAGTGATAGAAAAACTCCCAGTCCTGGAAGATGGTGGCCACCCCTGGACTACTGAGGTGGACGTGAGACTGACAGGAACGCACGCTGCAATGGGAGACCTGAAAAGACTCTTAGCTACCATTACAGGATTGGACACCATGCAGGAAATATTGATGAAGGCAGGACTTCATAGATATATCGATACATCCGTTTATGACCCAGAGCTCTTCGCAGCAAACAGAGGCAGGCTGTGGAAAGCAATCAGAGAGACATACCCTACTCACATTCACCCAGACAATGTCATTGTGAAGCCACTGGGGGGAGATGAGAATCCCAGGGGTTTTGTTGCCCGTGTGCACTCTCAATGGAGAAGTGTGACAGGGAAGGACGCCGAAGATAACCCGTTAGAAAAAGCCATAATCAGGGAAAAGATTCAACAAGGTCTCCCTACCCCAGTTAAGAACAAGTTAGCAGAAGTGGTGGGGCTACGACACATGAACAAGGCTGTTTATATAGACAACGTAGCACACCAAGTAGAATTATTTAGAAAGAAGATTCAGATACAGAAGGCACAAGACGAAGAGTCCCTCAGAAAACTAACTCAAGTACAATTGACTGAAGGCAAGAAAACCAGAGAGAGAGTGCAGACTATAGCCCTACAGGTCCCAGCTCAGCCACAGCAACTGCAAACAGTCCCTCCCCAGTCATACCCACAGGGGCCACAAGGGGGGTATCCATACCCACAGGGGCCACCAGGGGTGCAAGTGGTTCCGTACCAGCCATACAACCAGCCTGGCCAAGGACCACCACAAGAGGGATGGACCGCAGCCGGGAAGAAGATGTTAGGACCATGTTTCCAATGCGGCCAGCATGGACACTTAGCCCGTACCTGCTGGAAGAAGAACCAGGGGGGCGCAGGGGGGAAACAAAAAGGAGGATATAGGCCCCCTGCTACACCGGCTCCAGGAGTGGTGAACCCCTACGGAGGCCCAGCAGCTGGGCTATAGGGGTGCCCAGAAGATCCGAGAGGGGGGTGCCAGCTGGTGGTGACAAACAGGCCTGAAGATGAACCTACAATATGGGTGTCGGTCAACCAACGTCCATTAGAATTGATGGTGGACAGTGGAGCAGCCTACACCTGTCTGAAGCCTGAAGATGCCACGCACCTTCCTATGTCTGGGAAATATGTGAAGACAATCGGATTCGAGGGAATTAAACAGCTGATCCCTACCACTGAGCTTGTAAGCTTAGAGTACAAAGGACAGAGAGCAGATCTGTCAATACTTGTATCAGAACACACGCCAATAGGGCTACTAGGGAGAGATGCACTATGCCAATTGAATTGTACAGTGAAATGCACACCTGACGGCTGTCAGGTGACAGTGCCACAAGAGAACAGACAGCTGTCTGTCATGATGGACAACAACGCATCTATGGTATATTGGGTGGGAGGGCTTAGCCCAGACCTAATGGAACCAGCAAGGATGTGGGACAATTATATCCTGGCACACATGTCAGAGGCCAGAAGGCCTACTGATCCATTGCATTGTACACTCCAGTATTTTAGAGAAGTTGCAGATGCAAACCCAGATGAGTGGCTGAAGCATCAGCCAAAACAGGTACAGCTTAGTACAAGTTGTATAATCCTAGGCCCTCAGGGAGTGGCTATGAAGATAAACAGTGACACTTATCTAGATCAGGAGCATAAGATTGAGGGTAGCATCCCTCATGTGACACTTATGATATCTGAACACTATAAACAGAAGCATTTAGGGGCAATGATGGCAGACTCAGAAAAAGCCAGATTTGTAACGACAAAAGAAAACCCTGCTATCTGGAGGAGCATTGATGGACAGTTCACAAAACTGATGATCTCTGCTCAAGGAATAGGACATCCGCAGACTGTGAAGCTAATGAACCAGCTAATCCTTCCTGTACAACCTGAAAAAGACCTCAGAGAAGAAATGATACAGAATGTGCCAGCAGACCTGTGGGCAAAGAACAGTACAGACATTGGATTTGTGAAATCAGCTCGTCCATTGAGAGTTGAACTCATACCGGGTGCAAAACCCCCTTGGAAAAACCAATACCCATTGAAACAGGAAGCAATTGATGGAATTGAGCCACAGATCAAAGGATTGTTAGAGGCAGGAGTCCTGAAGATAACTCAATATCCGTTAAGTAACACACCTCTTCTGCCAGTAACGAAACCTGATGGTTCATATCGTCTGGTACATGACCTACGGGCTGTGAATGAGGTAGTTGTCAGCTATCCAGCTGAAGTTCCTGATCCTCATGTGCTGTTGACTCAGATTCCATCTACAGCCAAAGTATTTACAGTGATTGATTTATGCGGGGCTTTCTTTTCTATACCTCTTAGTGTAGAAAGTCAAGGGTTATTTGGGTTTACCTACAAAGGTCAACATTATCAATATACCAGAATGCCACAAGGGTACAAACACAGTCCTCATGTTTTTAATCAGGTCTTGAAGGAGGACTTAGACGGGTTAGGGCAGACGATAAGTAGTACTGCCATTCAGTACATGGATGACATACTCCTTTGTGCCCCAGATGAAGAAACATGTCACAGGGATTCCGTTAAACTGTTAAAGGTTTTGGCGGAGAAGGGACACAAGGTGTCTAAAAAGAAGCTACAGTATTGTCAGGAAAAGGTAACTTACTTAGGACAATCTATTACACAGGGACATCGCAGTGTCACTAATGAACACTTGGAAGCTATTCAGAAGGCTCCAAAACCACGAACGGTTAGGGAAATGATGATGTTTTTGGGCATTACTGGGTATAGTTCAGCATGGGTGGAGGATTACACTAGACTGGTCGCTCCATTGAGGGGGATGATTAAGGAAACAGGTAGTGATAACCTCCAATGTTGCATTACTTGGACAAGGGAAGCTGATTTGGCGTTTGAGACAATTAAACACAAATTGCAAGAAGCGCCAGCTTTAGCGCTTCCAGATTATTCCAAAGAATTTGGATTGTATGTTTCTTCTTCAGCCGAGGGGAAGTATGCCTGCGCTGTTCTTACGCAACCAACAGGCATTGGACCTAGTCCACAGCCCATAGCCTATTACTCTGTCGCATATTCAGAGATAGAAATGGGTTTCGCGCCATGTTACAGAGCAATGGCTGGGGCATATCTTATGTACGAGAAGGCAACAACCTTAACAATGGGGTACCCAATTACCATTCTCTGCCACCACAGTCTAAGGAATCTTTTGAATCAAGGCAAGTACACTTTGACGATGCCTAGGATTAGGAATTATTACAGGATGTTGGAAAGGGAAGATGTAACATTACTAAGATGTAACACACTTAACCCAGCAGAGACCTTGCCAACCCCAGAAGATGGGGAACCACACGATTGTGTGAAGGAAGCTATGAGGTACTCTAAGCTTAGAGCAGATCTACTAGCTTTGCCTTTAAAGGAAGCTGACGTTGAGTATTGGACTGATGGATCTTGTTACCGGGTAGGAGAAAGTTTACGTGCTGGGTATGCCATAGTCCGATCCCAAAATTCAGGGTTCATTGTGGAACAAGCCGAGGCTGTTCCTCAGCCTTGTTCAGCTCAGTTGGCTGAGTTGATTGCCCTCACAGAAGCATGCAACTTGGGAACCGGACGAAGAGTGACAGTGTACACCGACTCTGCCTACGCCCATAATGTGTGTCATCTACATGGAGCTGTATGGAAGGGACGGGGTTTTAAGAAAACTGATGGTTCGCCTATTCAACACCACGCCCAAATCATGAAGCTGTTACAAGCCATGATGAAACCAAGGGAATTAGCCATAGTGAAGTGTGCCGCACACAGATCTGACTCATCACATGTCACACAAGGTAACAGGGCTGCAGATGATGCAGCCAAAGCCATTACAGGAGCAGACAAAGCAGGTAAAGTTCTGCTGGTCACACATGAAGCACAGTTACAGGGCATGGTCACGCTTGAGGATTTGTTGATGTTACAGAGTGGGGCAAATGCGCTAGACAAAAACCTATGGTTAACAAGGGGGGCTAGTCAGGATGACACAGGTCTATGGAGAAATCATGAGGGACTGGTTGTGGCACCCCCAGATTTATTAGGCATGCTGATACAGGAAGCCCATGGATTAGCACATGTGGCCAGGGGGGAGGTAAGACGCAAGATCACCAAGGAATATGGTTTTTGGGCTCCATATTTGTTGGAACAAATAGACCATATCCTTGGTCAATGTGTGGTCTGTTTGAAAAACAATATCAGACCTGGAATACCAGTGGGAACTGGGCATATCCCTACCCCAAACGGGACAATGAAACATTTGGTGATTGACTATGTGGACATGATTCGTCCTGTTGCAGGATACAGGTACATGTTAGTTGTAGTGGACAGGTTCAGCAGATGGGTAGAAGCATGCCCCACTCGGAAAAAGGATGCTCAGTCTGTAGCAAAGTTCCTATGCAGGGAATTCATACCTAGGTTTGGAATTCCAGATAGGATAGCGTCAGACAATGGTAAGGAATTTGTGGATAAGACGGTAAAGCTTATACTACAAAAGTTGGGGATCAAGCAGAGATTTGGGTGTATTTACTCACCTCAAAGCCAGGGGATGGTAGAGAGGATGAACGGGGTCCTTAAGAACCGTCTTTCTAAGGTCTGTCAGCATACAGGTCTTAATTGGGTGGAAGGACTCCCTCTTGCATTGATGGCCTGTCGTTCCAGTGAGATTCGAGGGCTGCACTTGACTCCCCATGAACTGGCTATGGGGAGAATAATGACAGCTCCCTGTGCACGAACCAGTGGGAAAGGGCCAAGTTTGGCTCTCTTGGAGAGTGACATGAAAGCCTATGTACAGTACATGACTAACCGGCAAAAGAGTATCTCTTCTTATGTGCTCCACAAACAGGAACGTGAAGAGGAGGTGAACGCACAGGAGAGGAAGGACGCGTTGCAACCGGGTGACAAAGTATACGTGAAGGTATACAGATGGAAGTGGCATGAGGCTCGACGGGAAGGACCGTACGAGGTCGTTCGGTGCACTGGGACTGCCATCCAAATCAAGGGGTCCCCCACTTGGTATCACGTTCATCACTGCATCAAGGCACCCAATGAGGACGATGAGGGAGAACCTCAGCAGGATGGTGAGGAGACCCCTGGGGACGAGGAAGTCCACAGCTTGGACATCCAGGCTGACGAGGATGTTGGTGAGTATCTGCGCCGTGATGCAGATGATGCCGGGGGCCTCGTCCCAGACCCTGTCCAGCCCAGAGATGAGTGGGCCAATGGAGATCGTGAAGGATCCAGTGACTGCGACACCCCTCTTGGGGGTTCTACCAAGCCTGGTGTTGCCCCTGTTGTCACCCCTTCCGACCCTGACAATGCTCCAGACGGAGATGTCAGCAACCCGGGCGGCTGCCCGGACCAAGGTACCATTGAGAGACACAGACCTGTCAGTGATACACCCCAACCAGACAGATCCCGTGATACACCAAGGCCAATTAGGAGGAAACTCAAGCCATGCCGTTTCAGAGACTAATATACCCCTTAGTGTTCCTACCCCATTGACTTCCTTGGACAATGCTACACTTCACTCACACACTGTTATGCCTGGACGTCAGAGAAGAATGATCACAGGAGGTAGAGCTTTTGTTTGCCCACATTCACGTTGTACTGTTGATGATTGTTTGATCTATGCCTCGACTGAAGCGGCTGAGTGGTATTTACTGGATGCCAGATATATTACACTTAAACAGCACCCAATCAACACGCAAGAAACTCTTGTGACATTAACTAATGCTGACAATGAGGTGAACTCGTATTGGTGTGCTAGACGTAATATCGGTGAACAGGTGTTTGACAAATCCAACAATTTCAAGGACAAAGTTTGTAGGAACACTCCTGACTTTCCACACCACTTTTTGTTGGACTGTAAGGAATTTGTGCATGAATATGTTCACGTTGAGTTACCAGGAAAGGTTAAAAATGTTGCTGTGAAGGCTTCTACGAAGGCGATTGTAGTCGCTACTGACGATTATTTGTTGTATGATTCTAATCAACTGGGGACACGGTCCCACCCTAATTCTGCCACTAGTATCATGAAAGATTTTGCTTCAAAAATGAATTATTCTGATTGCTGGATTTGTCAACAGGTCCCTGTAAGTACGTCTGCTCCTATGTTTTTCCCCATACCGTTAACTAAAGCAGAATGGTTTCATTATAATTGGCAGGGTTTAGCCCAATTTGTTTTACAGGGCAAGAACCAGAGCTCTTCTTGTCAGCCCAGCACGATTCTGGTTCCTTTAAATTCTTCCTATGCAGGTGTGGATATTGGTGTGTTGGAACGTCTGACAGCAGCAGTTAACAAACACCATAGGCCTAGCGGTGTGGGGAAGGTTATTATTGATAGGCTTACACATTTGTCACAACCAACAGGTCCGAAGAAGATATATATTATCCAAGCTATGTTCGTTCAATTGAATGGTACTGCATTGAGTCCTCATCTGTCATGTTCTGGGAGTGTGACTTCTACACGGTGGAGAGGTTCAGTTGTTATTTCTGGATTGAAATGTAAAGTTGTTGATTGTGCTATGGTGCCTCAAATGAAATTACATGATACCAATACTACCAGACGGCAGAAAGGCACCACGCAGCTTAAAGTCATGCCTCTCGTAAATATTACAACCTGTATTGACATTCAATCTCGGCTCAAGGGCAGCGCGATTCGTCAGCTAGGGGCCGCGTCTTGTATAGGTGGTGTCATTTTCTCGTATCCTGGTAAGGAGCTTCAACTCCCGGAGGGTGTGTTTCTTGTGTGTGATAATGATGCATTCTCTAAGCTTCCTGCTTTGAGTGAGGGTATTTGTTATTTGGCTCATCTGATACCTTTGATTAGGAAAGTTACTCGGGAGGAGATGTCTGTACTTCACAAACAAGCAACCCATCGTAGTCGTAGGGGGTTATCTACTGCTCAGAAGTTTTTTGGCCTAATATTCCCAAGTTATGGTGTCTACAACTCTCAGACTGAATTAAGTGCCCTATCATCCGTTCTTGAAAAACACATTAATGCTTCGGATGCTGTAGTATCTGCCCTGGCTACTGAATTGACCGAAACTAAGAATGTAGCTCTCCAAAATAGAATGGCTTTGGACATTATTTTGGCCAGTCAGGGTGGTACTTGCGCTTTGATAGGCGGTGAATGCTGCAGTTATATTTCGGATTCTAGTAACGCTCTGTATGATTTCCATGAATCTAACAAGAAGGGTATAGAGGATTTACGTAAAGAACACGGTTGGAATACATTGGATTTCTTTGATTCTGCTTTTTCAGGTATTGGTAATATGATCAGGTCCGTCGCTATTATTCTTGTTGTCATTATCATCTGTATTATGTTACTTGGTATTTTAATCAAATGTTTTGGAAAGTGTATTTCTGATGTTCCGGTTAATGCTTTAATGATGGCCGACATAGCTGATGAGCAAAAGCTGGATTCTGTTTTGCTTTCTGATTTTGTTTCCTCTTTTGATGATTTGTTTATTAAGTGATGTTTTGTGATTGTTTGCTTCGGTTCCTGTTTGTTTCTTTCTATATCATGTGATTGATGTCGGTTGTGGAGTGATGTAATGGTTACGCGACAATGGAAGCTCCTGACTATGAAAGTGTTATCAATCTGAGACAGCGGTAAAGGCTGTTCTCCAACTGGGGTCATGTGCTAGTAACCTCTGACCCTGCCGCTTCGAGGACGAGGGAAACATCGGTTGTTGGAAATTTCTGTATCTCAGTTTTTGTATTATGCATGTTGAACTGAGTTTGGTTTAATTGTGATTGTTATTTACTAGATTCTTTTTATTATTGGTTGTTTTTTATTTTTTGTATGTGTTATCTTTGGTTCATAGTCCTGGTCCTGGGTTGGTCTGTGTTATTGTGCTTCTTGTGTTATGGGTTGATGTAGTTTTTCTGTCTGTTGTTTAGTTTCGGAACACCCTCTGGGTGGTCCGAGGGGGGCTGTGTCGTGTATTTCAGGCTCTCTGACACACAATGGATAGATTGTAAACATGCCCATCTAGCCTTTTGACCAGCATCTGCAGTGGCTGTAATAGAATCACGGGTAGATATAATTGCATTAGGGCCCGAGCCAGCAAGACGCCCATAGGATGAATTGCATTAGAATTGTATTAGACCATAGGGTGAATTGCATTAGTATTGCATTAGACCATGGGGTTATGGAAAATAACACACAGCAGGAACCCAAAGAATCCTTAGAATAGCCCCTGATAATAAGATAATAAGATAATAACATCCTACTTACAGGACAGAAAACTACTATGTCTTCACTGGCAACTTTGTATCTGACCAAATTAAAATGACGTGGATAGCCTGGAGACACTGATCATTACCAGATGTTAACAAGACCATATCTCTGTTTTGGTTGGCTCAGCGACAGTGACAGGGGGGGTATAAAATCCTGTACACACACAGATTCTTTCTCTTTTCTTCATATCCTGTGACCGATTCAGATGACCAGCTCCAGAGAGAGCCATGCTGTGTAACCTGCTTTTTTGAATAAACAGTCTTAAATTTGCTCAAGAACTCTTCTTCATTTTTAGCAGTAACAGATACCAAAATATACGAAACAGACAACGGAGAACAGGTAGTATAACAATAATAGTGATTTATTGTAGGGTTGGGGTGTTAGGGGAATCAGGCTGGAGGTAGGTAGAACAGGCAGGGGGTCAGGCAGGCGGAGTGGTCGGCAGACAGGCAGGGGGTCAGGCAGGCGGAGTGGTCGGCAGACAGGCAGGGGGTCAGGCAGGCGGAGTGGTCGGCAGACAGGCAGGGGGTCAGGCAGGCGGAGTGGTCGGCAGACAGGCAGGGGGTCAGGCAGGCGGAGTGGTCGGCAGACAGGCAGGGGGTCAGGCAGGAGGAATAGTAATAGGCAGGCAGGGATCAGGCAGGGAGCAGGGTAGTCAGGCAGGCAGGAGGTCGGCAGGCAGGGAATCCATTAAGTGGCTACGATCTGGCGTAGACTGGAAGCAGGAGCAGGGCTTAAGTAGGAGCCAGTCGCGGTCTTAATCGGCCACACCTGGCACCACTGATAGCCGGCTGATGAGCCGGGGGCGGAGCTGGGGGCGGAACTGTGACAGTGCAATTCGACTATGTTTTACCCATCAAAAAGTCCCCTGCCATATTCTGCTCCCCTTCGCGTGAGTCGCACGTAGCTCGGGCTGTGCTTGTGATAGAGACATGAGCCAGATGTCCTTTATGCGCCTGTGTCTCCTGAACAAGTAGAGACCAACCCTGAGTCGTTCAGAGCTTCCTACGCTGAGCTATGGTAACTTTCCCGCACCTACCGCACAATACCTCCGGAAAACCGCAAAAATTAGGCATTCACCGGTAGGGGGTAGGTGCGGGAAAGTTACCATAGCTCATCGTAGGAATCATTGATCGACTCGGGGTTGGTCTCTACGTGTTTAGGAGACTCAGGCGCATAAAGAACATGAAAGGGCTCATGTCTCTATCACAACCACAGCACAGCTACGCGCGAATCATACGAAGGGGAGCAATAATGGCAGGGGACTTTTTCTGTCAAAACTCCGGTTTTGAAGAAAAGCACTCCATACCTTTAAGAGGTGATAACCACTAATAAGCTGCCAAACCAAAAGGTCTATCATATCAAAACATAATCTAGGGATGTATAGGAATAAAAAAATCACATCTAGAATTTGCCCAGAATTTGGTAATGAAAAATGGTTTGGCCCAAGGACTATGGAGGCCAAAACAGCACTTGGAGTCAAATCAAACTTGTAAACATACCACACTTTCTTCAGTGTCCAACTATCATCTAGTAACTAACTAACTGAACTAAGGGTCAGAGGTCACCAGTACTTAACCCTGGTGGAGCACAACCTTCAGCATTGGCCCATCTCGAAGTCTTGGTACCTTGCTGGAAACACCACGGCTCTGCCACTTCTGGTGTGGCAGGTAGGAGTGGAGCTCTTACCTTCACAGGACGACGGGTGCTGAACTGGATGATCCGGTGACTCTGGAGGTCCTCCCAGCGGGCTCACAGGTGCAGGCTGCTCCAGTGGCTCAGGATCTCGCTCTTGATGCAGACTTGGATGAATACGCCTGAGATGACGTCTGTTCCTTCTGAAGACAACACCAGACGGGCTTCTCACGTTGTATGACCGTGGCTCTTCTCGTTGGTTTAGGACTCTGGCTGGCATCCATCCGCGTCTCGTTTCCATGTGAACCGTTGCACCAGGAGCAAACTCAGTTAAGAGCTGTGAGTTGTGGTTGTAGTAGTGCTCCTGTCTGGTTTGGAGATCTTTCAGCCTGGCATGAACTCCTCTCGGGGTAGCTGGCTGTAGAACAGCTGTAGAGCAGGGCAGCGTGCTTCGTAGTACTCTTCCCATAAGCACCTGAGCTGGGGAAACATCTGTGCCGGTTATTGGAGTGTTTCTCAATGCTAGCAGGGCTAGGTGGGGGTCTGTGTTGGTCTGCAAAGCTTTCTTGAGTGCATGTTTGACCGTCTTCACCATCCTCTCTGCCAGACCGTTGGATTGAGGATATGCAGGGCTTGAGTGAATGAGCTGTATTCCCCAGGATGCTGCGAACTTCCTCATCTCTGCACTTGCAAAAGGAACATGGTCGCTTACCAGCTCTTTTGGGATCCTGTGCCTCGCGTAGACTGCTTTCATCTTGCGGATGACTGTGGGGGCCCCGACCTTTAGCCATGGTAGCTCAGGGATCTCATGTGACACGAGGGGCTCTCTCTGGTTCTGTGGTTGGAGTTGTTGACACGGAGAGCATCTCTCCACTGTGTTCTCGATGTCACGAGTCATTCCCGGCCAGTACACAACTTGTCTGGCCTGTGCCGTTGTCCTCTGGATACCTTGATGTACGAGGTGTAGTCTCTCTAACATCACCTGTCTGGCGGCTTGAGGAATCACAATTCTGTCGCCGGTCATCAGTAGTCCGTCCCTGATGTGGATAATGTGCCGCTGAGGCCAGTATTGGTAGAGACTGGCGGGCACACTGCGTCGTCTTTGGGGCCAGCCGCTGCGGTGGCTTCATTGCATCTTTTGCATGTCTGAGCTCATGGCAGCAGTAGCCTCCATTACGTGGATCACTCTCTCCTCGAACAGGTCCTCTTTTCCACTGTCGGCCTGTTCGGTGACAAACGCGTGGGAAAGGGTGTCGGCGACGTGCATGTCTTTTCCTGCCGTGTATGCTTTTTTCAAATCATACCGTTGAAGCTGGAGCAACATGCGCTGTAGTCTTGCTGGGGTTTTGCTCAGGTGTTTCTTGAAAATTAGTGGCTTGTGATCAGATTGGACTGTGACAGTGTTGCCGTAAACATACTGGTGGAAGCGTTTGGCTGCGAACACTATCGCCAGCAACTCAGCAATAACTTCTCTATTTGGGCATAGTTTCTCTCAGCTTCTGTGAGAGGTTGTGAGGCATAGCACAGTGGTCTCCCCTCCTGGAGAAGACTAGCTCCCAGTCCATCTTTTGACGCGTCAGCCTGTATGGTGAGAGGCATGGCTTGGTCATAGAACTTCAGCACAGAGGCGTTGGTGAGGGCTGACTTCAGCTTGTTTAAAGCATCATCATGTTCATGGTTCCACTGCCAAGCTGCATCTTTCCTCACCAGCTGTCTGAGCAGGGCAGTCCCTGAGGCCTCATCAGGGATATACTGCGCCAAATACCTCGTCATCCCCAGCAGCCTCTGCAGCCCTGTCTTGTCCTCTGGTGGCGGCATGTTGTTGATGGCCGTCACCTTTGTGTCATCCGGTTTCATTCCCTCTGGTGTAATGACGTGGCGCATGTATCTGACGGTGTTGATTTTGTACTGGATTTTTTCCTTGTTGAACTTGACGTTGGCTCTCTGTGCCCTCTCCATGACCTTGTGGAGGATGCCATCATGTTCCTCTTCTGTGGCGGCGGCGATTATCATATCGTCTGCGATGATATGGACTCCTTCGATGTCTCCAAAAACCTCACAGTTTTTCTGCTGAAAAACTTCGCTGGCGGACTTGATGCCAAAAGGAAGTCTCTTAAAGCGGAATCTTCCCCATGGCGTACTGAATGTGCACAGCACAGATGATGCCTCTTCAAGTCTCACCTGCCAATATCCGTCCTTCTTGTCCAGGATCGTGAATATATTGACTTCCCAGAGAGCTTGCTCTGGACTTCCTCCGGGGTTGGTATCGAGTAGTGCTGCCTCTTGATTGCCTCATTCAGATTATGAGGATCCAAACACACCCTCAGTGATCCGTTCTTTTTCTCAGTGATGACGAGGCTATTCACCCACTTGGTCAGGTCAGTCACAGGTTCTATGACGTCCTTTTTCACAAGCTCTTTCAGAGTTATTTTCAGTCTGTCTCTATTATCCTCACGAGCTGCAGTGTCTCGCACGTTTCTCTGCCCAGGATGGGCGTGGTGGACTGTGTGGTCACAAAAAAGTAGAGATTTGCTCTTGCTCTATTGGGTGTCTCACACGTGAATGTCACTGTTACTTTCAGTTTCAGGCGTGCTCCTCCATAGGCAAGGAGAAGTGTCTGTGTAGGCTCTAGTCGTGGGGGCCCGGTATCTTCTCGGAAATGCACATTGGAAGCACGTTCGCCTCCGCCCCCGTGTCCAGCTTGTATCTGACCGGGGTGTCTCTGATGTTGACTGTGGTTTACCACGCGTTGTCTGTCTGCTGCCTGATCTTATCTACCTTAACACAAAACACTGAGCCTACAAATATGGAATCTACCTCGCTCTCAAGTTGACTGACGTCCCTTGCTATGTCTGTCCCATACTGTGGTGCGCCACACACTTTGGACCAATGGTTTCTCTTGTTGCATTTGTGGCATGTGGTCCCGAAGGCAGGACATTGTCGGGGCGGGTGTGTCCCTCCACACTTCCCTCATGTGTTTGTGCTGGCCGTCTGCTCATTTGCTGTTCCTGACGATCTTTGTTTTCTGTATCCTCTTCTCATCTCAGAGTAGTTAGTAGTTCCTCTGGACAGTGCTTGAACTGGAGCGTCTGCGTGTCCTGTCCGCATAGCTTGCAGTTGTGACTTGGCAGCTTCTGCAGCTCTGCATACGGTTAGTGCTTTGTCCAAGGTTAGGTCTGTCTCTCTCAATAGTCTCTCTTTCATGGGAGGATCAGTTAGGCTAAACACCAGTTTGTCTCTCAATGTGTCATTCTCACCTGCACCAAACTCACAGTCGACACTAACTCCCTCTGACATGGAATGTGACCAGAATTGGTGACGTTCAAAGACAATGTACTTTTTGGGGATACAATATGCTTCAAATGCATCCATGATCTCTTTCATTGTCTTGTATGCCGGGTCTTCAAAATCAATGTTGAATGTATTATATACCTCTAATGCCTCTTCTCCTATGGTGTGCAGCATGATGGCTATTTTCACATGCTCATCTTTATCACCTGCACCAGCGGCAATCATATACAGTTCAAAACGTTGTTTCCACCAACGGCAATTCTCACTCACGTTTCCAGAGAGCATGAGCGGCGCGGGAGGCTTGAACTGTTCCATGCTTTGCTTTCACTCGCTAGCTACTACGAACGAACGTTGCACAGGGTCGACAGCTAGCTAGCTAACGGCTTGCTAGATAACTACAGTTCTCCACAAAGTTTCTGCGTAGATCGACGGCGCCTCGCAATTCCTTACATTTGTGAAGAAGTCACATCTTCTGACACCATGTTGTGTCTTGTTGTTCTCTCTAACTTACAAGAGACACTTTATAGAATAATAGTCTGCTCTCTGGATCAACGTTTGACGTGCATCTTTATTCTGCATGTGCAACAACCCAGACCACACTAGTGGATCAATGATAACTTGTCAGGATGTAATGCTGCAGAGGCAATAGGAATCAATCCCAGATCTATGCTAAACATAGCAATATACTACAGCCTCAGCTCTCAGCTCAGACTCCTGCCACCTGAGAGAGCTGGACCTCAGTAATAATGATCTACGTGACGGGGGGGAGAAGCTGCTCTCTGCTGGACTGGGGAGTCCACACTGTAAACTACAGACACTGAGGTGAGGTGTTTTGGGGTGTAAATACAATGTGTCTAGCCTTTCAACTGCTAAATTAAGAGGATTTAAAGATGTACATGTACATTAGAGAGGAATGATCATATTCTTGATATCAGATGGAGTGAAACTATTTCCCTAGGTTGCCACCTGAGAGAGCTGGACCTCAGCTACAATCACCCAGGAGACTCAGGACTGGCGCTGCTCTCTGCTGTACAGAACGATCCACTCTGTAAACTACAGACACTCAGGTAAAGGCTGCATATGTGGCTGAATGTATCAATGGGATTAATGCACAGTATCTATTTCCCACATGATTGTGAGTGTGTCATTAAACCACTGTGTGTTCTTCTGTGGTTGATATACTGTAGTGTGGACCATGGTGGAGAGTGCAGGCTCAAACCTGAGCCGATCAAATGTAAGTCACCATCGCTGTAGAGAATAGGACTGTGATTTACTCAATTACTCAAGAATCAGGATACAGCAGAGTTCAAACAGAGCACCAGTATTGTATTCATATGTAAATCTAAAATATGAGTAAATGTGAATTAGTTGTACATTTTAAATTAAGGTGGAGTGGGGGGTGGTGGCTGGTATAGAAGTGACATATAAAGGAATTAGCAGGAGAGGGATCAGTGTTGACTGTGGGTTGGGAGCCAAGTCCTGGAGTCTGGACTGATCTGGTGACAGTTACTCTGCCAGGCAAAATCATAAGAGTACTGACATACCTGTCCCCCCCTCTG
>NC_137675.1:36070874-36098374 GCF_963989245.1 Nansenia antarctica | reverse complement strand
AATTGCCAAAGTTCCCCTCTCGATTAAGACGATTGCCAGACGCATTGCTGACATGTCTGCAGACATCGAAAGTGTTGTTTTGGAGAAGATACGTGGCAGTGGGCAGTTTGCTTTGCAACTTGAATCTTGGCTCAACTCTTGGCCAATGCACGCTTTGTGGATGGAGACACAATCACAGAAAATGTCTTTTTTGCAAGACATTGCATAAAAACAACAACAGGGGAGGAAATATTTCAGATCACATCAGAGTATGTCGAACAAGGAGGACTTCAGTGGAACAGCTGCGTAAGTGTCTGCACTGATGGAGCAGCAGCTATGTTGCCGAAACTTCAGATTCAAGACCCTGGTGCTTGCATATCAGGCAGCTAAAGGGACAGCCCCTGCCTACCTGAAGGAAATGGTAACCGCCCAAACCCCTTCCCGCTCACTCTGCTCCTCCACCTCGGCTGGCCGACTGGCCCCACCTCCTCTACACAGCAGTCGGGCTGCCCGATCACGTCTCTTCACAACACTGGCTCCCCGCTGGTGGAATGAGCTCCCCACGGCTGTCAGAACGGCAGAGTCACTACCCATCTTCCGTCGTAGACTGAAGACCCATCTCTTCAGGTTACACCTTAACTGCTCCTCCTGAGACATCTTCTGACCCTCAGCACTACGTCTCCTAAAGACACCCGCTTTCCCCTCTACTGTGTCCCTAAGAACTTCTATTGCCCCCCTTGTACTGTTTCTCTGTTCCTCCAGTATTAAAAAAAAAAAAAAAAACAACAACAACAACAACTAGGTTTTAGAAGAAGGTGATACAAGAAGGTTTTTTCCTTCTATCAATGGCCCCGGGCCTGAGCTAGATTACTCTTCCTGCTACGAATGGTGGACTGATGATTCACATGCTTAGCATTCAAATGTATTGATTGTAAGTCGCTTTGGAATAAGGCGTCTGCTAAATGCCAAAAATGTAAAATGTTTACCAGCGGAGATATCTGATGTGTTGTAAAAACAAGACCTCTGAAAAGCCACTTATTTGCAGCATTATGTGAAGAGATGGGAGCGGAGCATAAGACGTTATTGCTCCATACGGCGGTGAGATGATTGTCCCGCGGAAAAGTGCCGCCCGCGTGTTTGAGTTACGGGAGGAGCTGAAAACCTTTTTAAATGATGAGAAGTGTGATGACGCAAAGCTGCTTGCAAGTGACAAATTGTGCGCAAGGCTCGCATACATGGCCAACATACAGGGCCAGGCTTCGCACTGAGTGAGTATAACGACAAGTTCTTATAATGTTACGTATATTATGATAGGCTACTATGTATCATTTTGTAACATTTGGGATGGTGGTGTGCCGTGGGATTTTTTTCAAGGTAAGAAATGTGCCGTGGCTCAAAAAAGGTTGAAAAACACTGCGCTAGAGGTACGGTTGGATTCATCTGGATTCACTGACGTGTGTGTGTGAGTGTGTGTGTGTGTTATACCTCTTTTGACATCTACACATCGAGCTGATTCCAACCGTACCGAAACCGGACCTCTAGGAGAATGTAAGTGAGTGTTTGTCTGTGTGTGTGTGTGTGTGTGTGTGTGTGTGTGTGTTACACCTCTATCCACATTCCACATCTACGCGTCGAGCTGAGTCTGACGCTACCAAAATCAACTAACACTAACTTGAATGGTCTTCCTCATCAGATGCCTGTGAGCTCCCACTGGACCCAAACACAGCACACGGACGCCTCTCTCTGTCTGAGGAGAACAGAAAGGTGACACGTGAGATGTGGGAGCTGCCGTGTGCTGATCACCCAGAGAGATTTTACTTTTATGATCAGGTGCTGTGTAGAGAGGGTCTGACTGGGCGCTGTTACTGGGAGGTGGAGTGGGGAGGGGGAGTGGCTGATATAGCAGTGACATATAAAATAATCAACAGGAGAAGGAACAGTGTTGACTGTGGGTTGGGAGCCAATAACAAGTCCTGGAGTCTGATGTGCTCTGGTGACAGTTACTATGCCTGTTACTATGCCTGTTACTATGCCTGTCACAAGGACAAGGAGTACTGTCATACGTGTCCCCTCCTCTGGCTCCAGCAGAGTTGGAGTGTATCTGGACTGGCCGGCCGGCACTCTGTCCTTCTACAGCGTCTCCTCTGACACACTGACCCTCCTGCACACATTCCCCTCCACATTCACTGAGCCCCTCTACCCAGGGTTTCACCTTTATAAAGACGGCTCAGTGACCCTGGGTAAAGTAGTCTAAGGGAGATCACACTGAACACCTAAGGCTCACACACACACACACACACACACACACACACACACACTTACATTGTGCTAGAGGTACGCTAGAGGTACAGTTGGATTCAGCACAAAGTGTAGATGTGAATTGCATACACACACACACACACACACACACACACACACACATACACACATACAACTGATAATGTAATTTATTTTTGTTTTACATTTATTCTAATCTACAGCCTACATAATTGTTTAATTATAATTATTTTATATTATTATTGCTCTTTTTGCCATTGTCTTTTTAAACTGTTTTTGCTTATATATTGTTGTTTTGTCCTATACACCAACCTCACCAAGTCCACTTATTGTATGTGTAAATATACTTGGTAATAAAAATAATTGTGATTGTGATTGTGATTGTGATGTGTCCTCTATGTGTGTAGTGTCAGTCCCACTCTGACCACTAGAGGGCAGCAGTCCAGGTCCTGCGAGATGGAGGAGTCTCTGACTGGAAAAGTCTTCAGGACTGTGTCAGTGTAGGTTTATACTCCTGCCTCAGATCCTGTCTGCAGCAGTTGACAACCAGATGGTTATTTGCTCATCATGAAATTATGTGGAAAAAAAGTGCAATAGACTGACAAAACAGAAGCGTGGGATTTCTCTATATTATATATACATATTATTTTAATATAGGAGCTGTGTGTAAGATAGCAGGGAGTGGATGTGAAGACAGCTGTCTATCTATCCTATGTACATGGTGTTCCCTCTCACCTGTGTGTGTGTGTGTGTGTGTGTGTGTGTGTGTGTGTGTGTGTGTGTGTGTGTGTGTGTGTGTGTGTGTGTGTGTGTGTGTGTGTGTGTGTGATGCTGTATTAAGGAGGTATGTGTAAAGCCCAGTTCACATCTACAGTATATCTCAAAAGTGAGTACACCCTTTAGATTTTTGCAAATATTCTGTTATATCCTTCCAGGGGATAACATTATCCTACTGAAACTTTGATATAACTTAAAGTAGTCAGTGTGCTGCTTGAATAACAGTATAGATTTATTGTCCTTTGAAAATTACTCAGTACACAGCTGTTAATGTCTAAACAGCTGGCAACAAAAGTGAGTACACCCCATAGTGAACATGTCCTAATTGTGCCCAATTATGTTGTTTTCCCACCCTGGTGTCATGTGACTCGTTAGTGTTACAAGGATTCAGGTGTAAATGATAAGCAGGGCTGTTAAATTTGGTGTTTTGGGCACAATTCTCTCTGAATGCTGGACAACCAGAGGTGTCAAAAGTATTCACATTCATTACTCAAGTAGAAGTATAGATACTATGGTTTAAAAAGACTTCTGTAGAAGTTGAAGTATCAACTCAAGCTTTTTACTCAAGTAAAAGTATAAAAGTACTGGTTTCAAAACTACTTAAAGTATAAAAGTAAAAGTAATGTAAGGGGAAAAAAATGCCATTAAGGACAAACGCTTAGGCCACGCCACAGGGGCCTATAGTGCACTACCCCACCTCCCCCCAACATTTTTTTTTTCTAAAGGCCATAATGACTATTATGTTATTATTAAAATGTTAATGTTGAAAAATGTGGGATGCACTTGTTTCAGACGCATTTATGCCCATTGAAAATGGACACATTTTATTACAATGCAAATACATTAAAGAACCATATATGTGTACTACTGAGCATTAACATGTGAACACGGAAGATATGATGACTAGTTTGTAATGGTGCAAAAAGTCAAACGTCAAAAGTCAAAAGTCAATAGCCTTTATTGGAACTGTGAGGGCAAAACCATACAAACCATAACAAAGTAGTGATTCAATATTTCCTGAAAAAACACACACATACACACAATCTACATCAGCATCAGAGTTACCAATAAGCTTTGTTCAGCCGCAAAAGCAGCAGGTTCTCAAAGTTCTTTGAGCCAATGCATGCTCTTTTTGGCCTGAAGATCAGCCCTGCGACACTAAACAGTCTTTCACAGGCTGCTGAGGCAGGGAGTCCCGTATTAAGTTTGAGTGATAGCTGGCACACAGCTGGGAAGGTCTTCAGTACCTCTACTGTGTCTCCTGGGCACCCCAGGTACGCATCCAACTGCTGGGACGTTTCAAGAGGGCCGGTCTTCTTCAAGGAGGAAAAGAAGTCCTCTTCCTCAGACGATTGGGAGCCCTCACTGAAGTGTTTCTCGGCCTGACAGTCCAAGTGGCTTCTGATATAGTGAAGGCCTGTGGAATAAAAAACAAAAATCATGACAATTTAGACTATATGGTATTGTAACTGTGTATTGGATAGTGTTGTGTGTGTGTGTGTGTCATTAAATGTAATTTCAAACTAATTTCACTGTCTTCATAGAAATTACACATATTAAGCGGAAGTGAGACACTTACCAAGTTTGAGGATATTTTCGTCACTTGTCCAACAGGTCTTAAATTTGGGAACTAGAATGGCTGCGGCTATCAGTTCTGGATCTGCAAGCATCTCTCCGAAGCGTTTCTCAAGGCCTGAAAGAAGTGCAGCAATCAAAGGCTCACAGAACTTGGAGGCGACTTGAAGGTGCTGTAGCTTGGTCCTTAGCAGAGTTATGGTGGGGACCAACCATCCCATCTGCACACTGGTTTCTCCCTGAAGAACATCCAGTGCCTTTGCAACTGGGCTCATTGTCTTCGCATATTCTGCAAGAAATGCAAGTTCCACTGGAGTAAACCTGTACAAAGAAGAAGAGAAAAACACAACATGGAACATTAAGTCTACTTGATGTAGCACCTTCAACTGGAGGAACTGATCATTAAAAAGGGAAAATATTGTCATCTGAGACTTTTAGAAATGAAGTTGTGTTGCTACAAATCACATTCATAGTAAATATGGGGACTGCATATTGGCATAGTGCATACGTGTTCTACAGTATTCCAAGTATAAAACTGTGACGTAATCTATTGTTAATCACTTCATTAACTGTAAGGCAGAAAAACAAGCACTTACTTGGGTGTATCTAGTTCACTGCAGACAGCTGCAAGGGCTCCCTCGCCTTGTTCTCGTGTTATTCTCACTATTCTTTCTACGGCTGAGAAGAGTGAATTCCACCTTGTAGCAACAGGCCTTACGAGTTGGAGTTTGCAGTGGTCTTCAATTACTTCAGATGCGGTGGTTGATCTTGAACTTTTATTCCACAGGCTAGAGCATTTGGCAAATGTGGACCTTGACACGCGCTTGTACAGTGGGTTGACCTCTGCTTTTGAAGCATCAACTGTGGACACTAAATTGAGGAGGTGGCAGGCGCAGCGATGGTGCTTGGGTAGCTGGTATTCTAAGTAGTCATCTTCTTCCAACAGGGCTCCGGCATCAACAAATTCAACACCCTCAAGGCTTTCCTCTTCTTCATCGTTATCATCATTTTGGCCACCATCATCCTCTTCTCCATCACCCTCTCCTACAGGTTCAGCATTGTTGTTCTCGTCAGTCTGCCCATAAACTCTGAAGGCTTTCAGGAAGTTTGATCCGTTGTCAGTTGTAGTGCGAACGATCTTCTCTCTGACATTGAATTCTGTGTAAATATCATTTAGGGCACCAGCCAGGGCAGAAAAGGTATGTGACCCTTTAAGTTGCTTGCATGCCAGGGCAGCACAGGATCTCTGCATGGTCTGGGGGTTAAACCAGTGCGCAGTGACACCAATGAAACCGCGACGGTGTGCCGTCCAGCAGTCTGTTGTTGTTGCTATGAACTCAATTTCACTAAGGGCAGCTTTCAGTTTTCTTTTCATTTCAACAGAGGCCTTTGTGACTTTGTTAACAACAGTATTACGCGTCATGACATTTGTATTTGGCTGAAGATGTTGCACAAGCTCAATGAAGCCCTGTTGCTGAACAATGTGTGGTGGGTGCAAGCCTTGGACAATGAATTTGAGGACTACTTCATCCACACTTGCCTGGGACACTCTTCGAGCCTCCCACAGCTTGGTTTGTTTGGAGGGTGGGGTCAAAGAACCTTCAGTGGATGACTTCCTTTTGAGGGCTGTTGAAGAAAGTTGCGTGTACCTCTCTAGACGAGTGGGGTGTTTCTTCTGTGGAGAAAATGAATGCACAGGCACAGATTGAGATTCATATTATTTCTCTCAAACCACAAGCTGAGACTATCTAGGACTTCCGCTGTATTAAATGTCACGCTGGAAGTTCATGAATGGAGGTCAGACTACAAGTTAGGGAGCAGTTTCACTGGTCTATGCAATTATGTTGAGCAGACCAGAATATTGCCACTTAAAGCTGTTTTAGGACCACAAGCAGCTGCTGGCATGACTGAAAAGTAACATTATTGTTAATGGCACACACCGCGCACATTTCTTCTCACGTGGGAACATAATTAACTCTTTACAGCAACAAACACGGTAAAACTCCGACCTCAACACATGAAGGATTACAAATGAAACATTGAATCATAGCCTACTGCTAGCAAGCAAACCATGGCATGTTCTTAGCCATAGCAAACATTGCAAATTTACCATTAGTACGTTACTAGGTTACTACAAAATGTCGACAAAATGTCGACTGATAACAAACTTTCAGCTTACCTCAATATGCTTTTTCAAATTAGACGGTGAGTTTTTGAAGGCCATTAGCTCGTGGTACTTGGGTGCGCAGAGCTTGCAGCGCATTCGAAAGGAGTTGTTTTTGCATCCAACCATTTCAAAAAATTCTTCCAGGTACGGCCAGGGATGGAGAAGGGTTGGCTGATCTTCCTGGCTATCAACCTGGTTGATGCTGGTGCTTGGTTGGGACATTTCACTGTTATTTTGAGTCTCTGGCACGGTCACGGACATCTTTGGCTACATACATCTGCTTTCCTTGCTGGAGTGTGATTTGTGTCATGTGCAGCAGATGGAATGCATCTCGTACAAACCAATAGGGTGTCGGAATGGTATAATGTTTATACTTCTCATCCAACCACAATCAAATTCACTCTATCCGGATGGCGCGACTTATCTGGATAGGTTTTTTTTCTGTGTGTTTTTTTTAACGATGAAAAGCTGTAATGAAAACAAGCTGAAATGAAATAGGAGTAACGAGGCTATTTTTAAAATGTAAGGAGTAGAAAGTACAGATAATTGCGTGAAAATGTAAGGAGTAGAAGTAAAAAGTCGGCTGAAAAATAATGACTCCAGTAAAGTATAGATACCCAAAATTTCTACTTAAGTAAGGTAACGAAGTATTTGTACTTCGTTACTTGACACCTCTGTGGACAACATGGCACCTCATGGCAAGGAACTCTCTGAGCGGCTGAAAAAAAGGATTATTGCGCTTCACAAAGATGGCCATGGCTATTAGAAGATTGCCAACACCCTGAAAATGAGTTGCAGCACAGTGGCTAAGATCATACAGCGGTTTTCCAGGACAGGTTCCACTCGGAACAGGCCTCGCCAGGGTCGACCAAAGAAGTTGAGTCCACGTGCTCAGCGTCATATCCAGAGGTTGGTTTCCAAAAATAGACGTGCGAGTGCTTCCAGCATTGCTGCAGAGGTTGCAGAAGTGGGATGTCAGCCTGTCAGTGCCCAGACCATACGCCGCACACTGCATCAAATCGGTTTGTATGGCCGTCGCCCCAGACAGAAGCCTCTTCTGAAACCGATGCATAAGAAAGCCCGCAAACAGTTTGCTGAAGACAATGAATCCAAGAACATGAGTTACTGGAACCATGTCCTGTGGTCTGATGTGGTCTCATCAAATAAACCTGTTTGGGTCAGATGGTGTCCGGCGTGTGTGGCGGCACCCTGGTGAGGAGTACCAAGACAAATGTGTTTTGCCTACAGTCAAGCCAAGGACGTGCCGTCCATATAAGCAGAGTAAGCAGTGCTTACCCAACGAAAAAATAAAAAAGGACAGTGAAAATATTAAAATAAAAGTGCATGTAACCGTTTGTTTGTTTTCATGAAAAGAGTCGTATTTTAGGTCCCAGGGCAGCAGGAGTCATTCATTTTGACGTTGCATTTTTAGCGCCACCTGCAGGAGTAAGCACTCCCTACTCTGCTTGCATTGCGTTACATTATAAGCACTCCTCTCTCTGCTTTCCCTCGCGTACATTCGAATGCGTGAACATGTCTTTTTAATTTTTTTCCGATGCCTCAGCCCGCTGTTTAATGTGGCCAGGGTAAGCATGCTTACAGCCAATCAGTAGTTCTTTCATTACGATAAGAGTTACTGATTGGCTATCATTTTCAAGTTCACTTAACGTTTCACACTACTTTCTCTCGCCCGGCAGAATAGTTTATGCCAGCTAGCTCAAACGATCTAATCAATAAGGATAACTTGCTTCTTTAATTTTGTGAATATGGACATTACTGTCAGTGTCATCACTGGCCCTGATCTCAATTGAAAAAGAGAGACTTTCCAAACTGCAACAGGCGAGTGACTTCTACACTAAAGTGACAGAGGTGTTCCTTCGCAAGGAGAGACGCATGGACCTCGTTTTCAAGTAAAGGTAAGATATCATTTTTTAATTTACGTCATGGCTTCTTTGCTGGTTTATATGATTCGCGAGGCTGGTGGCGATCTGTGCTTGTTTAGCTATATGGCTTGGGTACTGCTGTGCTGCTGCTTATGGCTTCTTATTTAAGACTTGCCAGTGCCAGTGGTTCTGAACCAAAAGTGTTTGAGAGAGATAGAGAGGGAGGGTTTGTGATGTGATGTCAAGTGCCTGTGTGACAAAGTGTGAAAAGAAAGTGTGTTGTGAGTTTACTATGGAGGATGGAAACGGTGTGTGTCTGTGTTGTGCGTGTGTGCGTTTGCGATGTTGAAACTGGACTTGTAGATTTCAGCAGGCTGGCTACTTGAAAAGATCTTGGTTCAAAAAAGATTGAACAATGAGCACCCCTGATATAGTCGAAACTGGCAACAGTTTTTTTGGGTAATCTGATCACAAAGTGACACTACAGTTTATTAGCGGGTTCTAGGGCATCAAAATGGCATTTCCTTGAAACTGTGTTCACTGATAGCGTGTATGTGTAATTACGTGTATTTCTATATTTTATGCTTACCCAATCTAAAAGCTCCCGGCACGTGCCTGAGTCAAGCATGGTGGTGGCAGCATCATGGTCTGGGGCTGCATGAGTGCTGCCGGCACTGGGGAGCTGCATTTCATTGAGGGACACATGAATTCAAATATATACTGTGACATCCTGCAGCAGAGCATGATCCCCTCTCTTCGGAAACTGGGCCGTAGGGCAGTTTTCCAACATGATAATGACCCTAAACACACCTCCAAGATGACAACGGCCTTGCTGAAGAAGCTGAAGGTTAAGGTGATGGACTGGCCAAGTATGTCTCCAGACCTAAACCCAATTGAGCACATGTGGGGCATCCTCAAGAGGAAGGTGGAGGAGTGCAAGGTGTCCAACATCCGTGGGCTCCGTGAGGAGTGGAAGAAGATTCCAGAAGCAACCTGTGCAGCTCTGGTGAATTCCATGCCCAGGAGGGTTAAAGCAGTGCTAGATAACAATGGTGGTCACACAAAATATTGACACTTTGTGCACAATTTAGACATATTCACTATGGGGTGTACTCACTTTTGTTGCCAGCTGTTTAGACATTAACAGCTGTGTACTGAGTAATTTTCAATGGACAATAAATATATACTGTTATTCAAGCAGCACACTGACTACTTTAAGTTATATCAAAGTTTCATTAAGATAGTGTTATCCCCTGAAAGGATATGACAGAATATTTTCAAAAATCTAAAGGGTGTACTCACTTTTGAGATATACTGTATGTGATGCAACGCGACGGGTCAGTTTTAGTACGTTTAAAAACTCTGCAACTACTGATTGGTGGTGAGACAGATGGTAGATGAGAACAAGACGACCTTTTCCATAACAAAGCAAGTTGTGTTTACCCTGCAAGATGGCTGACAGCGACATGATGACAGTATCACTGATCAATACACATGCTGACAGTATCACTGATCAATACACATGCTGACAGTATCACTGATCAATAGACGGCGAAGACGCCGAGCGAGGAAACATGGAGCTGTTTGTAGGCTATCTAGCTAGCTAACACACACACAAACACACACACACACATACACTCACACACAAAGAGATACACACATACACAGACAGACACACACACACACACACACACAGATACACACATACAGACAAACAGATACACACACACAAAGCGCCCCTGAAGGGGTCCCACAATAAAAATAAAAAGCCAGTTCGACTTTGTTGTCGTATTTCTCAAGGAATTCACATTTCACTGCATCTCAGTGGAAAAACTAAAACCAAGATCCAAACTTAAAGTGTTAGGCTTAGGGTTAGGGTTAGAGGTCGGATTCTGAAGTCCAGCCTGGTCTCTACCCAGCAGCCACTTCGTCCCTCCACCTTTGGCCCTGCACCTTTGGGGCGGCTGTGGCGCAGGAGGTAGAGTCGCCGTCTAATGATCACAAGGTTGGCAGATCAGCGGTTCGAGCCCCGGCTGGCCACATGTCGAAGTGTCCTTGGGCAAGACACTGAACCCCTAAATTGCTCCCTGTGAGCGGGCTAGCGCCTTGCATGGCAGCTTGCCGCCATTGGTGTGTGAATGTGTGTGTGAATGGGTGAATGAGAGGCCGTTGTAAAGTGCTTTGGAGCAGCAAAAAAGGCGCTATATAAGTGCAGTCCATATACCATTTACCATTTACTCTCCTTGACCTTCGACCTTCAGGACATTCATCATTGTGCAGGAAAGGCTCCTGTTCCCATGACAACGTTAAAGGGAAGGCTCTTATTCCCATGGCAACTTTAAAGGGACAGTTTTAGACTCATTTTCTCCACGCATCACTTCCTGTGATTTAAGACAGACGTCACGTCCTTATGCCTGCTGGGAGAATACATTAAGATGTTATAGAGGAACACAAAGATGTTATAGAGGAACATTAAGATGTTATAGAGAACATTAAGATGTTATAGATGAACATTAAGATGTTATAGATGAACATTAAGATGTTATAGAGGAATATTAAGATGTTATAGAGGAACATTAAGATGTTATAGAGGAACATTAAGATGTTATAGATGAACATTAAGATGTTATAGAGGAACATTAAGATGTTATAGATGAACATTAAGATGTTAGAGAGAACATTAAGATGTTAGAGAGAACATTAAGATGTTAGAGAGAACATTAAGATGTTATAGAGAACATTAGGATGTTATAGAGAACATTAAGATGTTATAGATTAACATTAAGATGTTATAGATGAACATTAAGATGTTATAGAGGAATATTAAGATGTTATAGAGGAACATTAAGATGTTATAGAGGAACATTAAGATGTTATAGAGGAACATTAAGATGTTATAGATGAACATTAAGATGTTATAGAGGAACATTAAGATGTTATAGATGAACATTAAGATGTTAGAGAGAACATTAATATGTTATAGAGAACATTAAGATGTTATAGAGGAACATTAAGATGTTAGAGAGAACATTAAGATGTTATAGATGAACATTAAGATGTTATAGATGAACATTAAGATGTTACAGAGGAACATTAAGATGTTATAGAGGAACATTAAGATGTTACAGAGAACATTAAGATGTTATAGATGAACATTAAGATGTTATAGAGGAATATTAAGATGTTAGAGAGAACATTAAGATGTTATAGAGGAATATTAAGATGTTATAGATGAACATTAAGATGTTATAGATGAACATTAAGATGTTATAGATGAACATTAAGATGTTACAGAGAACATTAAGATGTTATAGAGAACATTAAGATGTTAGAGAAAACATTAAGATGTTATAGAGGAATATTAAGATGTTATAGATGAACATTAAGATGTTATAGATGAACATTAAGATGTTATAGATGAACATTAAGATGTTACAGAGAACATTAAGATGTTAGAGATGAACATTAAGATGTTATAGAGGAACATTAAGATGTTATAGAGGAACATTAAGATGTTATAGAGGAACATTAAGATGTTACAGAGAACATTAAGATGTTATAGATGAACATTAAGATGTTATAGATGAACATTAAGATGTTAGAGAGAACATTAAGATGTTATAGAGGAACATTAAGATGTTATAGATGAACATTAAGATGTTAGAGAGAACATTAAGATGTTATAGAGGAACACAAAGATGTTATAGATGAACATTAAGATGTTATAGAGGAACATTAAGATGTTATAGAGGAACATTAAGATGTTATAGATGAACATTAAGATGTTAGAGAGAACATTAAGATGTTATAGAGGAATATTAAGATGTTATAGAGGAACATTAAGATGTTATAGAGGAACATTAAGATGTTATAGAGGAACATTAAGATGTTACAGAGAACATTAAGATGTTATAGAGAACATTAAGATGTTACAGATGTGGTATAATAGTGGTTTCGACAACGCCACTCTCACATAGGGGTGAGAGGCCCTCAGATACACCTGCTATAATTAAAGCTGGATTTCCCGCTCATGTCCTGTCACAATTAAATTAACTCTCACAGAGGCAGTGATAGAAAAAGTATAAATACAACGTTTATTACAGTTACTCAGATACAGAATAAATAGTGCACAATATAAAACTGGACATTCAACCAGGAAAATAACAAACGCTATGGGCAGGGGCAGGGCGTAATAGTGGGCATAAGTACAATGGTATAAGGTTGGTGAGGTAATTCTTAACCGAGGGGGGACAGGCTACAGTATATCACACATGGTTTAGATATATAAATAGGTTAGTCACAGCAAACTATATTGTGAGCACACAGCACACGGATCATATCACACAATACACATCAGACACTGTAGGCTATGTAGGCTAAACCTTTGTTCATCAAACACACCAAACACTGCGCACCATATGTCACCTGGTTAACTAGCCAGGCCCAGACCAATACCTAAACCGTGGCTCAGCGCCAAACTACTATTTCTCAGCCAGCCCATATAATGAAACAAAACAAACAAAACAAACAAAACCAAAACTGGATGGCTCTAATAATCACGGTGGGGAAAAACAGTGGCAGTCGCTGGACACTACCTGTGGCCAGAGATAGGTATTAGTTACACCATAATGAATGAATGATGAATGAATGGTCTTTATTGTCATTAATATAGTACAGGTACCATACAACGAAATTTGTGAGGGGGGGCTGCCCTGGTGCTAGGAAAAAAATACTAAAAACAAGAAGGGAAAAGAGTTTACATAAATAAAGGCTATATACACTATCCACTATACTATACTATACTATACAAATAAAACACTGTGCTGTACTCTATGCTATGCTATAAATATCCTAACATTTCCTATCTCTGAACCTTATGTGCACGAGGGTTGTCATATTGCACATAGTATTATTGCACATTCATTTAAAGTGTCGCAGTTTGCAGGTTTGAAATGTTCACAGTTGTGTTTCAGTATTGCACTTGATTACAATCTAGTAGCTGCCATCAAATTGTCTAGATTGTCCAGGGCCTAGAACCTAGGTATTTGCTGTGTTCAGGGCCTGAATGGCCCTAGGGTAGAAGCTGAGCTTCAGTCTATTTGTCCTTGCGGACATGGTCCTGAACCACCTGCCCGAGGGCAGCCGAACAAAGTGTTCGTTCCCAGGGTGGGATGGGTCTCTGGAGATCTTGGAGGCCTTCCTGAGGCAGCGTTTGTTGTACAGCTCTTCCAGAGAGGGGAGGGGGGCGCCGATGATCTTCTGGGCCGATCTCACGACTCTCTGTAGCGCTTTCCTCTCTGCGGCTGTGCAGCTGGAGAACCACACGCAGATGCAGTAGGTGAGGATGCTCTCCACTGTGCAGCGGTAGAAGGTCACAAGCAGCTCCTGTTTGAGGTGGTATTTCCTGAGGACTCAGGAAGTAGAGCCGCTGTTGTGCCTTCTTGATGATGGCTGCTGTGTTGGTCTTCCAGGACAGGTCATCCTGAATGTGCACCCCCAGGAATCGGAGGGTTGAGACTCTCTCCACGCTCCCTCCATCGACGAGCAGGGGCTGGACCTCAGATTTTTTCCTCCTGAAGTCCACGATGATTTCCTGGGTCTTTGACTGGTTCAGCAGCAGGTTGTTAACCTTGCACAGTTTGCCCAGCTGCTCCACCTCATCCCTGTACGCCGCCTCGCCCCCCCCCCCGAGATGCAGCCCACCACGGTGGTGTCGTCTGCAAACTTTATGATGGAGTTGCTGGGGTGGACGGGGGTGAAGTCGTAGGTGTAGAGGTTGTAGAGGATGGGGCTTAGCACGCAGCCCTGGGGGGACCCAGTGCTGAGTCTGAGGGCTGTGGAGGTGTGGGAGCCCACCCGCACCCTCTGGGGGCGGTCAGACAGGAAGTCCTTGATCCATGCACAGATGGAGTGTGATAGTCCCAGGTCTAGTAGTTTGGTCACTAGCCTGTCTGGAAGGATGGTGTTGAAGGCAGAGCTGAAGTCCACAAAGAGCAGTCTCACGTAGCTGTTCCCACTCTCCAGGTGGGATAGAGTGGAGTGGAGAGTCGTCGCGATGGCGTCCTCTGTGGTGTGACGATCCACACCAGAACCTATAGTGGGCGCTATTACACCTGTTGTCCGGTCTACCTTCTCTCTGTGTTCCAGATGGGCTCAGGTGTGGGTGATGATGCTAATTGTCCCTGGATCACTTTAAGAGTGGGTTAGATTGATGGACTCTCTCTTCCCTTGTCGACCAGCAGCCGTTTTTGGTTGTCGTTACTAGTTTCTTTATCATTATTTCCATTCAACATTATATTCTTTAATAAATCTCTTATTATTGTTAACCATGTGTGGTCTCCCTTTTTGTTACCTGGTCAAGAGCCAGGCAAGCGTAACAGTGGACCTGTGGGCTCTGTAGGCGAACTGGTATGGATCCAGGTTGGGCGGGAGGCGTGTGACTATGTGGGCCCGGACCAGTTTCTCGAAGCACTTCATGATGATTGGTGTGAGCGCCACTGGGCGGTAGTCGTTTAGGCAGCTCACCGTGCTTTTCTTCGGGACTGGGATGATTGTTGAGGTTTTCAGGCAGGGTGGGATGGTGGCCTGGGACAGGGACTGGTTGAAGATGTTGGTGAAAACCCCGGCCAGCTGGTCGGCGCAGTCCCTCAGCACCCATCCCAAGACGCCATCCGGCCCTGAGGCTTTTCTGGGGTCCACCGCCTTCAGCACGCGTCTCACTTCATGCTCTGTAAGGGTGAGGCTGCTGAGAGCTGGAGAGAGTGGTGTTTGTGTTGTGGTTACCTCCGTTCGCCCCTCGTCGAACCGGGCGTAGAAGGAGTTCAGCTCTTCCGCCAGCAGGGGGTCGTCCTCCGCGGCTGTGAGCCTGTTGGCTCTGAAGTTTGTCATGTGCTGAACCCCCTGCCACACCCGCCTGGATTCGTTGCTCAGGAAGCATTCCTCAATCTTCTCTCTGTGGTCTGCCTTGGCCTCCCGGATGCCACGGTTTAGGTTAGCCCTGTTGGTGCTGTACAGCAGTGTGTCCTTCGCTGAGAAGGCGTTGTCCCTCTCCTTGAGCAGTTTTCGGACCTTCTCAGTCATCCATGGCTTCGTGTTGGGGTAGACCCGGACACGTTTGTCCACGGTGGCTGAGTTGGTGCAGTTCACTATGTGGTTCAGAACCGACGACGTGAACTGTTCCAGGTCCTCATGCTCATATTCCTGCCATGAGGTGTCATTCAGGTAGATCTGCAGTGGGGCGGACCCTGCTGGCCAGGTTCTGACAGTCTTAGTGGTGATGGGAGCACTTTTCCTCATGGGAGTGAGCAAAAGTAAGCAAGCTTGATGTTGGTGTATACCTTGTCCAGTGTGTTATCTCCTCTTGTTGCACATTTAACATGCTGATAGAACTTGGGTAGTACTACCTTCAGGTCAGCATGATTGAAATCCCCCGCGATGATGTGTACTGCTTGAGGATCTGCGCTCTGTCCACCACTGATGACGTCATGTAGCCGCGCTAATGCTAAGCTAGCATCTGCGCTTGGTGCAATGTAAACAGCTGTTATGTACACCGCGTTGAATTCCCTCGGGAGGTATGTGGGTCGGCATTTAACAGTCAAGTATTCCAGGTCTGGGGAGCAGTGGCTACTTACAGTTTTTGTGTTTAAGCACCAGCTGTCCTTCGTAGATATGATCAGGCCGCCTCCGCGCGTCTTCTCACTAAGCAATGTCCTGTCCACTCGGTGTAGAGAGCGGCCTTGTAACGCAACCGCAAAATCAATAATGGAATCGCTGAGCCAGGTTTCTGTGAGAATAATCACACAGCTATCCCCCACGGTGTTGTTGGAAGCAACCTACAGTCTCAGTTCGTCCATCTTGTTAGCTAGGGATCTTACGTTGGAGAGGAATATACTCTGCAAAGCTGGCTTGTCCGGGCATCTCCTTAGCCTAGCTAGCAGGCCTCCCCTGCGGCCTCGGCGTTGCTTACGGTCCCGACGCCGTCGTTTGCGCCTCAGGGTCGGGATTGTGTACCATTGTTCTCCTGGTGACCGAGCGATATCGTGTGGGATCCTTTGCTGTTTCAGGAACTCCGCTGTTACTGTCTTCTCGTTTTGCGCACCAACTTCTAGTAAGTCTAGTCTGCTGTAGGTACTATTTACACAACAGTTCCCTATAAGTACTCAAATTAAAATGTACATACAAATGTACTTAAAAACGCTAAAAAGCACCAACGTTGGGAGCTCTCCCAGCCTCGCGTGCGAACACGCTGTTGTGTCCTGTTTATACCGCCAGTGGGCGCTAGTATGCAAGTGATGTATGCAGTGACGGAAGTGATGTATGCACTTCCGGAGGTGAAGAACGGGAGTTGAATAAATGGCGAATTGAACAGCAGCAGCGTGTCTCCCGGTCTCATTCTTTTATAACTACTTTCTAACTACAGAATACCACATTTTTGGCGACGAGGATGGCTATTTCCGTACCCTTACCTACACCGTTCATGCCTGTGCCAGGCGAACCTGCTATTTCTTTTCCTACTTGGTTGAGAATGTTTGAAAATTACATGCTCGTAATTGATGCTACCGGAGAACAATGGCCGGAGGAAAGAAAGCGCGCGATTCTTCTTCATGCACTTGGGACCGAAGGACAAAGACTGTTCTACACTCTAAAGGATACGGGTGTTACCTACACTTCTGCCGTGGATGGACTGAAAAAGTACTTTGTTCCTAAGGTGAATGTGATTGCTGAACGTCACAAATTTCGACAGAGAGCTCAGGGTCCTGACGAGACGGTTAATCAGTTCCTTGCTTCATTACGCGAGCTAGCTGCAGCTTGTGAATTTGGCGCCATGGAGGAACAAATGATTCGTGATCAACTGATTGAGCGTGTTGCTAATACACGCATACGAGACAGACTTTTGCTTGAATCGGACTTGTCTCTGGACAAAGCTACTTCAATGGCCTTACAAATCGAGGCTGGACTACGGAACTCCAACGTTCTCTCTGGAGCTACAGCTTCGGTGAGAGCCATCGAGAAACAGCCGACGAGGAGGAGGTTCGACAAGGGCAAGAAGAAAGATCCGACGACGACTGCACATGCCACGGTCTACAGCCAGCCAGCTACAACTGGGAATCAGCGCGCCTGCTTCCGATGCGGATCCACAGGACACTTAGCTAACAAGCCTACATGCCCAGCGGTTAAGGTGACTTGCAATACATGCGGAAAAGTTGGACATTTTTCCAAGGTGTGTAGATCGGCTCAAAAAGAGGTGCGTGAGGTAATGGTGAATGACGTTACTGTGCTTTACATGCAGGGGGCCGTCGTGAATGATCAAATTATGTGTACTGTACGAGTTGATGCAAATTATCATTCCCATGATGTTGAGCTGATAGTGGATACAGGCTCATCTGTTTCTATTATTCCAGAGAGTACTTACCAGACACTTTTCCATACATGTGTCCTTGCTGAGCCTACAGTGAATCTGCTTACTTACTCCAGAGAGAAAATTCCTGTTAAAGGTTGCATGCATGCTACAGTTGTTCATAATGGACATTCAGTTACAGGTTCATTGATAGTGGTTGAATCAGGAAATGCATTGCTGGGACTAGATTTATTTGTAGCATTGCAGATGTGCATTGAGGGTAACAAAATTATTACTGTTAGCCCTGCTAGCTCTCCTACTGTGCTCCGAGCACCTACTGTACAGAGTACCACTCCACAGACCGAACCAGAGGTTCTAGTACAGGAGTTAGGGTGTGCAAAAGGTTTTATGCACAAAATACAGGTTAAACCAGATGCTGTGCCAGTACAGCAGAAACTGAGGAGGCTTCCGTTCTCAGTGAGGCAGGCTGTGACCGATGAGCTCGCAGATCTACAGGAAAAAGGCGTTATAGAACGTATAGACGCATCTCCATGGGTTTCCCCTATAGTTGTGACCCAGAGAAAGGGGGGAGGAAAGCCTCGCCTGTGTGTTGACCTCAGAGAACCTAATAAGGCAATCATCAGTGACTGTCATCCCTTACCGCACATGGATGAACTGTTCGCTGAGCTCCGTGGAGCCACAGTCTTTTCTACTATAGACTTAGCCTCTGCTTATCACCAGTTGCCATTGCATCCAGATAGCCGTGATTTAACTGCGTTTATCACGCATGAGGGTCTCTTTCGTTTCTGCCGAGTGCCATTTGGCCTCGCGTCTGCCCCTTCAGCGTTTCAGAAAATGATGTCGACTGTACTGACAGGCCTGCCAGGCGTACAGGCCTACCTGGATGATGTGATTTGCTACGGCGTCACACAGCAGGATCACGATGTCAGCCTACGGAGAGTGCTACATGCTCTAAATGAAGTGGGACTTAAACTGAACATGCACAAGTGTAAGTTCAACCAGAAAGCTCTGCGCTTCCTGGGCCACACTGTGTCCAAAGATGGTCTTCATCCTGACCAAGACGGGGTCAGTGCTGTGGCGAACGCGCCTGCCCCGCACGACACATCCTCCCTGCGGTCCTTTCTAGGACTTGCATCGTGGTATAGTAAATTCATACCTGACTTCTCTACTGTGGTGGAACCGCTACGTGCTACACTCAGGGAATCTACTGACACTAAGTTTGAATGGACAGCGGATGCAGAGTCCAGTTTTACTGAGGTTAAGAGACTGATTACTGAGAGTCCTACCTTAGCATTATATGATCCTGAGTTACCTACTTATGTCACTACCGATGCTTCTAACTATGGATTGGGGGCTGTAATGAGCCAGATTCACCCAGACAATACAGAAAGAACCATAGCTTTTGCGTCCAGGACACTTTCTCCTGCAGAGAGAAAGTACTCTACCGTCGAGCGTGAGGCGCTGGCATGCGTTTGGGCGGTGGAAAGGTGGAGAACCTACCTGTGGGGACATCGTTTTGTCCTACGCACAGACCACCAAGCGTTGACAACCCTACTCACTTCCAGGGGTACGGGTCGCGCAGGTCTGAGAATAGCGAGATGGTCTGCACGTCTACTATGCTTTACTTATGATGTCACTTACCATCCAGGGAAACGTAATGTGACTGCTGACTGCTTGTCCAGACTCCCTCTGCCTTCGACAGGAGAGGTGGAGGAGGAGCCAGACATGGTGGCTACTGTGTTCACAGGTTCCTCACATGCCATATCGGTGACCGAGTTCACTGCTGCCTGTGAGGCTTGTCCTGAACTGACTCAACTGAGACAGCAGATACAGAAAGGTTGGCCAAAATGCAGTAAGAATGTGACAAAGGAACTTGCTCCATATTTTAGAGTGAGAGATGAACTGGCTGTGGATGAACTACTTGTCATGAGAGGCCCCGACCGTGTGGTTGTTCCTACTACACTACGGTCTAAAGTTGTAAATTTAGCTCATGAAGCGCATCAGGGAATAGTGCGTACTAAACAGAGACTACGAGAGCTATATTGGTGGCCGCAAATGGACAGATGTGTCCAGACATTAGTAGGCTCATGTGTACCCTGTCAATACAATGACAAAACAGCCAAAACTGCGCCTGCACCACTTACCCCAGTGGAACTGCCAGGTGGACCATGGGAGAAGGTGGCCATTGACATTGTTGGTCCCTTTGACTGTGCGACATGGGACTGCCGTTATGCTATTACACTCACAGACTATTACAGTAAGTGGCCAGAGGTGGCGTTTGTCTCTACTGTAACTACAGAGGCGGTTATTAGCTTCTTGACTACAGTGTTTAGTCGTGAAGGTAACCCTTCCTTCCTGGTCTCTGACAACGGATGTCAGTTTACCTCCCATGCTTTTGCAAGCTTTCTGGGAGAGAGAGAGATAAAGCACCTGCGTTCCAGTGTTTATTATCCAAGAGCCAACGGGGCTATTGAGAGATTTAATCGAGTTCTCAAAGAGTGTATTCAGACGGCTGAGAGAATGCACAAGCCATGGAAACATGCAGTAACAGAGTTCTTACTGAACTATCGCGCTACGCCGCATGCTACTACAGGAGCTACTCCCTTTGAGTTGCTGAGGAACAGAAAGATGCGTACAAAACTAAATGTCCTCCCTGTCTCACACCAAACTAAGTCACATGAGAAAGTGCAGGAGACAGTGAGACGCAAGCAACAGGAGAGTAAGGAGTACACAGACAGAATGAGGGGAGCGAAAGTGCCCATGTTCCAAGTGAATGACACCGTACGTGTCCGCAGACCGGAGCATGTAAAAAAGGGATCATCAAGATTCACAGAACCGCTGACAGTAGTTAGTAAAGCAGGACAGAATACATACCTGCTCAGTGATGGTCGAAAATGGAATGCATCCAAGCTTACACGCTTCCCCAAGGATGCTCTGTCTGGCACCAGTGGTGAAAAGGAGATTGAGCTAGAGGAGTTCATGGTGCCCGAGTCAGAGAATGTGTTTAATGAACCAGGTCCAAGAAGGAACCTGAGAGTCAGAAACCCACCTAGGTGGCTGGTAGACTTTGTGCCGTAGAGAACGTACTAAAAGGGTAGGATAGAACACGGTTCTAACTTAGTACTAAAAGGTCCTACAATGCAATGACAAAAGTGAATGTTCATTTCATGTTTCACTGTCATAAACTGTTTATTGTTGTTATTCATTCTGCTGATTCATTCATTTTCATTTCCTTAGTTTTCATTTTATTTCAATTGTACTGACTGTAATTCCTTTAAGAAAGGGGGAAATGTTGTGTCCTGTTTATACCGCCAGTGGGCGCTAGTATGCAAGTGATGTATGCAGTGACGGAAGTGATGTATGCACTTCCGGAGGTGAAGAACGGGAGTTGAATAAATGGCGAATTGAACAGCAGCAGCGTGTCTCCCGGTCTCATTCTTTTATAACTACTTTCTAACTACAGAATACCACACACGCCGCCATCTTGAAGTACTACTAGTAAACACAATCAGTACACCATGTATTTAGAATAGCCTACTTCAATACAAACGTAGCTGCTAGGTTTGAAACCCGGTTTCCCCGCGCTTGCCCAGGGTCAGTACAGGTCTTGCTATAGGTGAATCATAAGAACATCAGTCAGTCAAAATTAAATTAACTGGAGACAAGCTGGTTAATGCCAACACAATGATAATTAGCCTACTTTAGTAGAACTGGTTACTGTCGGGAGCATTCAGCACGCTAACCATTTCGGACACGTCTGTCAACAGCAACAAGCTACAAAGCTACAAACACGACTCGAACGACCCATTGGGAGTAACCTTATCTCAGATCGGTGGATGTTCTTCTCTTGCACTTGGTGGCCATTGGCAGGGCGGATGTGATATACTGCTCCATTCTCATCCCTATTTCTCACTACTTTGTAGTTTCATCTTAAACACTTAAATACAGACAATACACTTCCATAACATTCATACATACATACATTAGCCCTATTATTTACATTTACATTTTTAGTTGAAGACAACTTAATAACAAATAAAGAAAAATAATACGGAAAGAAAAGTGGAGAGACAAAAACATAACTCTCCTTACCCTTGGGATCACAAGATAGCTCAATTCATCATTGAGAAACACTTCATTGTTTTCAGGGTATCCCATATGTAAACATATACATCTTACATTTTTTGTTAAAGCAACTTCTGTTGCTATCTGAAACTAAAAAGCTTGGTAATGAATTCCATGCCACCATTGCTCTGTAGTGAACCGTTCCTTTTGCTACATTTGCTACATTTGTTCTGCATGGGGGCAGCCTACTACATTTGCTACATTTGTTCTGCATGGAGGCAGTCTACCTTCTGATGCCTGCCGAGCAGTGGCGTGTCCAGACCTTTTTCACTGGGGTGGCCCAGGTGGGGCACCTTGTTATGCATGGGTGACACCATTTTGAGAATTTAACACTTAATTCCCTGCATTCTGGTGAATTTGTACACACCATTTTGTGCTTTTTATTACCATTTCTGTCTCCACTCCCCATTGTATACTTTAATTGGGCTACTAAGGTCATGTTCTTACATGAACATCTGAATCATGACCCAGAGCAAGCGGATGAGTTTGCAACATTGTTGCATAAATTATTTCTGATTTGCGTTCTCACAGCCCTTTATGTAAACAAAGTAACATAGGCAATTGAAGCAACAGACGTGGTAGTTGATTGGTCAGGAAAATAGAAAACTGCCCGTTCGTCCCCCTCTTATCCAGATCAACACGCATGCGCTGTTGTTTTCCTATGGACAGCCTCGATGCGTCGTTTCTAACCGGAGCGAAACCACCCTTTTTAAGCGGAGCATGTGTTGGTTGTTTGCTCCGGGAGTGACTTCGAATGTGCGTTCTCACAGCTCCAAACAACGCAGAGCAAAGCGAATGTTATCCTAAACTCTGATTCCAAGTTAAGCAAAACGTTTTAACCACTAGCACAACACCGTAGCCTATATGTAGCTATGCAAAAGTCTAACGTTATTAATGGTACTCACATTTCTTCAGGAGCGCCAAGACCACACCTCACCGCTGATCAAAAATGTGTTCTGTTCGAAAAGTTCGTCTCGTGGCGCGAAGTGGCCTCTGCTCTGAGTGACTAGGCAGATAGCCAATCAATCAGGGTGGCACCTAGGGTGGCCAATCAGATTTCAGGGGTGGCACGAGCCACCCCTGGCACCCCCCTGGACACGCCCCTGCTGCCGAGTACAGTACTGATGTTCATCTGAGAAGAATGTTAGTTTATTATAGGGTACTTCTGGGATTCTATGTAGAATATTTCGTACGTGGAGGGGGGAGGCTTTTCCAAAGCTTTGGTGCAGCGGCCGCAAAGGCTCTGTCTCCCCTGGTTTTCAGCCTGGTTCTGCGTTTTGAACAAGTTGTAGGCGGCAAGTTGTAGGCGGCGGAGTAGGTCAATCCCCGCGTAGAGTGCGTTGCAGTAATCAAGGCGAGTGGTGACAAAGGCGTGTATCACACTCTCCAGGTTCTTCTGGCAGAGGTAGGCCTTTGTTTTGGCCAGAAGTCTAAGATGATAAAAAATATTTTTAACTAGAGCTGACTTGCTTTTCAAATTTAAAGGCACTATCAAAAATGACTCCAAGGTTCCTAACTGAGGTGGAGAGGTTAGAACCCAGGGGACCAAGGGCATCGACGAGGGGGGGCGGGGGGGGCACAATTAAAAACAATAACCTCCGGGTTTTTTTCATTGAGGGTTAAAACGTTTTCAGACATCCAGCACTTTATTTCGGTCAGGCAGTCAAGCAGGGGCTGTAGTGTGGTTTTCCCTTGAGTTAGTTTTAAGGGAAGGTAGACCTGCACGTCATCGGTGAAGCAGTGGAAGGAAATACTGAATTTCGCCGTTTCAGTGCTATGGTGCGGTTTAAAGCCAGACTGGAATTTATCATGTAGGTTATGTTGCTCAAGGAATGATTGTAGTTGTAGGTGGACTATGCGCTCCAGGATTTGTAGACGAGTGTACCTGGTTCAAGGATAGTAGTCACATTAGGTGGGTTCTGGCGCCCATAGCGCTCTGCTGCTGCCTCCAGTCATTCTCTGGTGTGTTTGTAAACTGTGTGCAGGCGGTGCTGGTGTTCGCCAATCCAATTTTCCACAGGACCCGAATGAGTGTCTTCCTCTGTGGTTCCCAGAAGGAAATCGATAGGCAGCTGAGCCTTCTGGCCGAACATCAGCTCATATGGGGAGTGGCCTGTGGATTGGTAATCCATAGTGTTGTACGCAAACAGTGCTTGAGGTACAAAGGCCATTTCTTCTTTTTCTCTAGGGGCAGAGGTCTCAGCAAGTCGTGCAGTGTGCAGTTGAATCGCTCACATGTCCGTTTTCTGCCCTGTATGGAGTAGTGCGGCTCTTTTCAATGCCATACAATTGGCAGAGGCGTTTTAACAAGTCCCCCTCAAAATTGCTGCCCTGATCTGAATGGATCCGCTTAGGGACCCTGTAGGTGTAAAACCACCTCTCTTTTGATATTCGAGCTACAGTACTGGCTCTCTGGTCAGTAGTGGGATATGTAGTGGGATATTTTGAGAACATGTCCGTCACTACCAACACATTCTCTTGTCCATCACTAGCCTTCTCTAGTAGTGTAAAATCTATAGCGATGATCTCCAGGGGCTTCGAGGCAATGAGATTGCCCATAAAGGTTCTTGCTCGCGGTTGGACAGCTTTGGAGACGACACATCGATTACACTCTTGGCAATATTTTTCAATGTCCTGCCACATGCGGGGCCAATAACATCTTTCACGCACCAGACTTGTGGTCCGTTCTGCCCCCTGATGGCCATGGTTGTCATGGAGGCCATGGTTGTCATGGAGGCTACTCAACACTTCTGCCCTCAGACAGAGGGGCTGCAGCACCTCTCTGCCCTCACCAGGCGATACAGGACGTCATCACTTTCCCTGATCTTAGCCCATTGGCTCAATAGGTGCCTAAACTCTGCACCTTCCCTACCCCGTTCTTCTTTGGAGGGCATTCTCCCGCTCCTTCAGTATTTCAGGAAAGGTCCAATGACAGGGTCTGCAGTTTGCAGCGCTTTTAGGTCTGCCTTTTGGCGGGTAGGGAGGGCATCAATCACCCCGCTAAACGCAGTCACAGGAAGACTAGCCGTAGGCTGTGGATGTCTTTGCCTGACCTCTTGTGGTACCGAAATACCTGCAGTTACTGCATCAATGGAATCTTAGCCATTTTGTCTTGAAAGTGCATCTGCATTTCGATTAGAGGGTCCAGGGCGGTACTTGATCTTGAAATCGAACAGGGCAAGCTCTGATGCCAGACGTTGCTCTACCGCTCCCAATTTTGCAGTGCGCAAGTAACTGAGGGGATTGTTGTCTGTATAGACAGTAAACTTCCCTCCGAGCAGGTATTCTCTGAATTTGTCTGTGACAGCCCACCTTAGAGCAAGAAACTCAAACTTCCTGGAGCTGTAATTCGATATGTTTCTTAAGCCTCGGCTAGCATATGCGATGGGCCTTCGCTGTCCTTCTTGCTCCTGGGACAAGACTGCACCCAAGCCCGCAAAGCTGGCATCAATTTCCAATACGAAGGGCTTGGAAAAGTCTGCGTACCCCAGAACAGGAGCACTAACCAGGAGCTCCCTCAACTTCATGAAACTTTGTTCACATTCTTCGCTCCACCGCCCTTCCAAGGTCTTCCTGCCCCCCGGTTTTTGGCTTCTTCCTACTGCCTTCAAGTTCTGCCACAGATGGCATAGTGGGGCAGCGTACTGTGCAAACCGTTCCACAAAGCGCCGGTAATATGAGGCAAAGCCTAAGAAGGAACGCAGTTCAGCTGTAGTGGTAGGACGCTTCCATTCAGCTACCGCTCTGATCTTATCTGGGTCGGTTGCTACTCCTACAGAGTTTTAGGCTGTGCTCTTGGAGGCGCGCCAGGACAATTTCTAGCCTTTGCAGATGTTCTTGGAAGGAAGAGGAAAAAATAATGATGTCATCGAGATACAGTAGGAGGGTTTGCAAACTCTGGTCTCCAAATATGTGACAGCGTCTGATTAATAGGTCCCCATCTCGGCCATTTTGAAACCTCGCAATCAAGCCAAACAAGTCTTGTTGTGAAAAAATGTGTTTTCCGGTTTTTGGCATAGGACGACAAACGAAGCGATGAAGAACCCACTCGATATCATATCCAACAGTTTTACATTCACTAAATACCTACATTTAGTTAGCAAAGTCGGGTGGGGGGTATTATTCGTTTTAGTGTGACAGTGTGTGTAGCCACGCCCACCCCAGCTGTATGTAAGGATCCACCTGCGTTTGTTTACAAGTTTACAAGATGGATGCTGAACCTCTCGCTAACGCTATCAACTGAATTTTAAAAGCAGGCAGAAATATCGACAGTGGGCAATTAATGAACTCCTTCATATTGGACTATACATAACGGGAACTCCGAACTCCGAATCTGACGATGACAGATGACAACGGAATGTCAGACATTGATCTCCACATCAGTTCACTATTCTTGGGACAGTCGTCTGCAGACAGACCTTCTGCTGTGTTCTTGGGTAAGTTTTAGTGAGTTACATGTGTTGTTTACTAGGATTTTGTGTTGTTTACTTAGGATAGCCAAACAGTTATTTGTTGTTTTGTGAGTAAGGTAGCATCAGCCCCGTTGTTAGCATCAGTTATCAGACCACCTCCCACCATCACTAATGAGATGGTGGGAGGAAGAAATACGTTGTCAAAGATAAAACATAATGAATAAATACATTTGTTGCAGACCTACTAAACATGCAACATAGTGTAATATGTGTCATGCACCATTTTAGTGTGTTTGTGTGTGTGTACCAGCTAGCCAAACAAGTGTTAGCTTGTTAGCTAGCTAGCTAGCTTTGTTAGAGATGTAATAGATTATAGAAAAAGTAAATGCTTTTGTAATGAACGCTAATGTTATGTGGAATCAAAAATAATGATTCATTCATTGATATGTAGATTTGCTGTAGAATAATACTGTGAATTGAAATGATTTCACTAGCCTACTCCTTACACTACAACAATAGTACACTGAGTCTATGGAAAACCTATACTAGAGAAGAGTCCACAGTTCTGACCTGAAATGTGTGTTACAGAGAATGAGGAGGTGAGAGGTTCTGAGAGATTACACCTTGATGAGAGTCACCAGCACTTCAGGTATTTGTCATTGTCATTGTATGCAATTCTATTTTATGAAGATAGTAGTAGGCTATTTTGTAAAAGTGGTGTTGGTCACAGTGGGCAATCATTTTAAATGTACTGTCTTCTTTTTTTATTACAGCTTTGATGCCCAGATGGGATGGGAAGGAACTACACCGAAGTCCCACTAGATGCTTTATGGACTATAATGATAAATGCATACACACAGACACAACATTTTAATTTTTTACCATTCTATTATTGTATTGCTCAATTGTATCTTGCCAAATGTTTTCCATTGCCATGAATTTCACTG
>NC_137675.1:36063374-36065874 GCF_963989245.1 Nansenia antarctica | reverse complement strand
CATGCTTGGGTAAAGAGATCTATCCTGTAATGGCTCTGTAAATTACAGTAGATTTGAGTAGATTTGTCCTATGTCTAGGTGGTAAGACATGTGTCCTAGGTCTAGGTGGTAGTAGATGTGTCCTAGGTCTAGGTGGTAGTAGATGTGTCCTAGGTCTAGGTGGTAGTAGATGTGTCCTAGGTCTAGGTGGTAGTAGATGTGTCCTAGGTCTAGGTGGTAGTAGATGTGTCCTAGGTCTAGGTGGTAGTAGATGTGTCCTAGGTCTAGGTGGTAGTAGATGTGTCCTAGGTCTAGGTGGTAGTAGATTTGTCCTAGGTCTAGGTGGTAAGAGATTTGTCCTAGGTCTAGGTGGTAGTAGATGTGTCCTAGGTCTAGGTGGTAGTAGATGTGTCCTAGGTCTAGGTCAGGGGTCGGCAACCTTGAATGTTGAAAGAGCCATATTGGACCAAAAAACAAAAAAACGAATCTGTCTGGAGCCGCAACATTTTTAAAAGCCTTATATAAGCCTTATAATGAAGGCAACACATGCTGTAAGTGTCTATATAAGCTATATTAGCCTACTATCAAAATTACTAAGTAGGCTAGAAATACATAAGCCTTAGCACATATGCATACAACCGAATGCAAACGTATTGTGCTTTACAAAAGTGAAACACTAGGATAGCGTAAAGGGGGTCTGGGGGGTTCCCCCAAAACATTTTTTTAACAGAGTAGATGCAATTTCGTGCATTCTGGTGCCTTTTAACAGGTGGGTTGATACTTTTATCTGGCTATACTAGCCTGAGAAAAAATATGGATATGTTTGTAATTTCATCCGGAGGAAGTGAGCAAACCAAGAGATCGTCAGCCAAAAAATAGACGAATGTACAGACTGTAGACTACAGTACCAAATGAAAACTAGCCTCCCTCGTCCACTTTTCACTATTTTAAGTTAAACCCTCTCAGACCCACAGGAACGCCGGCGCTCCCAAATATCATACCTTCTTTAGAAGTTCATAATTGGGAAACGGTTTGAGCTAAAGACAAGCCGCTTTTTGCATTTAAAAGTTGGCGCTCACTGGGAAGCTCCCGTTCATCGATGTGCGTCGCCGATGTCTGTATATAAATCTATGTGGATAGTTTCTTGCTTTGCCTGCCGCAGTACTTCGTCAATCCCTGTGGATATAGGTCTACTCTTGAAAAAAACCTGTCACATCCAGTCTCATGTTGGGTCCAGTCAAAATGTATAATACTAGTCATGTGCCAACATATCCAAATCCTATTGGCCCTCGTACAACATTACAGCGTAAGCAGGGAGTTGTAGTTCAAGGAGAGAGACGCGGCAACGTAAAAAATAAATAATCGTTGTTAATTTCCATTTGTGGTCAAAGCCACAGGGAGCCACTGAAGATGGGCAAAAGAGCCGCATGCGGCTCCGGAGCCGCGGGTTGCCGACCCCTGGTCTAGGTGGTAGTAGATGTGTCTTAGGTCTAGGTGGTAAGAGATTTGTCCTAGGTCTAGGTGGTAAGAGACGTGCTGAAATGGCCTGTCTGGTCAGATAGTTGTTTTCATTTCTAATATACACTACTTGGTCAGAAAAGTACTGTGGTTTCTTCTCATTTATGACATTCCTGAAGAAGATCAGAAGACTTGATTGTAATCTATCTTCTACAGGAAGCCATGCCAGATTTCTATGCATTTCCAAAATATTTGTGTGCATTGTACAGTGGAGAGCTAATCTAGCAGCTTTACTAAGCTTTATGTGTCTTACTCAAGGACACACTAGTGGTGGTGTGCCCAGGTGGGACTGGAACTCATGATCTTCTGATCACCAGTCCAACTCACTCTCCCCCTAGACCACCACTACCCCGTCTGTCATTAGTCTAACGACCACTACCCCCGTCTGTCATTAGTCTAACGACCACTACCCCCGTCTGTCATTAGTCTAACGACCACTACCCCCGTCTGTCATTAGTCTAACCACCACAAGCCCTATCTGTCATTAGTCTAACCACCACTACCCCTATCTGTCATTAGTCCAACCACCACTACCCCTATCTGTCATTAGTCCAACCACCACTACCCCTATCTGTCATTAGTCCAACCACCACTACCCCTATCTGTCATTAGTCCAACCACCACTACCCCTATCTGTCATTAGTCCAACCACTACCCCTATCTGTCATTAGTCCAACCACTACCCCTATCTGTCATTAGTCCAACCACCACTACCCCTATCTGTCATTAGTCTAACCACCACTACCCCTATCTGTCATTAGTCTAACCACCACTACCCCTATCTGTCATTAGTCTAACCACCACTACCCCTATCTGTCATTAGTCTAACCACCACTACCCCTATCTGTCATTAGTCTAACCACCACTACCCCTATCTGTCATTAGTCTAACCACCACTACCCCTATCTGTCATTAGTCTAACCACTACCCCTATCTGTCATTAGTCTAACCACCACTACCCCTATCTGTCATTAGTCTAACCACCACTACCCCTATCTGTCAT
>NC_137675.1:36053374-36058374 GCF_963989245.1 Nansenia antarctica | reverse complement strand
ACGTACGCAACTTTAAACCATCTCAGCCCGTTTTATAAATAATGCTTACGTCCGTTTAGAAAACTGTGCTTACGTGAAAGTCAAAGATGACGTTCAAGTACTTTTTTATAAATGAGGCCCCTGGTGATCTGATAATGTAACAATTAAAAACATGTTCAACCTCACACAATCAGAACAAACTTCTATGACCTTTTTGATGATCGTCAACCCCCCCACAACCGCCCCCCACCCCCCCATAGTATGCATAGGGATAGTAGTAATAGGGATAGGCAGTCTATCTCCAAGTCACCTATAGACAGTCTATCTCTATGTCACCTATAGACAGTCTCTCTATGTCACCTATAGACAGTCTCTCTATGTCACCTATAGACAGTCTCTCTCTGTCACCTATAGACAGTCTATCTCTATGTCACCTATAGACAGTCTCTCTCTGTCACCTATAGACAGTCTATCTCTATGTCACCTATAGACAGTCTTTCTATGTCACCTATAGACAGTCTATCTCTATGTCACCTATAGACTGTCTCTCTATGTCACCTATAGACAGTCTATCTCTATGTCACCTATAGACAGTCTCTCTATGTCACCTATACACAGTCTCTCTATGTCACCTATAGACAGTCTCTCTATGTCACCTATAGACAGTCTAACGCTTGAACGAGCTGCATCTAAACAACTGACTGATTATCTCCGGAAGAAGGAACATTTAGACCCCCACCAATCCGGCTTCAAGGCTGGGCACTCGACTGAGACTGCCCTCCTTGCTGTCACGGAGGCCCTCCACTCTGCTCAAGCTTCCTCCCTCTCCTCTTTTCTCATTCTCCTGGACCTGTCTGCTGCCTTCGACACAGTAAACCACAAGATCCTTCTCTCCACCCTCTCTGAACTGAGCATCTCTGGCACCGCACACTCCTGGTTTTCTTCCTACCTGGCGGGTCGCTCCTACCAGATGACCTGGAGAGAATCGCTATCTTCTCCACGAACCCTCACCACTGGCGTACCCCAAGGCTCTGTCCTAGGGCCCCTACTGTTCTCCCTCTACACCAAGTCTCTTGGCTTGGTCATCTCCTCACATGGGCTCTCCTACTACAGCTACGCAGATGACACTCAGCTCTTCCTGTCCTTCCCCCCCTCTGACCTACACGTGGCAACACGTGTCTCTGCATGTCTCGCGGACATCTCAACATGGATGTCAGCCCACCATCTCAAACTCAACCTTAACAAGACCGAGCTACTCTTCATCCCCGGGAAAGCCTGCCCTGTCCAAGACTTCTCCATCACAGTGGAGAACTCTACTGTAACCCCCTCCCTGACAGCCAAGAACCTTGGAGTGATCCTAGACAACGGACTATCCTGTGCGGAGAACATTGCAGCAACGGCACGCTCCTGCAGATTCTTCCTTTACAACATCAGAAGGATACGACAATTCCTCTCCAGAGAAGCAACGCAACTCTTGACCCACTCACTGGTCATCTCCCGCCTTGATTACTGCAACGTACTCCTGGCTGGGCTCCCCTCCACCACCATCAGACCTCTGCAGCTCATCCAGAACGCTGCTGCCCGTCTGGTGTTCAACCTCCCCAAATTTTCTCATGTCACCCATCTCCTTCACACCCTGCACTGGCTCCCGATAGCAGCTCACATCAGATTCAAGACCCTGGTGCTTGCCTACCAGGCAGCTAAGGGGACAGCCCCTGCCTAATTGCAGGCAATGGTCACCCCCCAAACTTCAGCCTGTTCCCTCCGCTCCTCCACCTCTGCTGGCCGACTGGCCCCACCACCTCTACACCTACATGGCAGTCGCACTGCCCGATCACATCTCTTCACTACACTGGCTCCCCGCTGGTGGTATGAGCTTCCCACGACTGTCAGAACTGCAGAGTCACTACCCATCTTCCGTCGGAGACTGAAGACCCTTCTTTTCAGGTTACACCTTAACTGCTCCTCCTGAGACATCCACTACCCCCCAGCACTGCGTCTCCTGAGACACCCGCTTTTCCCCTTTACTATGTCCCCTATGACTTCTACTGCCCCCCTTGTACTGTCTCTCTGTTCTCCAGTGTCTATATCCATCAAAATAAAAAATAAAACGTTTTCCTTCTATCACTGAGACTGCCAATGGCCCCTGGCCTGAGCTAGATTACTCTTCCTGATACGACTGGTGGATTGATGATTCACTTGCTTAGTCAAATGTATTGATTGTAAGTCGCTTTGGAATAAGGCGTCTGCTAAATGCCAATGAAATCTACAATGTAAATGTAGACAGTCTATCTCTATGTCACCTATAGACAGTCTATCTCTATGTCACCTATAGACAGTCTCTATGACACCTATAGACAGTCTCTCTATGTCACCTATAGACAGTCTCTCTATGTGGGTGGAGACAAAATGGTAGTGGAGTCAGACAGGGATAAGCAGCTGGTATTCTCACATCCTCCCCAGATGTGTGTGTGTGTGTGTGTGTGTGTGTGTATGTATCACCATTGACGACACTACCATCACCCCCTCCCCCCTGGCTCGCAACCTCGGCTTCATTCTGGACCCCACCCTCTCATTCGATCCCCACGTCAGTTCTATTGTTAAGACATCCTACTTCCACCTCCGAAACGTCGCAAAAATCAGACACTGCCTCTCCCCGCCTGCTGCTGAATCCCTCATCCACGCCTTCATCTCCTCCCGCCTTGACTACTGCAACTCCCTACTCACCGGCATCACCTCCCGCTCCCTCCATAGACTCCAGATGGTCCAAAACTCTGCTGCACGCCTCCTCTCAAACACCCGCTCCCGTGACCACATCACTCCTGTCCTCCACTCTCTCCACTGGCTCCCCATCAAAGAATGGATCCAATTCAAAGTCCTCATCCTCACATACAAAGCCCTCCATAGCCTGGCCCCCCCTTACCTGACTGACCTCCTTCTCCCCCACCGCCCTACCCGTACCCTCCGATCCTCATCCATTGTTCCCCTCACTGTCCCACCCTCAAAACTCAAAGGCTTCGGTCACCGTGCCTTTTCACGAGCTGCACCCCGCCTCTGGAACTCTCTCCCTCAACCACTCAGAGACTCACCCTCACTCCTCGCTTTTAAATCCCACCTCAAAACCTACCTGTTCTCCCATGCCTACAGCCTCCCCTACCCTAGCCATCTCCCCATCCCGCCCCCCCCGCCCCCCCCCCCCCCCCTGGAAACGCATACAACCTCCCCTACCCCTACCCATCTCCCCTAACCCTGCCACCCCCCTGATATGCATACAGCCTCCCCTGTCCCTACCACCCCCCCCCCCCTCTTCGTTCGCTGACTCTGTGTTCCATGTTACTTGTTGTTTTTGTGTTTTCCGTATCTCCTATATTGTCAGCGTCTTTGAGCCTCGGAAAAGCGCTATATACATTTTATGAATTATTATTAATTATTATTATGATGTGTGTGTGGATACCCGTGGGTATGTTTGGTGAAGGACTGTCCCAGGATGAGATTGTCTAGCTAAGTGAGAGAGCGTCAGGCGCTTCCTTCCTGTTCATAGCCAGAAGAGGAGGAGGAGGGGGTGGTGGAGGAAGAGGAGGAGGAGGAGGAGAGGGGGAGGAGGAGGAGGAGGAGGGAGAGGTGGAGGAGGAGGAGGAGAGGGAGAGGGAGAGGGAGAGGGGGAGGGGGAGGGGAGGAATGAATGAATGGTCTTTATTGTCATTGATATAGTACAGGTATCATACAACGAAAGAAGAGGAGACGGAAGAGGAGGAGGAGGGGGGAGAGGAGGAGGAGGGGGATGGGGAGGGAGAGGAGGAGGAGGGGGATGGAGGGGGAGAGGGGGAGGAGGGAGGGAGAGGGAGAGGGGGAGGAGGAGGGAGAGGAGGAGGAGAGGGAGGAAGAGGAGGAGGAGGAAGGAGAGGGGGAGGGGAGGAGGAGGAGGGGGATGGAGGGGGAGAGGGGGAGGAGGAGGGAGAGGGGGAGGGGGAGGAGGAGAAGGAGAGGAGGAGGAGGGGGAGGAAGAGGAGGAGGAGGAAGGAGAGGGGGAGGAGGGGAGGAAGAGGAGGAGGAGGAAGGAGAGGGGGAGGAGGGGGAGGAAGAGGTTCTCTTCCAGAGATGCTCTCCATGATGTCACTACAGACCAGGAGGAAGTGACTCAGACCCACTTCTGTTATCAATGCAGCCAGGGGCCAGTTGCATAAACAAAATCTCCTTTCACACATATCAGCCTTCCCAGTAGATTCACACATACCAGCCTACCCAGTAGATTCACACATACCAGCCTTCCCAGTAGATTCCCCTTCCACACGTACAAGCCTTCCCAGTAGATTCCATACAATTTACAGGGTCGGCATAGGTCTGAATGCGACTGACCAGGGAAATCCACCCTGGTCGAGACCATGTATAATTCCATGGAAAGTACCGTGTCGCGGTATGTGTGAACGGAAGCCTGAAGATTGCCTGGTCAGTCTCCTTTCACAGCTGTCCTGCATCGTGCAACCAGCAGGGCAGAGCGCATAAGAACTTCCCCAGACTCCAAATATCGCTACTGCTAAATATAATTCCATAACTGGAAACTACTTAATTTCCTATGGAGGTATGATATATGGCAGATATATATACAGTGCCTTGCAAAAGTATTCACCCCCCTTGGCTTTTTACCTATTTTATTACATTACAACCTGTAATTTAAACCTTTTTTTTTATCAGAATTTTATTTGATGAATCTGCACAAAATAGTGTTAGTTTTTAAATGAAATGAGAAATATATATAGTAAAAAAGAATTTAAAAAAATAAAGAACTGAAAATTGGCATGTGCATATGTATTCACCCCCTTTGTTATGAAGCCCCTAAAAACTTCTGGTGCAACCAATTACCTTCAGAAGTCACATAATTAGTGAAATGAAGTCCACTTGTATGCAATCTAAGTGTCACATGATCTGTCAGTATATACACACCTTTTCTGAAAGGCCCCAGAGGCTGCAACACCTAAGCAAGAGGCACCCCCAACCAAACACTGCCATGAAGACCAAGGAAC
>NC_137675.1:36043374-36048374 GCF_963989245.1 Nansenia antarctica | reverse complement strand
CGATGCTTGTGTCAAATTGGCAAAAACCACGTGACTACTCGAAGAAAGATTCGTACGTCACACGAGCACATCTGACGCGTGTCAATCATTCCGCAGACGAGGCAGTGTTCCAAGTTTGGTACTGCATAAAATGACCATGACCATGACCTGACCAGCAGATGGCAGTATAGAACTGCTGTACCACGACCTGACCAGCAGATGGCAGTATAGGCAGTACCATGACCTGACCAGCAGATGGCAGTATGGAGTTGCTGTATCGACTGCATCGATAGATCGACACTTTTTCCGACACAATTGTGTCGAACGTGTCAATTGCGTCGAAAGCTTCGTTTCCCCCATCACTACCACTAGGTAGGGGCTATGCTTGGGAAATGGAGTTCAATATAAGATCTAAAGAATTAGCCTACTTGTTGTGAGTTTGATTTCGGAATTTAGCAGTTGGCATTGTTTCTCATGTTTTGGTCTGGCCTATTTGTCCTGAATGTGCCTTATAGCATACTACTGGTTATACTATGCTCTAAATAACGCTGTGTGGATTGTTGTCGGCACTCTGAATTCATCAGCGATTGTAGTGTGTCAGTTGCGTGTGCGTGTGTGTGTTACATTTGTGTTCCAAATGTCTACATTCGATTCTAGTCAGTCTGGTTATCTCAAGCTTTTTATGTTAACAATCCGTGTTGATGTTGCGTTTGGAAATAGGGCTGTTGTGTCGCAAATGCCAGGGCTGTTTTTTGATCCCAGTCCGCCCCTGTATATATATATATATATATATATATATATATATATATGGTACATATTATGCTCTCATGGCAGATGTGACACGGTTTCATTAAAAGGTCTGCATCTCGGCAATTGTGAAAGCTCGCAATCGAGCAAAACAAGTCTTGTTGTGAAAAAATGTGTTTTCCGGTTTTTGGCATAGGATGAAAATTGAAGCGATGAAGAACCCACTCGATATCATATCCAACAGTTTTGTTATTCACTAAATACCTAAATGTAGTTTTACCAAAGTCAGGTGGGGGGTATTAGTGTGGCAGCGTGTGTAGCCACGCCCACCCCAGCTGTATGTAAGGAGCCATGTGCGTGTGGACCTGTTTGTTGACAAGTTTACAAGATGGATGCTGAAGCTAATGCTATCAACAGAATTTCAAAAGCAGGCAGAAATATCGACAGTGGGCAATTAATGAACTCCTTCATATTGGACTATACATAATGGGAACTCCGAACGGGAACTCCGAACTCCGAATCTGACGATGACGAAAAAGACAACGGAATGTCAGACATTGATCTCGACATCAGTTCACTATTCATGGGACAGTCGTCTGCAGACAGACCTTCTGCTGTGTTCTTGGGTACGTTTTAGTGAATTACATGTGTTGTTTACTAGGATTTTGTGTTGTTTACTTAGGATAGCCAAACAGTTATTTGTTGTTTTGTGAGTCAGCACAGTTAGCATCAGTTATCAAACCACTGAAACTGCTCACCACAATTATGCCACCCCTCTACAAAACTAATAGGAGATGGTGGGAGGAAGAAATACGTTGTCAAAGATAAAACATAATGAATAAATACATTTGTTGCAGACCGACTAAACATGCAACATACTGTATAGTATGTTTCATGCAACATTTTAGTGTGTTTTGTTAGAGATATAATAGATTATAGAAAAAGTAAATGCTTTTGTAATGAACGGTAATGTTGTGTGGAATCAAAAATAATGATTTATTCATTGATATGTAGATTTGCTGTAGAATAATACTGTTAATTGAAATGATTTCACTACAGTACACTGAGTCTATGGAAAACCTACACTAGAGAAGTGTCCACACCTCTGACCTGAAATTTGTGTTACAGAATGACGAGGTGAGAGGTTCTGAGAGATGACACCTTGATGAGAGTCACCCGCACTTCAGGTATTTGTCATTGTCATTGTATAAGCAATTCTATTTTATGAAGATAGTAGTAGGCTATTTCATAAAAGTGATGTTGGTAACAGTGGGCAATCATTTTAAATTTACTGTCTTCTTTTTTTATTACAGCTTTGACCAGATGGGATGGGAAGGAACTACACCGAAGTCCCACTAGATGCTTTATGGACTATAATGATAAATGCATGTGCACACGGACAACATTATTATTTATTACCATTCTATTATTGTATTGCTCAATTGTATCTTGCCTAATTTTTTCCATTGCCATGAACTCTCTTGTACTTGTAATGGGATGTAATAAACTTTTGGCATACATGGAAATAACAAATGAATCAAATAACAAATAACACATGAATCTTGAATTATTATTATTATTATTATTATTATTTAGCAATTTAAACATGTCAGCCCTGCAATTTTGTTACCTGAGGGTTAGCTGACAACCCCACTGACAGATGACAGGTAGATAATGACAGGTAGTGTAATGCAGGGCTCGACAGTGCAACTGTTTTGGTCGCATTTGCGAGTGAATATATTTCTGTGCGACTTGGAAATACATTCAATCGCACCAGTGCGACTAAAAGACTGCTGAACTACTGTCATGCGCAGTCAAACTTATGTGTATAAGCGATGAGGGAATGAAAACAGTGAACAGAAACGTGTGTCGCAGAAATGCTTCACGCGAGTCCTATATGCGCTTAAAATGCGCTCGTAGCGCTGTGTTTTGTTAGCCGCTAGCTGCTAGCAGCGTTTGCTTCCGGTTTCATTACAAAGAGGTTAACCCCATATGTGCCTGACTTCTAACAACATTCAAATGACTCTAACTTCATATTTTTTCGGATTTCAATGTATGACACATCATTTGAAAGCTTATGATCCGTAGTTCCAATCCACAACACGTCACATTTGAAAGTGTTTATGTAATTTTTTTAGATTTGAAAGTGTTTTTTTTTATATATATATTTATATTATACAATATACCAGTCATATTCTGGAATGTGTCTAAATGTTAAAGTTCTATAAGTATAAGCAAAATAAAGTAACAGTTTGTAAATAAATAGTAGCATTAAAAAAAAAAAAAAAAAACGAACCGTGAACCGTGACCCAAAAACCGAGGTTCATACCGAACCGTGGGCCAACTGAAATTAATATTCTTACTTCCCCTTTACATTGTGTGAGTCTCCATTTTTATTACGGCCAAGAGCCGGTTATGATCATTTTGATATGTTATGATTATGATAATTTGTTATCGTTGTTGACGAAAATTGCGCTTTGTGCTACTGAAATTCTTGGTGTGCTACAACATTTTTCTACATGGTAGCACAGTGCTACCTGGGGAAAAGGTAAGCATCAAGCCCTGGGGCCTCATGTATAGAATGTGCTTAGATCAAAATGTGATCTTACCCGTGTCGTACGCAGAAATCCACGTCAACGTAGTGATTTATACAATTTCAACGTGAGTCGATTTGAACGTGGAAACGATCAAATCTCTACGTCGTGTTTTCGAGTTGCGTACGCAAATCACCTACTGGTTATGCAGTTATTACAGGCATGTGAGACGCTCTGCCTACTGTCATTCATGCAAGTGGCTCGTAATAAAATTAACGATGTTGTTATCAGCCGAGAAAATTAGTTTAATTCAAGATTTAAACGGAACTAATGTTTATGATTGTATTTCAGTCTTTCTTTATATCCCTCCGGAGCTGTCTATCTCTCTTCAACATGCCTATATATACGCGCTCCAGAACGGACCTTGCCCGGCCACGCGCTAAATGATACTGGATTTCGAGTTGAGTCGGGATGAGGGGGAATGGCACCCCCCCTGAAATAAAAACAGTCCAAATCATCCCCCGTCTAAAATTGCCATCCCCCCTTTCCATCCCTTATGTCATTTTATCAATGAACGTGATATGAATGAGTGAGATGAACGCCCTCTCCCGCTTCCAGACGCACGCCTACCCTATAATATAGTATTAACGCCCTGTGATAGCGGTTCAAATAGCGGCTGAATGAAGCCAAGTGCTATAATATAATATAATACAGACAGTACATAATATATAATAATAATAATAATAATAATAATAATAATAATAATATTATATATATTATGTACTGTCTGTATTATATTATATTATAGCACTTGGCTTCATTCAGCCGCTATAATTGAGCCGCTATCACAGGGCGTTAATACAAACCTCAATTCACCTGCGTTCAATTCCAAGTATGTTTGGTATTTATAGAAGGAAGCACGTACGCAAGTTGAAATCATCTCAGCTCGTTTTATAAATGATGCTTACGACGGTTTAGAAAAATGTGCTTACGTCAAAGTCAAAGATGACGTTCAAGTACTTTTTTATGAATGAGGCCCCTGGTGTAATGGGGGAGTGGTTGTCTTGAGGGAGTGGTTGTCTTGAGGGAGTGATTAGGGTGGAGTTAACCAGCTATTGTTCCCACCCATTACCTCTGTGAAAAAACTCTGTGAAGACTTTGAGCCTGGTTTTCTCAAAATGGTCATTTGGAGGGTATCACCATTAAAATATCCATGACTTCTTCAACTTGTTTCAGATTTCAATGTATGACACATCATTTTAAAGCTTACAATGTACCCTTTCATAAAAAAAAAAAAAAATGATTTTTCCCTTCTTGTGGACTTTTTAACCAGTGGAATTCCAGACAAGATATTACAGATCATCACCACTGCAACTTGACCATCTCTGTGCGCTGGCTTCAGTGTTGATGGGGCCTCGGTTATGTCAGGCAAAAGGGGAGGTGAGCAGAGTAAAGGGGAGGAGTGTAGCAGAGTAAAGGGGAGGTGTGTAGCAGAGTAAAGGGGAGGTGTGTAGCAGAGTAAAGGGGAGGTGTGCAGAGTTAAGGGGAGGTGTGTAGCAGAGTAAAGGGGAGGTGTGCAGAGTTAAGGGGAGGTGTGTAGCAGAGTAAAGGGGAGGTGTGTAGCAGAGTAAAGGGGAGGTGTGTAGCAGAGTAAAGGGGAGGTGTGCAGAGTTAAGGGGAGGTGTGTAGCAGAGTAAAGGGGAGGTGTGCAGAGTTAAGGGGAGGAGTGTAGCAGAGTAA
>NC_137675.1:35968374-36030874 GCF_963989245.1 Nansenia antarctica | reverse complement strand
TGCGGCTCTTTAATCCATTCATTAAAAGTGCGTGGCTCACTCTCTGTGTCTCGATAGACATTGTTTTGGTATGGCAATCTATGACAATTTCCAGCCCAACCAGTCTAAAAGCTGCCAAATTCACCCGTCCAGTGTGACCAAAAGTAGCCCAATCTGGCAACACTGGTGGAGCGGGACATCGGTTCCTCAATAAACAAGCCACAAGTAACGTTAATGTTAAAATCTTGCCCATGATTCTCGTTCATTCAGGTGGGTTGAACAAACTGTATAAACGCCATAATACTGTTGGTTCAAATTTAATATATTAATGAACAAGTTCATGTCATGTTCTGTCAAACATGTTCTAATGTTATTTTAGTGAAAAAACGGACCTAACGTCGCTAGTTGGCGAACATTAAAGATTACAACAGCTAGTTTACGTATGTCAACAATGTCTCTTTTCTCAATAATTTCAGTAATAATTGTACCAAATTGGGGCCAGTAAAACTAACTTGTGTGTAAGTTATATGTGTGTGCAAGCATGTTTTGATATTGTCAATCGTCTCACTTTTAGTAGGTGAGCTGTAACAAAAATATGCCAGGGAAAAAAAGGAAAATGGACATAAAGACCTTTTTTGGTCAAAGGGCAGCAGAGACAAGTACAGGGACACAGGTGAGGTCTCACAATACTAGTGTTTTAACAGTGCAGTTAATTTAGAGTTGAGAATAGCTAAATCTGTAATGTTTTGTTTCTAAGGAGATTGAACCAGTCTGCCTGCTAGGAACGATGTGGATTACCACCTACATACTGTAGTTGTCTCCTTTATTCATTACCTTAATGTCATATAAGTCAATTGTATAGAAACAACTCACCAAAATGTACTATTGCACAACTGATTTGGCTAAAAAAATCCACCAAGGGGGGGAAAGAGCTATGTATGCAAAGCGATGTAAACAGTCCTAACAATCAATGTGATCCCTGGCCCTGTTTTCCTTTGCTCAACTCCATTATCTGGGGGTGGTACTTGGTCACTTTAAGTAACACACAAGCTTCGGAGTGGTCAGTTGTCAGACGGCTGCGTGAGAGGCTCAGCACGCTCTTCATGTGTGAGAATATCTGCTCACACAGATAGGTTGATCCGAAGACTGTCAGCAAAGCCAGTGCAATGTTCCTGAGACAGCTGAACTTCTCAGGTACAGACATCCAGCAGGTGGCGATGCGGGATCCGTGATTGATTGATTGATTGATTGAAAACTTTATTAGAATGTTTGCAGAAGTAGGTACATGAAAGTACATATTACATACAAGGTCAAACTAAGAGGATAAAAACCCAAGAAAGCCACTGGCTTATTTCAATTGGGGTCCTTGATTTTCAATTCATCGTTACATGTAAGACAGACATAAGAAAAGAACTAGTACTATCTACATGATAATACAGACAAATAACTATTACTATCTACAAGATAAACGTACATCCATCATGGGAAGAACAATACAACAAAACATAAGGTATGTACAGCGGGTAGGACAGGTGGGGACATACACCACAGGTGGGGGCGGGGGACAAAACACAAAGTATGTATAGTGGGTAGTTCGGGTCTTTTAATCTGATTTTTGTTTTAGAGGGTCCAGTTACGGATTGCAGCCTCCTGTAAATGTTTTTTGAGAGTGGTTTTGAAGGTGGGCAGTGTTTTGCACTCCTTTAAGATTATAGGAAGGGCATTCCACATCTTTACTGCATAGTTTGCAAACGAGTTTAAACCCTTGTTTGTGGTGCAACGCGGTTGAACGTGGTTCGTGGAGCTTCCTCTGGTGTTGTAAGTGTGGACGTTGTTCACTTTTTGGAAGTATGTTGACAGGTACTTGGGTGTCTTTGTGGTGTAGCGTATCTTGAAGACTAGGCCCAGTGCAAGCTGCTGCACTCTGTCAACTACTCGTAGCCAATCAAGGCTCAAAAAATGAGCAGCGGTTAGATGTGTCCTAGGGTTGAGGCCTAGCAGAAGCCTAACCAGTTTATTTTGGGCTGTCTGGAGTCTTGTTTTATGGGCCTTTGTGGTTCTATAGTACCATGATGTTACGGCATAGTCGAAGTGACATTGAATGAGAGCTCCTGATAGGGTCCTCAGTGTGTTTTTACTGACTGTGAGGATATCCTGTACAAGAATCTAGTTTTATGGTTCACTTTTTTGATTACCTTTGCTGCCATTTTATATCCGGAAAGATTTGCCTCTAAGATGGAGCCCAGGTATGTAATATCCTCTTTTCTTGTGATATTAATGTTACCCACTTTTATTTTAAAATGTACAGCCTTTCTGAGTTTAGATGGGGATCCATATAGGATGGTTTCAGTTTTACCTAGGTGTATTGATAGTTTATTGTCAGCTAGCCAGATGCAGATTCTACTCAGTTCAGTGCTTAGCGCTTTTTCCACCTGCAATATGTCCCTGTCAGAGACCAGCAGAGCCGAGTCATCCGCGAACAGGAACAAATTGCAATTACATGCTGATGACATGTCATTCACATATATTAGGAACAGTAAAGGTCCCAATATGCTTCCTTGTGGAACGCCGCAGGTCACTGGGAGGGGGGGGGACAGTGTTCCGTTCACACTAACCACCTGTTCCCTCCCCTCTAAGTAGGATTGCATCCAGCTCACCGATGTTCTATCGAACCCAATTGCTTTCAGTTTATCTAACAATATGTGGTGATCTACTGTGTCGAAGGCCTTCTGGAGGTCCAGCATGACCATGCCGCAGTACTTGCCCGAGTCCACCTCATGGTTGATGTGGTCGTTCAAATAGAGAAGGCATGTGTCAGTGGAATGGGATGTTCTGAATCCTGATTGAAATTCATACATCAGATTTTTTTCGGTAAGTGTTGTGAAGGCCCACAGTTTAGTGCCAGTTTAGTTTCCCCAAACCAGCCCTTTTTTGCCCCTGTTATTTCCTTTCTTATTTTCCATACTATTTCTATACGTTTCGTGAAGTATGTATTATTATTGTACTGTTTATGTATATGTTTGATGACGTAGTATATCCGGGGGAGTCCGTGACCCGGATGTTAGGTTCGGTGGTGTATATATAAGAGACGGAAGTAGTCCGCGAGTCAGTGTGTGATGAGAATCAGAGAGAGAGAGACCAAACGAGAGAGAGTAACTAGAAGCCAATCTAAGATGGCGGATTCAGCAACCCGCACACCGTGCAGCAGCTGAAGACGCCAGGAAAGCGATTATTGAGTGTACCACTGTAGCCCGTTTAGTTGTGTTCCCGTTGGACCGCCTTGCCAGCAGCCGGCTGTTCAACGTTGGACCAAGCGAGACGCCAACTGGACCTAATCGTCGCCTCCACGAGCGGACTGCGACCGAACACTGACTCCATCGGAGCTTCGACGCGGACCACCGGACCTGGGCCCTTCACCTCGTTGTGGACCACGAAGACGGCCCTTTCCCTCCGCGTTGCTACGTCACCCCCCCCTTTCGTCTGCTACCTTCATCGACGCACATGCCATGCAACCAGGCCTCAACGCGCACCACAGCCCTGGACTATAAGCCTGTTCAGGCCAGAGACTATGAGTGAGTGATTGAGTGTGTGTGTGGCCGGCGGGGAGGGAATGTATATACCTGGGGATGTATACATCAGTTCTGTAAATAAATGTGTTGTTCATATGTGATACTGTTACCGTGTGTTAGTTGTTTGTAGGCTAATGCTAATTACAAGGCTAATGCTAATGCTAATTCCATGCTAATGCTAATTCCATGCTAATGCTAATTCCATGCTAATGCTAATTCCGTGCTAATGCTAACGATAGTAACTGCTAGTCTAACGGTTTGCTGGCGCCCCCTGCCTGTATCCTCCTACACTGCCTATTTAGCTTTAGAGTTAGTTAGATAGCCAGCCCCTTCCTAAATTATACAGTCCTTTCAGCTACTCCCTGGCTACAGTAAGGTACCTATCGACCTGTTCATAAACTATTTTTTCCATAAGTTTCGAGATGGAATTAAGAATAGAAACAGGTCGGTAGTTGCCTGGGTCTAATTTGCTTCCTTTTTTATACAGTGGGGTTACCCTTGCTATTTTAAAGTCAAGGGGGACGTGTCCCTGTTTGATGGAGAGGTTTATTATGTGGGTGATGATTGGGGTAATGGAGGCAGCTGAGTCTTTTAGAAATTTGGCTGGAATATTGTCATGGCCCGTGGCCTTTTCTGAGTGTAGAGCGCCTAGCTTTTTAAACACCCTTCGGTGGTTTCCAACTCTTTGCGTAGCTCTGCAAACTTGGACATCCACAATGATGAACTCTTCATCTCAATCAGCTGCATTGTCATGTCCTGTGTGTCCATCCAGTCCAGCAGAGATGAATCCAGTTCATGTCCATCAAAGCTGTCTGGTTTTATCAGGAAAGAGAACATGGGCCCATACTTCTGAAACTCCTGAAAGCGTGTTTTGAACTCCGACTCAAGCATTCTGATGTATTCGCATATTTCAGTGGTGCTGATGCTGTGCTTCACTGACAGCTCCCGTAAGTGTCCGAAGTAGCGGAAAGTGGAGGTAGCGACGTCCCTTGAAAGAACTGCCAGCTTTCCCACAAAAGCCGCCCATGTCTCGTACATATCCAGAACTGTTTGGCCCGCACCTGAAGATAAAATAAGATAAGACTTATTGTTGCACGTTGCACTTGCACGCTCACGCACACACACACAACAATATTATTATAGTTAACTAAAACTAAACTAACAACTAAAACTAGATGTAAAACATTTTAGTTATATTAATAGAAATAAAAACTAGACTTGATTTTTTTTTTTTTAAACACACATACACATTACGATACATACATACCTTGCAGACGGAGATTTGTCTGGCTCGTTCAGGTGTCCAGTAATATCTGCGAGGAACATGAGTTTCACAACCCACTTATTGTCCTCGAGTTCTGGATAGTCTTGGCCTTTTTCAGCCAGGAAGGCCTTTATGGCATCAAAGCAGCCGACAAACCGGTCCAAAACTTTCCCACAGCTTAGCCACCTAACCGCAGAGTGGAGAGGGAGATCCTTGTAGACGCAGTCCATTTCTTCAAGCAGGGACTGAAACTGCCGGTGTGTCAGTGCAGATCGCTTAACTATGAAGTTAACAACCTTCACCACTGTAGCCATAACCTCATTAAGATCAGACTTTGACATCTTTGCACATAAGTTTTCTTGGTGTATGATGCAGTGGAGTTTCATAATGGGGTGACCAACTCGTTCCTCAATTAATGCAACCGCTCCCCTCTGTTTCCCGACCATGGCAGGGGCACCATCTGTTGTCACTGCAAAAATCCTGCTAATGTCAATCCCTCGCTCCACAAAATGCTCGATAAGAACTTTAGCGATGTCCTCACCTTTTGTTGTTTCTGGCATTGGTTTTAGGCAGCAGAGCTCCTCCCTTACAGCAGAATCACAGTATCTTGCTATGACAGCCAGACGTGGCATGTCATTCACATCTACGCTCTCATCAAGTGCGAGGCTAAACACTGTCGCATCTTTCAAACCAGCGGTCTGCTGCGCTTTCACGTTTTCTGCCATTTCTCCTATTCTTCGTTCCACACTTCTGGCTGACACTGGGATGTCTTTTATTCTTGATTTTATTGTGTCTTTGTTTGATAAGCCTTCAAACAAAAACATCTGAGCTACAGAGGAAAGCCTCCTTAATATATTCTCCATCAGTGAATGGCTTTCCACGTTTTGCAATGCAATGAGCAATGCGAAAGCTTGCTTCAGTTGCGTGATTTTTAGCAGTGGCAAATGCTTTAAAGGTGCTGGCCTGCTTCCCATACCTTGACAAAGCACGTCTTATTGATTCGGCCTTGTCTGCTTCATCCTTGAACGACTTCTGATGTTTGGTCTCAAAATGCCGTTTAACGCTTGAAGTTCGGCAAACAACATTTTCGTGACATAGGACACATACAGCACGGTCTTTCTGGGACACAAAACCCCACTCTTCTGTCCACGAAGGCTGGAATTCACGAAGTTTTACTTTCAGGCCTGCCATGCTAATGCTACCCTGGCTGTTTTTATAATATCAACTGTCGTTCTGTGTGCTTAACAGTAACACTTTGTATCGAATCGAATTCAGAATTTTACTTTGAAAATTGGCGCCAGAATACGACTCTCGTGGAGTGGATGAGAGACTAGGGCTGCATTCGTAAATTCGCCCTGAGAGCGCCGGAGCGTCCCTGAGACTGCCTCTAGTCCAATCAAATTACTTGGTCCCATTGTGACGTTGAACCCAGTGTGCGCGAATTTACGAACGCGGCCAACATAAAAAAATAAAAAAACATTCTCCCATTCTCGCACTTATTGCTTGCGTGCCATTGATTAGCTGTCGCGTGCCACTGTTTAAGCTGTCGCGTGCCACTGCTGGCACGCGTGCCATAGGTTGCCGACCCCTGATCGAGACTAACATACAGAGACTGTCTGAGTGTAGACCATCTAGACTAACATACAGAGACTGTCTGAGTGTAGACCATCTAGACCAGCGTTTCCCAAACTGTGGGGCGCGCCCCCCCTAGTGGGGCGCGGGGGTACTGCAGGGGGGGCGCAGAAATAAAAATAAAAATAAAATAAAAACTGTGGGAATACTGCTGCCTTTTGCAACATCGTACCTGTGTGAGATAGGCTTTTCTGCTGTTGCTGCTATCAAAAGCAAATACAGGTCGAAGTTGAACATTGAGAATGAACTGAGAGTGGCAGTCTCAAAACAACAACCCCGCTTTGAGAAGATTTGCAAGGCAAAGCAAGCACACACAAGTCATTGATCGTAATTGTGATAGGAATGTGTAGAGTAAGAATAGTGATGCAGTAGAAATTAGTTAATGTTGATATGTTGAATATTTCAGTGGCACAGGATCATTTGCCAAGCACTTATGTTCCTTTTCAACCCATAATAAAATATAAAACTATAGTTGGATATATGTGTCTTGTTATTATTAGAAGAGAAAATGTAATGTTTGTACAACTTTATACAATTAATTATATCAATCTAGGTGGGGACCGGGTTAGGGGGGGCTCGAAAATATTTCCAATTACCCAAGGGGGGCCTGATTGAAAAAGTTTGGGAACCGCTAATCTAGACTAACATACAGAGACTGTCTAAGTGTAGACCATCTAGACTAAAGGACAGAAACTAACTGAAAAATACAAAAAAATAACAAATATGTGTTAGTCAGGACCATGCTGTAGGAAGGGTTAATAGTGTTAGTGTAAGAAAATAAAAATTACAATGAATAAAAGCAAATATAATAAGTAAATAGATAAAACATTTACAATAGTTCATGGAAAAAAGACATTGATAGAACTGTTTGTGTTTAATCAGAACTGCTGCAAAACATAAAGGTTTTTAACTTAAATTTAAATATGTTAAGGATTTGGGCCTGTTTGATTTCTTCAGGGAGTTTGTTCCAGGACTGCAGCAGCGTGACTGAAAGCTGCTGCACCGTGTTTTGTTTTCACTCTTGAAATTATTAGCTGATTAGTCTCAGCTGACCTTAGGGACCTTGTGAGAATATAGGGTGGGAGGAGATCTGATGTATTTTGGTCCAAGACCATTTTGTGATTTGTATGTAATTAGGAGGATTTTGAATTCAATTCTCTGAGAGATTGGTAGCCAGTGCAGGGATCTCAGGATTGGTGTAATGTCAGGACCATGCTGTAAGAAGGGTTAATAGTGTTAGTCAGGACCATGCTGTAGGAAGGGTTAATAGGGTTAGTCAGGACCATGCTGTAGGAAGGGTTAATAGTGTAAGTCAGGACCATGCTGTAGGAAGGGTTAATAGTGTTTAATCAGGACCATGCTGTAGGAAGGTGAATGTGTTGAGAGTATCAGAGCTGGATGGCTAGTGGAAGGGTGTTCCACAGCTTGGATGGCTAGTGGAAGGGTATTCCACAGCTTGGATGGCTGATGGAAGGGTGTTCCTCAGCTTGGATGGCTAGTGGAAGGGTGTACCTCAGCTTGGGTGTAGCAACAGAAAAGGCTCGATCGCCCAGTGTGGGTCTCCTAGTGTCTCCTAGTGTCTCCTAGTGTGGGTCTCCTAGTGTCTCCTAGTGTCTCCTAGTGTGGGTCTCCTAGTGTGGGTATTTGTAAATAATAATAACAATAATACAATGTAACCAATCCTTCCAGCTGCGTACAGTTCTCATGGCGATGGGGGGGGGGGGGTCTGACCTTTCACCTCCTAGTGGCATGTGGGAAAGGAACAGTAGGTCTGTTACTACGACAACAAGCCGTCCCTCCAATCCCAGATCACACTTCAGAGCACGAGCAGAAACTGCATCGGTGGGATGACAAGTCACAAAAAACAGTTAAGACCAGTTAAGACCAGTTAAGACCTCTGTTTTCCACTGCGATACGTACTGTATATGCCAACATGCACACGCACACACACACACACGGACGCACACACGCACTTGCACATACACACACGCACACACACACACACACACACACACACACACACACACACACACACACACACACACACAGTTTTGAGGGAGGATGTGAGGATCCCTTGGGCCAATGGCACAGCCATTCTAAAAGGAGTCCGTCTCTAGGGTCAAAGGTCAACTCACTGGGCCTCCATGTAAACTAAGAGGTCCAGTCATGAATAACAAATCACAAGGGAACTGAATGTCAAAACAAAGTGCTTGGAAATATCTCCGCTCTGCCTGTTTGACTATTTTTGGCTTGTTGGCTTATGACTTTGGAAACAAATGTTTTGTTGATGAAACGAAACATGGTGTAGATTCTCTGAGAGACAAAAGTGCTCTCATAAGTGTTCTAACCCTAAGGCTAAATTAGATTAGATTACATCACATTAGATTCAACATGTTGTTCATCAGAGTGTGTGTGGGGGGGGTTGTTTAACAGAGTGACAGCTCTGTGGAAGAAGCTGTTCTGGAGCCTGCTGGTGCGGGACCTGAGGATCCTGTACCTCCTGAGTCTCTTAGATGGTAGGGGGTCAAACGCCCTTGCCGCACTCCGTCAACACCAGGTTAACTGGAGGGACTCGATGGACGGGAGTTTGGTGCCGACGATGTGCTGGGCGGTTTTCACCACCCGTTGCAGTGCTTTCTGGTCGGACACAGCACAGTTGCCGAACCACACTGTGATGCAGTTGGTCAGGATGCTCTCAGTGGTGCAGCGGTAGAAGTTGGTCAGGATCCTGAGAGACAGCTGGGCTTTCTACAGTCTCCTCAGGAAGTATAGGTGCTGCTGCGCCTTTTTGACCAGGGAAGATCCTCTTTTGGACACCCAGGAACTTGAAGCTGAAGACACGCTCCACCTCCATCTCATTGATGTAGATGAGGGAGAGTACGCAGCCCCTAGTTTTTCCTGAAGTCCACAATGATCTCCTTGGTCTTACTGGTGTTGAGGGCCAGGTTGTCAGCACATAGTATAGCAGCAGACTTCTTTGAACCGGCATGATGGTTGCTGCCTTGGCGTCGCAGCCAGTAGCCTTTCGTGGTAAACATGAGTGGTGGAGAGTTTAGAAGATGGTGATAAAAGAAGTTTTTCTCCTTCTATCACAGAATAATAATAATAATAATAATAATAATACATTTATTTTATAAGGCGCCTTTCATGGCACTCAAGGTCGCCGTACAACAACAAATTTAAAAACAGTTACAAAATTCAAAAATACATAGAAAAATACAGTATAAAACATAGCTAGCAGCGACAGAGACTGCTAATGGCCCCGGGCCTGAGCTGGATTATTCTTCCTGCTACGACTGGTGGACTGATGATTCACTTGCTTAGTCAAATGTATTGATTGCAAGTCGCTTTGGAATAAGGCATCTGCTAAATGCCAAAAATGTTAATGTAATGTAAATGAGAGTGACAGTGTGTGGTAGACATGAGTGGTGGAGAGCGTGAGGGGCTGGTCGTCCTGGGGGGTGGGCTTTGGTGGCTGGTTCTTTGTTGTCCCGGTTAGGCCTGTAACAATTATGTAATAATCGTCTAATGGCGATTATTTTACGTGATCGCGTTTTTTTCTCTTAACCGAGGTCAAAGCTTCTTTCTTTTTCTTTTTTTATGTTTCAGTTCATATTCATGGTCCTACTTTTGTTTGCATCCATCAAACACGTTTCCAATGGATGTATGCGCATGTAGCGAGATAGAAGAGTAGTTATCCTATCAGAGATCAGAGATCTAAAGTACAGTAGCCGTCATCAAGTCGACTTTCGACCACACCGGATTCGGCAAACACAGTAGCCTACAAGGTAGAGAGATGGAGCTTATTGAAAAAAGGAACACGACTGAAGCAACACCTAGAAAGTCACCATCCCACCCAATTTGCAGTCTTCAACAAATCGCTCAGTGCCGCTGCAGTGGCTCGTCCCTTCCGGCAACTGGGTCTTGGTGAGTCGTTAAGCAGATGCACGAAGTATTAGCGGGACAGTTCCAAATGGTGCACGCAATGACGCGTTACATCGCGAAAGAAATTCGGCCATTCAATAATAATAATAATAATAATAATAACAACTTTTATTTGTGACGTCAATACAGTGGAGAAGCCAGCATTTAAAGACATGCACAAATGCTCTTTTGATGGCCAATACGAGTTGCCTAGTAAGACTTACATCTCCAAAACTGCCATTCCAAATTTGTATGAGAAAGTGGAGGGTGACAAAATGCATTTTATGATAATAAAGAGGCATGGTTTACTTCATAGGTTGCTGTGTTATTATCTGGGTCACATAACAGTGAAATGGTAAATGTATTACACTTATATAGCAAGCACCTTATTCCAAAGAGCTTTACAATGGCCTCTCATTCATCCATTCACATACACATTCACACACACACCAATGGCGGCAAGCTACCATGCAAGTCGCCGGCCCTCTCATTGGAAGCAATTTGGGGATCAGTGACAATTCTAATTGTCAATGACAATTATTTCTGAGACAATTGAATGTCCAGAAAAATTTGGAATTGTTTCAGGCCTAGTCCCGGTCTAAGTGAGCGTAGCAGTGGTTGAGGGTGTCGGGTAGGGATGCGGCGCTTGTGGGGGGGGGGGGGCATTTTGGGGTTTGTAGTCTGTGATGGCCTGGATGCTTTGCCACATACGACGGGGGTCAGAGTTGCTCTGGAACTAGCTCCTCCATCCGCAGTTTGTCACTCTGAATTATGAAAGCATCTTCTGGGTGTGCAGTTTGTTGGTTGCTAACGGCAACATGCAGTTCTTTCATTGCTAGCTTAGCATTAGCATCTGGAGGGATGTAGGCTGCAGTGATAACAACAGCAGTAAACCCTCTGGGCAGTTAGAACCAGTGGTGTGCCGTCAGGGCCAGCAAGGCCTTCTCTGCTGGCCTAAACATCATCAGAATATACATTTTATTTTAATATATATTTTCCACAAATATGTATTAATGATTCCCCATAGTCTATTCTCTTCATTTCATAGCTTTCCTCTTGGTTGCGCTGCTTCCAGTCTCCGATTGAGATTTGGAGGGCTGGCCTTTATGTTAGAGCTTTTATCCAATCAAAATGTGTTGCTAGGGGGCTCAAAAATCTGCCCGCCTTCACATTAAACGCTGCTGCGGATTCGAGCTGTAACTTAACATTGGAACGAGAAAACCTGTGGCGTTCCTAGTAAACCTACGTAGATGCGAGCAAAAGCAACAACGGCGCCTTCTGTAAGGCTCAATGATGTCAGCACCCAGCACGTCTTTTGATTGGATACGCACTATTGCTACGCACTATTGCTACGCACTATTGATATTCACTATTGAGATGCGGAACTATGCCGGTAGATGTGAAACTATTGAAAGTGCCAGGGAAACGGAGTTCCACAACGAAAGCTTTCGTTGACTGATCGATAATACTGATCGATTGTGTCCTGTTTTTGGGTAAACAATAACTTTCATTTAGGGGACACAATGAAAGCGCCAAGTCCACAAACAGAGGAAACTACGTTGAGCTTCTTTCTTTTCTGGCTGAAAACAACCCAGATTTACATTACCACCTGTCCACAAACAAAGTGTTTACTGGGACGTCAGGCAAAATACAAAACGACCTGATTTTTGCTATTGCTGAAGTGATGGAAGAAGAGATCAAAATGGAGATTAAAAAGGCACCCTTTGTCGCTATTATGGTGGACGAGACGACAGACGTGGGTAATGTAGCGATCTTAAAGATGTTAGTTTAACACTCTTCATTGTAAATGCGGATTTATTGATTAAAAATGCTTCGGAAATATTAATATAACTCTGTTGTACTTGTCTGACTATGTTAAGGTGATGCAACGCCCGGTTATAATGTGTTTCTGTCTAGTTTCTAGAGCCATGGCGTCATAACGATGGTATTAAGAGGTAGAATAATTCAGGTAGGAAATAGGAATGTGTCGGACATCACTGAAGGCCTAGGTGTGAAATGCACCGCCCGCCACTGGTTAGAACGGTCTACACTTCATAATTATGTGTTCCAGACTGGCAGAGCAAAGACAACCAACAACAGCTGCGTCTGTACACCAAGTACCAGGGCTCATAAGTGTTCTTGAGAATCCAGAACTGATACGAATGACTTGTACCAGAGAACTCAGAGGTCTGTGACCATCGACATGTCCCTGCTCTACACAAATTGTCGTTTGTCTCAGATGATCTACTCTATATACATCTATGATCTAGTCTATTTACATCTACGATCTAGTCTATATACATCTATGGTGGCGTGAGCGACACTTCAAAGTGTTGAGTAGATGTTGTTTCTGTTGCTGGACAGCTGTCAAGCTTTAGTGTATAGAACAAACTACTAAAATGGAGCCTTGTTCAGCATGAACAAGAAGAGGCAATCTGCAATCTTCTTCAAGCAACAACAAAGCAGTCGCCCTGTAACTGGAGGGTGGGACAGGAGAAGTGGAGGGTGGAGGGGGGGACAGGAGAGATGGAGGGTGGAGGGGGGGACAGGAGAGATGGAGGGTGGAGAGGGGGACAGGAGAAGTGGAGGGTGGATGGGGGGACAGGAGAGATGGAGGGTGGAGGGGGGGGACAGGAGAGATGGAGGGTGGAGGGGGGACAGGAGAGATGGAGGGTGGAGGGGGGACAGGAGATGTGGATGGTGGAGGGGGGGACAGGAGAGATGGAGGGTGGAGGGGGGGATAGAAGAGATGGAGAGGGGAGGGGGGGACAGGAGAGATGGAGGGTGGAGGGGGGGATAGGAGAGATGGAGGGTGGAGGGGGGATAGGAGAGATGGAGGGTGGAAGGGGGGACAGGAGAAGTGGATGGTGGAGGGGGGGACAGGAGAGATGGAGGGTGGAGGGGGGGACAGGAGAAGTGGATGGTGGAGGGGGGGGACAGGAGAAGTGGAGGGTGGAGGGGGGGACAGGAGAAGTGGATGGTGGAGGGGGGGACAGGAGAAGTGGAGGGTGGAGGGGGGACAGGAGAAGTGGAGGGTGGAGGGGGGGACAGGAGAAGTGGAGGGTGGAGTGGGGGACAGGAGAAGTGGAGGGTGGAGGGGGGGGACAGGAGAAGTGGATGGTGGAGGGGGGGACAGGAGAAGTGGAGGGTGGAGGGGGGGACAGGAGAAGTGGAGGGTGGAGGGGGGGGACAGGAGAAGTGGATGGTGGAGGGGGGGACAGGAGAAGTGGAGGGTGGAGGGGGGGACAGGAGAAGTGGAGGGTGGAGGGGGGGACAGGAGAAGTGGAGGGTGGAGTGGGGGACAGGAGAAGTGGAGGGTGGAGGGGGGGACAGGAGAGATGGAGGGTGGAGGGGGGGACAGGAGAAGTGGAGGGTGGAGTGGGGGACAGGAGAAGTGGAGGGTGTGGAAACACATTTTTTTTTTCATGAAGCTCCACAAACAATAGATTAAAACAAACTGATATTTTGGGGTTCTGATGGTGTAAGACAGTTGAACTAAGCTCATGAGGAAGTTATACTCTTCAAAAGTCAATGTCTATATAGAATTCCAATATAGAAAGTCCAAAAATGGATGTTCCAATTTGCCCCCTTTTAAGGCCTTTACATAAGTAAGGTCATTCGCTTCCTGGTTTTGCGGCTCAGGTCCAATCACAGACGACGTGGAGGCGGACGCTCAGCCCTACCCAGAAACCCCCTCTGCCCTCCCGGTGCAGCAGATGATGGCCCTGCTCGTGTCCCACCTCCAGCCCATCCTGGACGGCTTCAACCGCTCCCTGGAGCGCCTCTCCCGGGAGGTGGGGGGGCTGTCCCAGGACGTGGCCCAGCTCCGCAGCCCCAAGAGGGAGGGCCAGGGGGAGGCCCGGGGCGGGGGGGAGGGGCCAGAGGCCCTGGAGGCAAGACTGGAGGAGAGTTACCTGCAGATCGATGAGGTGAGGAGGCAACTGGAGACCCAGAGATCCGAAATGGACGAGCGGCTGCACTCCCAGCATGCCATTCTGCACTACATGCTGCACAACCTCACCGATGTAAAGACGGACGTCGACGTCAAGATCAAACACAACCACAGGATGCTGCAGGTCAGTGGATCTCTGAGAATATGCATGGTGGGGAGGGGCCAAAGGGGAGGGGCCAGAGGCCCTGGAGGCCAGGTGAGGAGGGGCCAGAGGCCCTGGAGGCCAGGTGGGGAGGGGCCAGAGGCTAAATCAACTGAATTCTTTTTAATTTTTCTTTTTTTCTTTTTTTTAACCTTTATTTTACCAGGAAGTCACATTGAGATTAAAACCTCTTTTACAAGAGAGACCTGGCCAAGACAGGGTCAAAATAGTAGCTTAAAAAACAGTTCAGATAACAAGACAGGACATAAGACAGTGGCAACAATACAATAGACAAACAATGGTAGGGGTATTTACAAGGTGATTAAAACATTGAGAAGTCTAACCAAAGCAGGTACAGCGAGCGGTGACCACATCCTTTAATCTACGCTTGAAGATACTTATGGAAATAAGGGCCTCTAATTTAAAAGTAGTCTGTAGGTCATTCCAAGACCAAGGGCCATAATAAGACAAGCTTGCCCTTCCAACATTGTTCATGATAAGTGGCACCTTGTATTGTAGCCATCTACGAGACCTGAGACCCGAGCCACTCGGTATAGGGATAAACTTCAGGCCCAGATAATTCGGTAAGAAGCCAGAGATGATTTTAAACACAAGAGTGTACCAGTGTTGGAGCCTTCTGACAGAAAGAGATGGCCATCCAACCAGACTATACAGTGTACAGTGATGGGTCCTGAAGGCACTATTGGTGATGTATCTTAGAACCGAATGATACAGGGGGTCTAGCTTGGATAAAGTGGACAGAGAAGCAAACCTATATACTGTATCACCATAATCCAATTGTGAAAGGAAAAGGGCGGAGACAAGACGTTTTCTGGAAACCAAGGAAAAGCAAGATTTAAATCTATACAGGAAGCCCACTGTACGCTTAAGCTTTATGGCGAGAAGATCAACATGATGTTTGAAGTTGAGGTGAGAGTCAAGCTAAATGCCTAAGTATTTGTAGTGGTCGACGGGCTGTATAGCGATGCCATCCAGTGTAGTGACTGGAGAACAAAAGGCACTGGCCTTTTTCCTCCCGGAGGTGAAAGACATTGCCTTTGTCTTTGAGGAGTTGAGGCAGAGTTTAAGTCCAAACAAAGCATGTTGAAGGGCATTGAAGTCTGCCTGCAAGTTGGAGAGGGCTTCCTCAGCAGAGGCAGCGCAAGAATAGATAACGGTATCATGCATATAGATGGTATTTGCAGAAGCTGAAGTTGTCACAGATGTTGTTAATATACAGCAAGAAAAGTAAGGGTCCCAGGACAGAGCCTTGGGGAACACCTTTTGTGATGAAGACGGGGTCCGACAAGAAATGTCCATATTTAACCTTCTGAGTTCTCTGGGATAGATAACTCTGGAACCACCCAATAGCATTGGATCCAAGGCCGGCCCTCGACAAGGATCCAAGTAGCAGAGGATGGTCCACAGTATCGAACGCTTTAGAAAGGTCAATAAACAAGGACTCACAGGACATTTTTCTACCAAGCGCCTCCTTGATGTCATCAAAGACCTTAAGCGTGGCAGAAATAGTACTGTGCCCAGAGCGAAATCCTGACTGCATCTCGTTGAGAATGTTATGAGAGTCTAGATGTAATTTAACTTGGGCAGCAGTTAAGGATTCCAGGATCTTCGAGAGTACAGACAGATTAGATATAGGTCTGTAGTTGTCAAGATCTGTTCGTGTACCAGATTTGAAGAGCGGTGTGACAAAGGCTTCTTTCCAGATTGATGGAACTTGATTAAGATCCAGGGAAAGGTTAAAGATGTAGGTAACAGCCTTTGCGATGATAGAGGCACCTGCCCTTAGTAGAAGAGGATCCAATCCATCAGGCCCAGGGGCCTTTTTAGGGTCAATAGATGAGAGCGCTTTAAGGACATCCGAGAATTGGAAGGGTGTGAAGTTGAATAAGGGAACAGTGAAAGGGGGCAAATCCGCTGGGTTTAGACCCTCAGAGGAGTCAGCAGAGGGTACTGAGGATTGCTGGTCAAATATATGACCTGCCCTTTCAAAGTGACTGTTGAAGGCATTTAGTTACACATGCTCAGTCGTTACACAGATCTTTGACGTCATGTGTGTTAGTACCATAGAGGTAGGTGCAGTGTTAGTATCATACAGGTAGGTGCAGTGTTAGTATCATACAGGTAGGTGCAGTGTTAGTATCATACAGGTAGGTGCAGTGTTAGTATCATACAGGTAGGTGCAGTGTTAGTATCATACAGGTAGGTGCAGTGTTAGTATCATACAGGTAGGTGCAGTGTTAGTATCATACAGGTAGGTGCAGTGTTAGTATCATACAGGTAGGTGCAGTGTTAGTATCATACAGGTAGGTGCAGTGTTAGTATCATACAGGTAGGTGCAGTGTTAGTATCATACAGGTAGGTGCAGTGTTAGTATCATACAGGTAGGTGCAGTGTTAGTATCATACAGGGAGGTGCAGTGTTAGTACCATACAGGTAGGTGCAGTGTTAGTATCATACAGGTAGGTGCAGTGTTAGTATCATACAGGTAGGTGCAGTGTTAGTATCATACAGGGAGGTGCAGTGTTAGTATCATACAGGGAGGTGCAGTGTTAGTACCATACAGGTAGGTGCAGTGTTAGTATCATACAGGTAGGTGCAGTGTTAGTATCATACAGGTAGGTGCAGTGTTAGTATCATATAGGTAGCCTTACAGGGTTGTTGCGTTCGTGCTGCAGAAGCTATTGAGCTTGTAATGAATTGTGACATGAAGCAGCAGTTCTACCTCGTCATCAGTCCACACAATGTCTCCTTTCAAACTCTGTTTGTGCACGCAGACATAAAGAGCCCCGAAGAGTCAAACTGTCGAAATGAAGATACTCCACTCTGCAGGGGTCCTACTTTTGGCAGCATTCCGACTTATTGATCTTTATGAAGACGGAAAAATATGATGTAAAATAGTGCAATACTGCCGCAATTAACAAGGCGAGGAAAATGGTTTGGCAAGAAATTGCTGACCGATTAAATACGTAGGTCATACTAGCCCCAGTTATTGTTATATGTTCATATTTTAATAAATGAATATTTACTACTGTGGTGATATGAGCAGCAGGCTACCAACTGTCATATTGTCACGATGGCATAGTGGTATCGACCGCTGCCATAGTATTTATTCGTCATTTTAAGACGGTGGTTCAAATCCCTCTTCTGACACACTTTTTACTGCATTTCGTTGTCTGAATCTAATCTAAAATCTCATCTAAAAAAGTATGTAGGCTATAAAATGATGGTTCAGGCTAATTTACAAGAACTGACACGATTACAATGGTGTTTGAAGCCTTTCTGAGTAGTAAATTATGTTCTTCTAACTGGACCCTGGATTTGGCATAGATTATTTTTTCTTATGATTACTGATGGATAGATGATTCACTTAGACAGATATATCTATTGTAAATCGATTTGCATGAAGGCTTCGGTAAAATGTACAAAAATAAATAAAAAATACTTCACTTAAATCAAATCTCGAACTCGCAACCTTCGGAACTCTAGCTGGCTGCCTTAACCCCTGCGCCAGCCAGACCGCTGTGAAGACAGCAATGCAAGTTGATAGACATACCTATTATTTTTTTTTTTTAATGTACACTTTTTTATTTATTTATCTATCGATCTATCTATCTATCACACTTTCAAAATATCAAGTTATCTATCACACAATCAAACTATCTATCTATCGATCGATTACACTTTCAAAATATCAAATTATCTATCTATCAGACTATCACACAGTCAAACTATCTATCTATCTATCTCGTAAAAAGTGGGAACTAATATTTCCCAAAAGACACTTGACGGAACTGTCGTTCGGGATATAGTTTCCGCCTGTGAGACAATTTTGACGCATGTATTACCTAAACCAACCTCTAAACCTATATTAGAATATTATCGCCGATTAGAAGATAATCTCGCTTAGTGGAATAGGGCCCTGAACAACCACATAGATGGTTTGTTACTACAACAGCCATCTGTGATGTTGTGAGTAAATGTGAGTAAACATTTTTTTATATCTTTGCACTCGATCACATTTCAGGACCCTCCTTTCATGACCTTTCCTAGATATGTGCGTTCTACCACCCAGTATCCTTACATTTTCAAAATCACATCAGGATAAGATAGTATAATTTTGCAGTTTTTCTGTGTAGGAGGCAGACTAACTTACAAGACAGTGGTCTTTGTGTGTCAGTAGCAGCACATCACAACAACAACCATCATCACAACAACAACCATCATCACAACAACAACCATCACAACAACAACAACCATCATCACAACAACAACCATCATCACAACAACAACCATCACAACAACAACAACCATCATCACAACACCAACCATCATCACAACAACAACCATCACAACAACAACAACCATCATCACAACACCAACCATCATCACAACACCAACCATCATCACAACACCAACCATCATCACAACAACAACCATCATCACAACACCAACCATCATCACAACAACAACCATCATCACAACAACAACCATCATCACAACAACAACCATCATCACAACAACAACCATCATCACAACACCAACCATCATCACAACAACAACCATCACAACAACAACAACCATCATCACAACAACAACCATCATCACAACACCAACCATCATCACAACAACAACCATCATCACAACAACAACCATCATCACAACAACAACCATCATCACAACAACAACCATCATCACAACAACAACCATCATCACAACACCAACCATCATCACAACAACAGCAACAAGGACACAAGATAAACATGAACAATAATAAAATAGTAAAAACATACAGGATTATTCATCTATCACATGTGTTTCCTGGACAGGTCAATCTGCAGACCATGAACACAACCCTCTCAGATATGAAGATGGACCAGGAGCGCCTGGCTGAGCAGCTGCAGCAGAGGGAGCCCACACACCATCCAGGGGAGCAGAGACCGCCCAGCCAGGCCCAGCAGCCCACAGACCAGGACCTCGCCCGCCAGCAGGAAAAGGTATCCCCGCCGCCCCCCCCCCCTCCCCCATCAATCCAATTTAGCCTTTGCACTACTGCTGGTTGCACACACCCCTGGTCAATGTGAACACTCAATTACCCTTTGCAGTACTGCTGTTTACATATACTACCTTTGCACATACCATAATTTAGCCTCCTTTGATATAACCTTAATTTATACATCTGTCAGTCCCTCCAGAAAAACGTCATGTCATGTAGTGTAATGGAATGTCATGTAATGTAGTGTAGTGTAATGTCATGTAATGTCATGTAATGTCATGTAATCTCAGGTGGATGACAGCACTGTTAGGGTCAGCAGCCTGGTTGAGGACATGAAGGACCTGAAGAGCGGCTGCCGCCAGCTGGAGCAGAACCTCACGCAGGCGGGCAGGAACACTCAGATCCTCTTCATGGAGATCGGCCTGGAGGTGGAGGCGGCCAAAGTGGCGGTGCTGAGCCGCCTCCGAGAGCTGGACAGCAACCTGACGCTGCAGCTGCAGGAGGTGGGGTCGGACGTGGACTACCTGTACACGCAGATCTACGACCAGCGGTCCAGGAACACCAGCGGCGGCAGCTGTGACTGCGACAAGGGCTTCTTCTCCACGACCGTCTCCCACCTGGAGCGCGCGCTGGCCAACGTGACCGAGCTGGCCAAAGACTACCGCCTGGCCCTGGAGGGGGTGGGGGGCCTGGGCCTGCCCGAGGCCGGCGGTTCAGACCACTGGGGTGGGGAGGTGGGGTGGGGACCCTCCATGGAGGACCTCCACCAGGGCCTCCAGCAGGTCAAGGAGTCCCTGGCCTTCGAGCAGGACCGGAGCAGGACCCTCCACCGCAACGTGTCCCAGCTGACGGCCTTGCTGCTGGGGGGCCAGAGGGACGTCCACGCCCTGCAGGAGGAAGACGTCCGGCTGGCCGGCGAGATGCGCCACCTCTCCGGCTCCTTCTCCTCCCTGCTGCAGGACGCCATCCGCCACACAGACGTGCTGGAGCGGCTGCTGGGGGAGGAGGTGCTGGACTTCCTGGACTGGCCCGTCCAGAGGCAGAAGGCCCACTCCGTCCCGGCGCTGCAGGAGAGCGTCCGAGACCTGCAGGGGCGCCTCAGGGACCACGACCTCCGCCTGGCCTCCCTCCTGACAGAGGCTGCTGCCGCCTCCGAGGCCGAGGAGGAGACCCCCGCGGCGGACCAACCCTCCAGGGGTCTGGAGAGGAGGAGCGGGGACCGCAGGAGGGGCCACCCCCCCCACCCCAGGGCCTCTGACGACCGCCCAGACTACTCAGACAGCGACCTGTTGTGGGGTTTAGAGAAGGCCGTGGAGGAGCTGAGGGTGCAGGTGCGCAGGTTAGACGAGAGGCCGTGTAACAACCCTAACCCTGCCAACTGCAACACCAACACCAACACCACCAACAACAACAACAACAACAACAACAGCAGCAGCAGCAGCAGCAGTAAAGAGGCGCCATCCGGTGGCGCGGACGCCAAACTGCAGGCTGAAGTGGCCCGGCTGAGGAGAGGCCTGGAGGGGCATCTGCGGCTCTTCGAGAACGTCTTCAGCAACTCTGAGGGGCTGGCAGGCTCCGAGAGCACCCTGGACCTGGACAAGATGTGGGCCATGATGAAGAGGAAGGAGGGGAGGAAGAGGAAGGAGGGGAGGAGAGAGAAGAAACGCAGCCAGAAGAGAGAGGAGGCCAAAGAGGCCGGGAGAACAACCCTGCGTAGCTCCAGGGACACATCAGGTAGGCAGCAGAAAACACAACATCATAGATATACATCACAGATATACATCACATATATACATGCAGATATACATCAAAGATATACATGCAGATATACATGCAGATATACATCACAGATATACATCACAGATATACATCACAGATATACATGCAGATATACATGCAGATATACATCACAGATATACATGCAGATATACATCACAGATATACATCACAGATATACATGCAGATATACATCACAGATATACATGCAGATATACATGCAGATATACATCACATATATGTTACGGTACATGTGGGAAGACGGTACATGTGGGAAAACTAGGGTTAGGGTTAGTGTTAGGGGTAGGGTTAGGGTTAGACATGCCAGCATGTACCAAATCAACGCTAACCCTAACCCTAGTTTTCCCACATGTACCGTCTTCCCACATGTACCGTAACATATACAGTACATGCAGATATACATCACAGATATACATGCAGATATACATGCAGATATACATCACAGATATACATGCAGATATACATCACAGATGTACATGCAGATATACATGAAGATATACATTCAGATATACATCACAGATATACATGCAGATATACATCACAGATGTACATGCAGATATACATGAAGGTATACATGCAGATATACATTCAGATATACATCACAGATATACATGCAGATATACATCACAGATATACATTCAGATATACATCACAGATATACATGCAGATATACATCACAGATATACATGCAGATATTTAAGCAATATCACTGTTATAGTGCTGTTATAGTGCATGGCTGTGATTCGGTCGTAGGTACGAGGCCACAGGCCTGTACTGTAACCATGGTGATGCTCTGCCAGGCCTCCTGTACTATAACCATGGTGATGCTGCCAGGCCTCCTGTACTGTAACCATGGTGACACTGCCAGACCAGTACTGTAACCATGGTAATGCTCTACCGGGCCTCCTGTACTGTAACCATGGTGATGCTCTGCCAGGCCTGTACTGTAACCATGGTGATTCTCTGCCAGGCCTGTACTGTAACCATGGTGATGCCATGCCAGGCCTGTACTACAACCATGGTGATGCTCTGCCAGGCCTGTACTGTAACCATGGTGATGCCATGCCAGGCCTGTACTGTAACCATGGTGATGCCATGCCAGGCCTGTACTGTAACCATGGTGATGCCATGACAGGCCTGTACTGTAACCATCATACAATTTGATTTGCATCTGAAGATTGACTTCCCCAGTCAAGAACTTTCCACTTTTTGAACCTGAGAATCTCCCTAGTTGCTATAGCAGCATGTCTATAGCAGTATGTCTATAGTAGTATGTTTATAGCAGTATGTCTATAGCACTATGTTTATAGCAGTATGTTTATAGCAGTATGTCTATAGCAGTATGTCTATAGCAGTATGTCTATAGCAGTATGTCTATAGTAGTATGTTTATAGCAGTATGTCTATAGTAGTATGTCTATAGCAGTATGTCTATAGTAGTATGTTTATAGCAGTATGTCTATAGCAGTATGTCTATAGCAGTATGTCTATAGCAGTATGTCTATAGTAGTATGTTTATAGCAGTATGTCTATAGCAGTATGTCTATAGCAGTATGTCTATAGTAGTATGTTTATAGCAGTATGTCTATAGCAGTATGTTTATAGCAGTATGTCTATAGCAGTATGTTTATGTTATAGTTGTGTATGAAGCCGTCGTGGTAGAAGTAGAACGATTTTTTCTTTTGAGAAACAAGGGGGAAGTAGACATCTTAGGAATACATTCTGCTGCTGGCAGCAGCAGCTACATCAATAAGGTCAAGTTAGCCCTATTATTAACACCACCTCCACCCTATTATTAACACCCCCTCCAGCCTGTTTCACAGCTAAACACGCCCTATTATTAACACCGTCTCCACCCTGTTTCACAGATAAGGTGGTATGCTGTAGAGAGGCAGGTAGTCTAGAGGTTAGGGAGGCAGTTAGAGGTTAGAGAGGCAGGCAGTCTAGAGGTTAGAGAGGCAGGCAGTCTAGAGGTTAGAGAGGCAGGCAGTCTAGAGGTTAGAGAGGCAGGCAGTCTAGAGGTTAGAGAGGCAGGCAGTCTAGAGGTTAGAGAGGCAGGTAGTCTAGAGGTTAGAGGCAGGTAGTCTAGAGCAGCGTTTCTCAACCGGGGTGCCGCGGCACACTGGGGCGCCCCCTGGTGTCTTCAGGGGTGCCGTCAAATAATTCTATATTCTGACGTTCATATGAATGAATGAATAAATATATTAATAAATAAATATATACAAATAAATATAATACAATACAATACAATTCATCATCAAAATCTGTCTGTCTTCCCATGTCACAATGTCAATACCGGGTTCAGCGTAAGGTCAGTGTGTCTGCACTGCAGCATGCATTGTTTTTTCATTTACCGCACAAAGACATTTCGAGCGGAAGCAGACAGGAAGCAGACAGGTAGCAGACAAGTAGCATCATGGAACGCTTTTTAAAAAGAAAGGCTCCAGAAGAAGCGAAGGTTGACTCTGAAACAGAGCCAACTCCATCCAGCTCTACATCGAAGGTAGATACCAGCAGTAAGGCCAAAAAAAGACAATACGACGACAGCTACTTAAATTATGGCTTCATCTCTAATGAGGATCCATCATGCCCTCTCCCTTTGTGCTTAATATGTGGCATGAAACTGTCAAATGAAGCGATGGTCCCGAGTAAACTCAAAAGACACCTAAGAACCAATCATCCATCACAAGCTGGCAAGGATTCGGAATACTTTGTTCGGATGAAAAGTCAGCATAGCCGTCAAGAACGGGTGATGATGAATTGCGCCAAAGTTTCGGTTAAAGAATTGGAGGCTAGCTACCTCGTAGCCGAAATTATTGCTAAGGCGAAGAAGCCACATACTATTGCCGAGTCCGTTATATTGCCAGCATGCACAGCAATAGTTAATCACATGCTAGGCCCACAAGCTGCAAAAGAGATAGCAAAGGTCCCGCTGTCTGACTGTACAATTGGAAGGCGAATCAATGCCATGTCTGCAGATATTGAAGATATCGTTTTGGAAAAAATCAAGGCAAGGGGACATTTTTCGTTGCAAATTGATGAATCTACAGACGTGAGTGGGCATGCTCAGCTATTGGCAAATGTTCGATTCGTAGACGGGGACCGTATCAGGGAGAATTTTTTATTTTGCAAACCACTTCCTACCAAAACGACCGGAGAGGAGATTTATCGTCTGACAACAGAGTACATTGAAAAGGGAGGATTAAGCTGGAATAACTGTGTCAGTATTTGCACTGATGGTGCGGCTGCTATGACGGGCAGTGCCAAGGGCTTCATCAGTAGGGTCAAAGCGCAAAACCCAGGCATGCGAACAACCCACTGCTTCCTTCACAGAGAGGCACTTGTTGCAAAGACGCTACCCAAAGAACTGTCAGATGTACTGGACAGAGCGGTGGACATGGTTAATTTCATCAAGACGCGCCCGTTAAAGAGTCGTCTGTTTTCGATCCTATGCGAGGAAATGGGAGCAGAGCATCGTAGCTTGCTACTACACACAGCCGTCCGCTGGCTTTCGCGTGGGAAGGTGTTGGGCCGACTGTATGAGTTAAAAGAAGAACTGAAAACCTTCCTGATAGGAGAGAAATATGCACATGCGGAGCTGCTCGCAGATGAGCGATGGTGCGCAAAACTTGCGTACTTGGCCGATATCTTTAAGCATCTCAATGAGCTGAACATTAAAATGCAAGGCAAAGAAGAAAACCTTCTCACCTCGTCTGACAACCTGCGTGGCTTCAGATCTCGTTCACTCGTTCCTTTGTGGAACAGGGCAGGCTTGAGATGTTTCCCTTGTGTAGTGTGCATTCAAACAGCAGTACACTTTCTGACCTCATCACTCAGCATCTGAAAACTCTTGACGAGCGATTTAGGCACTATTTTCCATCGGAGTCTTATGCAGAGTTTGACTGGGTCCGTGATCCTTGGAGTTCAAGTGCACTCAAGAGCTCAAGTGAATTGTCACTGCCAACACAGGAGCAACTGGCAGAGATCAGGGAAGATCGCACATTGAAAATTAAATTTCAGGACATGGATTTGGACAGGTTTTGGGTATCAGTGGAAAACGAGTACCCACTATGAATGAATGGACTTTATTGTCATTGCTACAGTACAGGTACCAAACAACGAAATTTAGGAAACTAGCTTCAAGTAGCGCCGTTGCTATTCTTCTACCCTTCTCCACAACGTATTTGTGCGAACTGAGCTTTTCAAGCCTGACGTACATCAAAAACAAGTACAGGGAGCGACTAAGGGCTGTGGACCAGGAGCTCCGTGTCTGCCTCTCATCCATCCCTGCCAGAATAGGACGGTTGTGTGCGTCTTCCCAGGCGCAGGTCTCCCATTGATGGTGAGTCACACTCCCTCCCCTCTCTCTCAATAGCCGTTGTGTGTGTGTGTGTGTGTGTGTGTGTGTGTGTGTGTGTGTGTGTGTGTGTGTGTGTGTGTGTGTGTGTGTGTGTGTGTGTGTGTGTGTGTGTGTGTGTGTGTGTGTGTGTGTGTGTGTGTGTGTGTGTGTGTGTGTGTGTGTGTGTGTGTGTGTGTGTGTGTGTGTGTGTGTGTGTGTGTGTGTGTGTGTGTGTGTGTGTGTGTGTGTGTGTGTGTGTGTGTGTGTGTGTGTGTGTGTGTGTGTGTGTGTGTGTGTGTGTGTGTGTGTGTGTGTGTGTGTGTGTGTGTGTGTGTGTGTGTGTGTGTGTGTGTGTGTGTGTGTGTGTGTGTGTGTGTGTGTGTGTGCACGCTATATGGGGCCGTCTGAGTGATGCAGTGTCATTTTTGAATAGCTATATTTTAAACTGGGGTGCCTTGAGATTTTATGAACTTTTGAAGGGTGCCGTGACTGAAAAAAGGTTGAGAAACGCTGGTCTAGAGGTTAGAGAGGCAGGTAGCCTAGAGGTTAGAGAGGCAGGTAGTCTAGACTCTAGAGGTTAGAGAGGCAGGTAGCCTAGAGGTTAGAGAGGCAGGTAGTCTAGAGGTTAGAGAGGCAGGTAGCCTAGAGGTTAGAGAGGCAGGTAGTCTAGAGGTTAGAGAGGCAGGTAGCCTAGAGGTTAGAGGCAGGTAGTCTAGTAGAGTAGATGCAATGCCAACAAAAAGTTGAATCTTCATCTTCATAGTTTAAAGAAACCATGGAGCAGGGGAGCAGTATTACAGAACAACACTGTCCCCTAGTGAACAAACATGGACAATGAATTCAGACATTGGTGGACTGTGTTACCAGTGACACGAACAATTCTTTATTATTGTTCATTTAGAATGATATATTAAGAGTCAGGATGGGTCCCTGACATACACATATTTAAATTGAATTGAATCTAAATGTCCTACATGCACAGCACATCAGATAACAGCTGATCCATCTCTCTTTCCACAACACACCAAAAAAACAAAAGACCACCTCCTTCATGTGTAGACCACCTCCTCCTCCTCCATGTGTAGACCACCTCCTCCATGCACACAGATAAACCAGTGGGGGGGGTCTCTCTTCACAGCTCTCTCTCCGCTGGAGGACTCTCGGCTCCTGTTCCTCGCCAGCGGCGGCGTGACTGTGAGCGCCCCTGAGCGGGAGGGAGGAACGATGGCGTTCTCCGCGATGCCGCTGAACTGCGGCCAGGCCTACTCCGCCGCGACCGGCACGTTCACGGCGCCCGTGACTGGGGTCTACCTCTTCCTGCTGACGCTGAAGTTGGAACGTGGCGGCGGCCCCTCACTTGTGCACCTCAGGACAGCGTCGGCGGTGGCAGCCTCGCTGCACCACCAGGGAGAGGCGGAGGTCGGCCCTGCCACCCGCCTGAGCCTCCTGAGGCTGGGGGAGGGGGAGGAGGTCCACCTGCACCTGGCCGAGGGGCGGCTGGTCACCCAGCCGGGGGTCAACACCTTCGCTGGGCTGCTGCTGTACCCCTGAGGGACGCCTGGTTCCCCGTGGGTTCAAACTTTTAATCTGGATCAGAACGATCCTGATTCTCTCTCTGGTCCAGACATGTACATAGAGCTGATATGATGGGGGAAATGGGACCATTTGAGCTATTCTGCTCTGTAACAGTATGATAATCTATATGAAAAAGTGACTCTCTGAGACATGCGTGACGGCAGCTGGTGAAAGCGGGAACAAGTCAGCGAACCAATCAAAATGTTCAGACTTTTATTCTGAAAGATATATACATAAATGTCAACATTGTTGAAAATCAATGACACACTCGCTAGTCAAGCCCAAATATTGCAATGCAATGGATTTGGTGAGTAGTCCCCACTACTCTACACTAACATTTTTCTGAATAAAAGTCTGAACATTTGGTCGGTTGCCGACTTGTTCCAGGTTTCACCAGCTGCTGTCCTATTACAAGCATAGCTCCATATGCTAATGCTATGAACGGCTAACACAAGTCCTGATGGCAAACTGTATTCATGTATGTAGAAGTACCTATTTTTATTTCTTTACATGGTGACAACATTGGCTCCATGTTGACTACAGCTAACATTAATCAATCAATCAATCAATCAGAGAGACAACACTAAGACTTGATATGCACAATGAATTAAACAGCTGAATTCCCTTGCTACATGGTTGGTGAGGAGAAGGTGAGAATGCATCAGGGAAGGAAGTAAAGAGCCACACCAGACCACAAGGTTGTGTACTAAAATAAGGTTATTTACTTAAAAATTGATACATTGGACAGGCTGTATACTTTCCTTGGTAAACTCACAAGGCACCTTTTAACCAGATGCAGTACAAAAAAACACATTAAAGTTACATATTAGAGTATTCTATAAGGTTTTCTTGCATATTACAAAGAGAGGAAAACACTAGTTACTGCTTGGGTCTGCTCTACTGTGCTGCAGCACACACACATCATGCTGCAAACCCACAAGCACTGCTCTGCTAAAGCTATGCAAGATAAGGTCCTTTAATGCATTTCTTATGACATATAGGGGGACAGACAGACATGTAAGAGGACAGACAGACAGACAGGTAGGAGAAAGCTTGAAGAGTTCACTGATCGAGAGATCTTCCAACAACCTGTCTCTGTTACCAGGGTAACCTGTTGGGGGATAGTGGGGGTCTAGGGGACAGTGAGTTGGACTGGTGATCAGAAGGTCATGAGTTCAAATCCCACCCGGGAACACCGCCACTAGAGTGCCCTTGAGTAAGGCATAGTTAAACTGTAAATCTGTCACACCACCTGTTATCATTTAATTAGCATTATAGCACTACATGTCGTAAACTACATATCAGTAAACTATATATTTGTACTTTGAGTTAATAAAATGTTGCATCTTTTCAGAGCTTATGTGAACTTTGTGTGGTCATTATGACCCCCCCCCCCCCCCCCCCCCCCCATCCCAAATCAACCACCAATCAAAGCCTTGGATTACTGCAGATATCAATGATCCCAGCCAATGGCTGAGTTGGCTGAGCCCTCACCTAATCTATCAATGTGAACATGACACGTAGAGAGTAACCCTCACCTATCTTAGCCAGGCCATAGAGGAGGACAGGAGGAGGTGTCTTAGAATGGAGACAAGACTCCACACAACACAAATGTCATTCAGATTCATCTTGACACATCAAGCCAGTTCGTGGGTTCAAGGTTCAAGGTTAAAAAGCACTTCAATAACAACTTAAAGGTCTAAACAGTCTGGAACTCTCAAACTTTCTCCTGCAGATGAACTTCAGAAGTTCAGTATACTAGAGACACATCAGAGGGTGAGACAGTTTATACTAGACACATCAGAAGGTGAGACAGTTTAAAATAGGGACACATCAGAAGGTGAGACAGTTTATACTAGACACATCAGAGGGTGAGACAGTTTAAAATAGGGACACATCAGAGGGTGAGACAGTTTATAATAGGGACACATCAGAAGGTGAGACAGTTTATAATAGGGACACAGAGGGTGACAGTTTATAATAGGGACACAGAGGGTGACAGTTTATAATAGGGACACAGAGGGTGACAGTTTATAATAGGGACACAGAGGGTGACAGTTTATAATAGGGACACAGAGGGTGAGACAGTTTAAAATAGGGACACATCAGAGGGTGAGACAGTTTATAATAGGGACACAGAGGGTGAGACAGTTTATAATAGGGACACAGAGGGTGAGACAGTTTATAATAGGGACACATCAGAGGGTGAGACAGTTTAAAATAGGGACACATCAGAGGGTGAGACAGTTTATACTAGGGACATATCAGAGGGTGAGACAGTTTATACTAGGGACATATCAGAGGGTGAGACAGTTTATAATAGGGACACAGAGGGTGACAGTTTATAATAGGGACACAGAGGGTGACAGTTTATAATAGGGACACATCAGAGGGTGAGACAGTTTATAATAGGGACACATCAGAGGGTGAGACAGTTTATAATAGGGACACAGAGGGTGAGACAGTTTATAATAGGGACACATCAGAAGGTGAGACAGTTTATAATAGGGACACAGAGGGTGAGACAGTTTCTAATAGGGACACATCAGAGGGTGAGACAGTTTATAATAGGGACACAGAGGGTGAGACAGTTTATAATAGGGACACATCAGAGGGTGAGACAGTTTATAATAGGGACACAGAGGGTGAGACAGTTTATAATAGGGACACAGAGGGTGAGACAGTTTATAATAGGGACACATCAGAGGGTGAGACAGTTTATAATAGGGACACATCAGGGGGTGAGACAGGTCAGTATATACTATACAAGGGACTAGGGATGTAACGATGGAACACTCAACTCACGATTCAATACGATTCAGGAAACTGGGTCACGATACGACTTTCTCAAGATTGTTTTCAACAAAATGAGATTACTGACACATTATGACTGGAAAAGATTCGAAGTCAAAACTAGATTACGCCCTCTGCTGTTAAGTCTGCTATTAGCTATTTATCAAACATTCCACCAGGATTTATTTTGTTTTCATGGCTATAGAAGTGTCTGAAAATGTCCTAGGAGTATGTGCTTTTGCCCCTTTTTCCAGGATTACTTCAGCTTTCAATATATGGCAGTTATAACATTACTGTATGTTATGAGTGTGTAATAACAGTTTAAAGGGAAGAAAAACACAAAAACGGTATTGGATTGTACAGGTTTTTAGTAAAGTGGAAAGTGTGATTGTACATAAACAAAATATTTAGCTTGTTCAATTTGAAATATCAACTAGATTACATCTGTCCAAGAACGTTTGTGAGCCTAGGGCTTTTAGTTGTCATTTTTAGCTTTCATTTGTAGCTGCAGACACAGGCAGACAGACACACTCCTCTGCTGGCTCTCTGGGTTTCGCCTTTTGGGCGGTTTGGTAACCCTAGATGATCTTCGTGACATTTCACACGTGACATTTCATATACGTACACAAACTCACAAAAGTATAAAACGGCGCTCGTAAAACACCACTAAAATACGGTCGCGCGTAATGCCGCCTCTCCCATCAAATCTCCTCCGCTCTCTGTGAGCTTCGTGCGTTGAATTACCGTAATAACCCGATATGGATAGAAAGCGCAGCATCTCTGCTTTCAGGATAGCACACAGTTTAGGAATTACGGTAATTAGAACAATGTGTGTAAAATGCTGTCAGTTTTTGAGCGTTAAAAATAAAATGTTCCCTCTCAGCGGTTTGAATGGTCACATATCTGTATGGATGAGGAAGTGTCTGGCGAGGCATCGTTACATCCCTACAGGGAGGGGGCGCTGTGACGGGACGGGAGACAGACTGACTTCCTACTGACAACCATCTTTCTGAACACAGATGTTATAGTTGAATATACGTGTTGTTTCCCCCAGAGAGACACTCAGAGTTGAGGTCTGTATGTAGGAAGCACAGTGAGTTCTTGACCTTAAGGCAAGCCAGTCGTTTGCCCTGATGATGGGATGTTGCTCGTAGCTCTTGTAGAAGAAGCGCGTAGCGTTTTAGAAAGTCCACTGGACGCGAAAATACCATTGCAGCTTATGGTTCTGTCTGTTTTTTTTTTTGTTTTTTTTTTGAGAGTAGGCACGGAATCTATTGATACAATTTATTTACATATTGAATTGACATAATAATAATAATTCTAGTACCTTGTTCCTCTACTTAAACAGTCTAGAGATAGATTTACATATGGCAGGAGGGAACTGCTGTCCTGAAGAAAAACAACCTAAATGGCAGAAACATGGAACAGAAGCAGAGCTCGGCGGTGTGGAGGCGCTGGGCCGTCCACGTCTGGAGACTGTCAGGCTCCTGTCTTCCCCACCCCCCAAACCATGTCCTGGTGGCTTTCACAGAAAGCATGAACACTCCTGCACATCATACGGTACGGAGCTGCTGTGGACAAGGGGGGAGGGGGAGGAGGGAGGGAGGGAGGGAGGAAGGGAGGGAGGCAGGGAGGGGAGGAGTGAACCTACAGTGTCTATGTGAAAACACCACCTCAGGCAGCATGCTCTGTCCTTTGTGGTTGTAGAGGTTCCTGGGGCCCCAGCCCCCCAGGTCAGATCTTGATGTCCTGGGACTCCACCATCTTGGCCAGGGTCTTCTTGACCCGGAGGATGGTGAGACGGGAGGCGGGGTTGTGGGCCCAGCACTCCGACATCAGCTTCAGCATGGCTCTCAGACACTGCAGGAGACACACACTGTTACTACACACTAACTACACAATGTTACTACACACTGTTACTACACACTAACACACTGTAACTACACACTGTTACTACACACTGTTACTACACACTGTAACTACACACTAACTACACACTGTTACTACACACTAACTACTACTAGGGCTGCACGATTAATCGATTTTAAATCGAAATCGCGATTTGAGATGATGCGATTAGCAAATCGCAAAGCCTGCGATTTGGGATAGGTTATACAGCACGTCGGATTCAACGTCAATGAACGTACACGCCCAACAACAACAACACTGCACGTGAAACGCCCACGTGTGAATCTGTGAAGACGTTTCAGTAGCTAGCAACATTAATGGTGTGGATAAATCGCTTAAAAAACAGCACTTCTATTTCGGGTTTAGGACGACAGATGTGCAACAACAGCAGGTGTTGCGCACAACCTGTCGCGGAACAGTCGCTACATCCAGAGGCAACACCACAAACCTGTATCAGCACTTGAAAAAGTATCACAGGCAGCTCTATTATATGACGGGTGTACGGTCAGAAACGGAGAGTTACCGTATTTTCCGGACTATAAGTCGCACTTTTTTTCATAGTTTGGCTGGTCCTGCGACTTATAGTCAGGTGCGACTTATATATCAATATATATATAATTTCATACTGACAGACATGAACCAAGGAGTAAACATTACTGTCTACAGCCGACAGAGGGCGCTCTGGGCCGCTCTGGACTTGTGACAACTATATGCTGCTCCTATATCACTGAAGAAATGAAACATTAGCTTGTTGAAGCTAAGCAAACGGTAGCTTGGTGAACTTGCTTACTGGTAACTTGCTTGTTATGTTCATTTAGCCTATTCAGCTTCCCAGGTATGTTCTTTATGCTATTGTGTTGCTGAATAACTGTTAATGTGTTACGTTAACATACCTGACTTCTATTCAGCCTGTTGTTCTGTGTGCTATTGTGTAGTTGAATAAACTTGCCTTTCCAGATTAAATGTCTGTTCTTGGTCTTGGATTTTGTGAAATAAATTTCGAAATAAATGCGACTTAGAGTGGGGCAAAAAATTATTTAGTCAGCCACCAATTGTGCATGTTCTCCCACTTAAAAAGATGAGAGAGGCCTGTAATTTTCATCATAGGTACACTTCAACTATGAGAGACAAAATGAGAAAGAAAATCACATTGTCTGATTTTTAAAGAATGTATTTGCAAATGATGGTGGAAAATAAGTATTTGGTCAATAACAAAAGTTCATCTCAATACTTTGTTATATACCCTTTGTTGGCAATGACAGAGGTCAAACGTTTTCTGTAAGTCTTCACAAGGTTTTCACACACTGTTGCTGGTATTTTGGCCCATTCCTCCATGCTGATCTCCTCTAGAGCAGTGATGTTTTGGGGCTGTCGCTGGGCAACACAGACTTTCAACTCCCTCCAAAGATTTTCTATGGGGTTGAGATCTGGAGACTGGCTAGGCCACTCCAGGTCCTTGAAATGCTTCTTACGAAGCCACTCCTTCGTTGCCCGGACGGTGTGTTTGGGATCATTGTCATGCTGAAAGACCCAGCCACGTTTCATCTTCAATGCCCTTGCTGATGGAAGGAGGTTTTCACTTAAAATATCACCATACATGGCCCCATTCATTCTTTCCTTTACACGGATCAGTCGTCCTGGTCCCTTGGCAGAAAAACAGCCCCAAAGCATGATGTTTCCACCCCCATGCTTCACAGTAGGTATGGTGTTCTTTGGATGCAACTCAGCATTCTTTCTCCTCCAAACACGATGAGTTGAGTTTTTACCAAAAAGTTATATTTTGGTTTCATCTGACCATATGACATTCTCCCAATCCTCTTCTGGGTCATCCAAATGCTCTAGCAAACTTCAGACGGGCCTGGACATGTACTGGCTTAAGCAGGGGGACACGTCTGGCACTGCAGGATTTGAGTCCCTGGCGGCGTAGTGTGTTACTGATGGTAGCCTTTGTTACTTTGGTCCCAGCTCTCTGCAGGTCATTCACTAGGTCCCCCCGTGTGGTTCTGGGATTTTTGCTCACCGTTCTTGTGATCATTTTGACCCCACAGGTAGGGCTTACACACCGGCAGTTCCGAACGCCGGTTCGCGTTCGCGTACCGAAACCTCCGAACGTTGGCGCTGTCTGGCGAACGAGCCCGCGTTCATACCAGTGTATCGTTCGCCAGACATCGCCAACGTTCGGAGGTTTCGGTACGCGAACGCGAACCGGCGTTCGGAACTGCCGGTGTGAAAGAGGCCAGGGTGAGATCTTGCATGGAGCCCCAGATCAAGGGAGATTATCAGTGGTCTTGTATGTCTTCCATTTTCTAATAATTGCTCCCACAGTTGATTTCTTCACACCAAGCTGCTTACCTATTGCAGATTCAGTCTTCCCAGCCTGGTGCAGGTCTACAATTTTGTTTCTGGTGTCCTTTGACAGCTCTTTGGTCTTGGCCATAGTGGAGTTTGGAGTGTGACTGTTTGAGGTTGTGGACAGGTGTCTTTTATACTGATAACGAGTTCAAACAGGTGCCATTAATACAGGTAACGAGTGGAGGACAGAGGAGCCTCTTAAAGAAGAAGTTACGTTAACTTCTTAAGTTAAGTTAAGTCTGTCAGAGCCAGAAATCTTGCTTGTTTGTAGGTGACCAAATACTTATTTTACAGAGGAATTTACCAATTAATTCATAACAAATCCTACAATGTGATTTCCTGGATTCTTTCCCCCCATTCTGTCTCTCATAGTTGAAGTGTACCTATGATGAAAATTACAGGCCTCTCTCATCTTTTTAAGTGGGAGAACCTGCACAATTGGTGGCTGACTAAATACTTTTTTGCCCCACTGTATATATGTTTTTTTCCTCTTCATGACGCATTTTTTGACTGATGCGACTTATACTCCGGAGCGATTTATAGTCCGGAAAATACGGTAAGTGAAAGTCCCGTAGCCCAGTCTAACGTTAAGCAACCTAGTATTTTAGAGTCGTTTGCGGCTGTTACGCCGTATTAAAAGGGCTCACGAAGGCACCGTGAAATAACCAATTCCATCACGCACTACCTCGCTAAAGACATGGTGTCTATTAACACTGTGAGCAACGAAGGGTTTAAAAAACTAATCCAAACGCTTGATAAAAGATATGCGGTTCCCTCCCGCACGTACTTTAGTCATGTGGCCATCCCAGAAACGTATGCGGAATGTAGGAAGATACTTGAGACGGAGCTGAAAAATGTCGAGTACTATGCAACAACAACCGATCTGTCGGGCAGGACGACCGAGCCGTATTTCAGTCTCACCGTGCTTCATACATTACGACTTTGAGTTGAAGAGTTGCCTGCAAACGGTATACTTTCCTGCTTTATCTATTTCAATGTTTACAGAAAGGACCTATTATTCTTTACTGGACATTTTTATTATCACTTTATTTAACTTGATTGCAGTATGCACAATATTTATGCTGCTCCTGAGCCATAATTGAATAACCTTGTTTGTAGAAAGGTCCTATTATATTTTCATATTGGAATTGTTAAAACATTTGGACACTTGAGAGAAACAAAAATCACAGCTGTTTAAAAAACCCATAAAATAAATATGTTGTTCCAATTCATATCTTTTAAGTTCTCATCCTTGCATTAGAATTAGAGCAGTTAACAGTTTGATGGTATCATGTGGTAATGCTCTCTGAAATTAGCCCATGATAGACAGATTCATCTAATGCCAAGTATTTTTGAAAGTACCTGCACTTTTTCAAACAGCTTCCATTGGAGCTTTCCTAGATGGTTGTGTGAAACAAACCATCTGAGTAAGGTTAGTAATGCTCCATCACATGTTAAATCTATACATTTAAATCTATTACACTGTGAATCTTAAACTGAAGCTTGACTTTAAAGCAACCCAACGTAAGTTTCATGTAGTTCTTTTACTCGTAGCTCGGGCTGTGGGGGTGCAAGAGACGGGAGCCAATTTGAGCCTTCAAGTCCCCTGAAGACGTACAAACAAACTGCACGTTGATACGACCTTCCTAGCCGGAGATATGGCCGCACTTTACAAAAACGTCTGTAAAAAATAATAATCGCAAATGAAATTGCAATCGCAATATCTGTCAGAAAAATCGCAATTTGATTTTTTTCCCCAAATCGTGCAGCCCTAGTTACTACACACTGTTACTACACACTTTTACTACACACTGTTACTACACTGTTACTACACACTAACAACACACTGTTACTACACACTGTTACTACACACTAACTACACACTGTAACTACACACTGTTACTACACACTGTAACTACACACTGTAACTACACACTGTTACTACACACTGCTACTACACACTGTAGGGAGTGTCTAAAATATGGACCTCCTTCAATCTGACGAATCTCAGCCACCACCAAACCATCAGCTGAGAAACCAGGGAAAGCACCCCTGTATTGTACAGACAGCAGCAGGGGGGGACGTGGAGCAGTCACACTCTACCACCAGCAGGGGGGGACGTGGAGCAGCCACACTCTACCACCAGCAGGGGGGGACGTGGAGCAGTCACACTCTACCACCAGCAGGGGGGGACGTGGAGCAGTCCCAACGCAAAACACTCCCAACGCACTACACCCTCCTACCAGGTACCAAGGAAGATCCGCTCCCCGAATTGGGTTTGGACTTACATATGTGATGCGGTCTGGTGAAATGTGCAACCAGAAGGCAAAGTAATTTTTCTGTTTTTTACATGTGCTTAAACTACAGATTGTAAGCTTTCAAATGATGTGTCATACATTGAAATCTGAGAAAAATGTACACGACAGGCGTATTTGAATGTTGGTACACCTCAAACACTGAATGGGAGAAAAGTGACTCTAAACCCAGCCACAGCTACGAACACTGCTAACAGCTAGCGGCTAACAAAACACATTGCTACGAAGGTCTAAACTGTATTTTAATAACATCACAACATGCAGAGAGAACATCGACATGCTAAAAATACATAACTAGACAACAAGATGAACACAGTTCTTGCTTTTGAACACAAGCTAAAACGAAAGTATGTTTACAAGTCTCCCTTATCGGTAGCCTCCGGCAAACGAGAATAGTGAATCCAATCCACAAATTATAAGTATTTAGTGATCGTTAAACTGTTGTTTATTATATCGAGTGGGTACTTTAAAACTTCAAGTTGGTGTTATGAAAAAAAACAACTAAAACTAGATATTTCACTTTCACTTTTTGACCCCTTCGAGTGAGCGTGTTGTTTGCAAGTTCACCAGACCGCGACACATATGACATTGATCCACATGATTAACAACAATGGGTCACCAATGGTAACATTCAGAGAGGTCATGAAAGAGTTGTGCAAACCAGTTGATGGTTGCGAAATATAACCCCTGCTGCCTTAGGACTTCTCCTTTTTACCAAAATAGGCAGTGGCCTATTAAGTCTCCGGGAGACTTCCTGTCTTTAGCCAACATGGCACCAGAGAGGGAAATCCCCCCAGTTAGCTTTAAGGGACTTTCCAGAGGAAAATTACCAAATTACCAAGTAATTTGATTGGACTAGAGTCACATGGACGCTCCGTCGCTCTCAGAGCGAATTTATGAACGCAGCCATAGTCTCTCATCCACACGCGTCGTATTTTCAAATACAAATTCTGAAATCGATTATACACAAGTTTAAAGCACACAAACGACACACAAGTCATTAATAACAATATTTTGAAAGTCATTTCATTTTGTGGAGCGAGGGGTTGATATTAGCACCATTTTGTGGAGCGAGGGGTTCATATTAGCAGCATTTTGTGGAGCGAGGGGTTGATATTAGCAGCATTTTGTGGAGCGAGGGGTTGATATTAGCAGCATTTTGTGGAGCGAGGGGTTGATATTAGCAGAATTTTTGCAGTGACAACAGATGGTTCCCCTGCCATGGCGAGAAACAGAGGGGAGCGGCTGCATTAACTGAGGAACGAGTTGGTCACCCCATTATGAAACTCCACTGCATCATATACCAAGAAAACCTATGTGCAAAGATGTCAAAGTCTGATCTTAATGAGGTTATGGCTACAGTGGTGAAGGTTGTTAACTTCATAGTTAAGCGATCTGCTCTGACACACCGGCAGTTTCAGTCCCTGCTTGAGGAAATGGACTGGATCTCCCTCTCCACTCTGCGGTTACGTGGCTAAGCTATGGAAACGTTTTGGACCGGTTTGTCGGCTGTTGTTAGTTAAGTTTTCGTTAACTATAATAATCTTGGTGTCTGTGTGTGTGTGTGTGTGTGCGCGCGTGTGAGCGTGCAAGTGCAATGTGCAACAATAAAGCCTCTTTCACACATACTTCCCTGTCATTTCCATGGAATCACAAGCTGTGCCGGTTGCGCAATCTACTAGTACTGGAGTGGGACGGGCGAGCAGGACCGCCACGCACCATATATCTGCCATATAGTACCTGTTTTATATTGAAAAATATGATGATAAATACATGTGGGACGGATGTATGATATGGCAGATGTGTGGTGCGTGGCGGTCCCACACACGCGTCTCGTTCCAGCGACTCAACTCGTATTACGAGTGCTTACCATCACCAAGTACGCTCGCCAACAAAAGCACTTGATTACCGTTGATATAAACATACTATACTAGTCAATCAGCACAGTATGGGAGAACGAAGTACTATTCAGTTATAATGATAGAAGACGTAGTTGTATTTTCCTTTAAGTCTTATCTTATTTTATCTTCAGGTGCGGGGCAAACAGTTCTGGATATGTACGAGACATGGCCGGCTTTTGTGGGAAAGCTGGCAGTTCTATCAAGGGACGTCGCTACCTCCACTTTCCGCTACTTCGGACACTTACGGGAGCTGTCAGTGAAGCACAGCATCAGCACCACTGAAATTGGTGAATACATCAGCATGCTTGAGTCGGAGTTCAAAACCCGCTTTCAGGAGTTTCAGAAGTATGGGCCCATGTTCTCTTTCCTGATAAAACCTGACAGCTTTGATGGACATTAACTGGATTAATCTCTGCTGGACTGGATGGACACACAGGACATGACAATGCAGCTGATTGAGATGAAGAGTTCAACATTGTGGATGTCCAAGTTTGCAGAGCTACGCAAAGAGTTGGAAACCACCGAAGGGCATGATCACGGATCCCGCATCGCCACCTGCTGGATGTCTGTACCCGAGAAGTTCAGCTGTCTCAGGAACATTGCACTGGCTTTGCTGACAGTCTTCGGATCAACCTGTGTGAGCAGATATTCTCACACATGAAGAGCGTGCTAAGCCTCTCACGCAGCCGTCTGACAACTGACCATTCTGAAGCTTGTGTGTTACTTAAAGTGACCAAGTACAACCCCCAGATAATGAAGCCGAGCAAAGGGAAACAGGGCCAGGGATCACACTGATTGTTAGGACTGTTTACATGGCTTTGCATACATAGCTCTTTGGAAAAAAAAGAAGGAAAAAAAAAAGAACAGAAGTTTGTTGTGGTTGGAATAAAATTGCAGATCTGCTGGGTTTAGTTTGATGTCGAGTCATAATTAATGTTGATATTGTGGTTGGCACACTGACTAACAAGAACATTTTAAAATGGCACTTCATATCAAAAAGGTTGCCTACCCCTGGACTACAGTATAAAAGAGGATATCTCAGCCATTCAAACGGACTATTCACTTGGAGACGAGCACGTTAAGACCTATTCAAAGCTGTGTAAAACAGCTTTATTAATTGTTAACTGCATATTAAAACACTGTTATTAACAGTTATCTGTATTATACTGCCTGATGCCTCTCTATGCACCAGGTAAGTACTAGAATGTAACCGTGGTTACCACACAGCACGCTATGCTCCATGACATACAAGAATTTCATGACATACAAGAATAACTAAAATGGGCCCAAACCTGTTTTATTTGTATTTAACGAAAGACTAAGTTCCTGTTGCCGTGGTTACAAGACTAAGTTCCTGTTGCCGTGGTTACAAGACTACGTTCCTGTTGCCGTGGTTACAAGACTACGCTCCTGTTGCCGTGGTTACAAGTCTAAGTTCCTGTTGCCGTGGTTACCTCGTCACTGTTCCACCTGTTGGAGACGGAGGGCCTTAGCCCCTTGACACACACCACCTCCAGCATGTCCTCGTAGGAGGGGTCAGGGGGCACCGCCTCATAGTAGGGCAGCTGGTAGTCCTCCACGATGCCTGGCAGAGGAACACAGTTAGCAGACACCTGGATCTAACCCTAACCCTTAGAGGGACACAGTTAGCAGACACACTGGATCTAACCCTAACCCTTAGAGGGACACAGTTAGCAGACACACTGGATCTAACCTTAACCCTTAGAGGGACACAGTTAGCAGACACCTTCATCCAAAGCCTCCTGGATCTTGAAAGCTTTATCTGACCTCCCCCACCCACATGCCCCTCCCCAGACCCTGCGGTCTTCCCCCGCTAGAGGTTAGAGAGGCAGGTAGTCTAGAAGTTAGAGAGGCAGGTAGTCTAGAGGTTAGAGAGGCAGGTAGCCTAGAGGTTAGAGAGGGCAGGTAGTCTAGAGGTTAGAGAAGCAGGTAGTCTAGAGGTTAGAGAGGCAGGTAGTCTAGAGGTTAGAGAGGCAGGTAGCCTAGAGGTTAGAGGTCAGGTAGTATAAAGGTTAGAGAGGCAGGTAGTCTAGAGGTTAGAGAGGCAGGTAGTCTAGAGGTTAGGGACGCATGTAGTCTAGAGGTTAGAGAGGCAGGTAGTCTAGAGGTTAGAGAGGCAGGTAGTCTAGAGGTTAGAGAGGTAGGTAGTCTAGAGGTTAGAGAGGTCAGGTAGTCTAGAGGTTAGAGAGGCAGGTAGCCTAGAGGTTAGAGGTCAGGTAGTATAAAGGTTAGAGAGGCAGGTAGTCTAGAGGTTAGAGAGGCAGGTAGGTTAGAGGTCAGGTAGTATAAAGGTTAGAGAGGCAGGTAGTCTAGAGGTTAGAGAGGCAGGTAGTCTAGAGGTTAGAGAGGCAGGTAGTCTAGAGGTTAGAGGTCAGGTAGTCTAGAGGTTAGAGAGGCAGGTAGTCTAGAGGTTAGAGAGGTAGGTAGTCTAGAGGTTAGAGGTCAGGTAGTCTAGAGGTTAGAGGCAGGTAGTCTAGAGGTTAGAGGTCAGGTAGTCTAGAGGTTAGAGAGGCAGGTAGTCTAGAGATTAGAGAGGCAGGTAGTCTAGAGGTTAGGGAGGCAGGTAGTCTAGAGGTTAGAGAGGCAGGTAGTCTAGAGGTTAGGGAGGCAGGTAGTCTAGAGGTTAGAGAGGTAGGTAGTCTAGAGCAGTGTTTCTCAACCCTCTCCTCGGGGCGCCCCAGCCACACCACATATTTGATCTGTTCCACCACCAGCACACCTGATTCAACTAATCAAGTACAAAGCAATTACGGTTAGAGAGGCAGGTAGTCTAGAGGTTAGAGGTCAGGTAGTCTAAAGGTTAGAGGTCAGGTAGTCTAGAGGTGAGAGAGGTCAGGTAGTCTAGAGGTTAGAAGTGAGGTAGTCTAGAGGTTAGAGAGGCAGGTAGTCTAGAGGTTAGAGAGGGTTAGGGTTAGGGTTGACCAACCTCCAGTGAGGCAGCGTCGGGCCATCTCCCAGATGATCAGGCCGTAGCTGTAGATGTCGGCCATGATGTAGGCCTGGAAGTGGTTCTTGTTGAGCGTTTCCTCCAGAACCTCGGGAGCCATGTACCTCCGCGTGCCCACCCGGCCGCTCAGCGGCACATCCACCTCGCTGGTGTCACTGCAACAACAGCATCACCACCATTATTAGACTGGTCTATTATCCTGCAACAACTTTATTATACTGGTCTATTATCCTACAACAACATTATTAGACTGGTCTATTATCCTACAACAACATTATTATACTGATCTATTATCCTACAACAACAACATTATTAGACTGGTCTATTATCCTGCAACAACATTATTATACTGGTCTATTATCCTACAACAACATTATTATACTGGTCTATTATCCTACAACAACATTATTATACTGGTCTATTATCCTGCAACAACATTATTATACTGGTCTATTATCCTACAACAACAACATTATTAGACTGGTCTATTATCCTACAACAACAACATTATTAGACTGGTCTATTATCCTACAACAACATTATTATACTGGTCTATTATCCTACAACAACATTATTAGACTGGTCTATTATCCTACAACAACATTATTATACTGGTCTATTATCCTGCAACAACATTATTATACTGGTCTATTATCCTGCAACAACATTATTATACTGGTCTATTATCCTACAACAACATTATTATACTGGTCTATTATCCTACAACAACATTATTATACTGGTCTATTATCCTACAACAACATTATTATACTGGTCTATTATCCTACAACAACATTATTAGACTGGTCTATTATCCTACAACAACATTATTATACTGGTCTATTATCCTACAACAACATTATTATACTGGTCTATTATCCTACAACAACATTATTATACTGGTCTATTATCCTACAACAACATTATTATACTGATCTATTATCCTACAACAACATTATTAGACTGGTCTATTATCCTGAACAACATTATTATACTGGTCTATTACCCTACAACAACATTATTATACTGGTCTATTATCCTACAACAACATTATTATACTGGTCTATTATCCTACAACAACATTATTATACTGGTCTATTATCCTGCAACAACAACATTATTATACTGGTCTATTATCCTACAACAACATTATTATACTGGTCTATTATCCTACAACAACATTATTATACTGGTCTATTATCCTGCAACAACAACATTATTATACTGGTCTATTATCCTACAACAACATTATTATACTGGTCTATTATCCTACAACAACATTATTATACTGGTCTATTATCCTGCAACAACAACATTATTATACTGGTCTATTATCCTACAACAACATTATTATACTGGTCTATTATCCTACAACAACATTATTATACTGGTCTATTATCCTACAACAACATTATTATACTGGTCTATTATCCTACAACAACATTATTATACTGGTCTTTTATCCTACAACAACAACATTATTATACTGGTCTATTATCCTACAACAACAACATTATTAGACTGGTCTATTATCCTACAACAACAACATTATTAGACTGGTCTATTATCCTGCAACAACATTATTAGACTGGTCTATTATCCTGCAACAACAACATTATTATACTGATCTATTATCCTACAACAACAACATTATTAGACTGGTCTATTATCCTACAACAACAACATTATTATACTGGTCTATTATCCTACAACAACATTATTATACTGGTCTATTATCCTACAACAACATTATTATACTGGTCTATTATCCTACAACAACATTATTATACTGGTCTATTATCCTACAACAACATTATTATACTGGTCTATTATCCTACAACAACATTATTATACTGGTCTATTATCCTACAACAACATTATTATACTGGTCTATTATCCTACAACAACATTATTATACTGGTCTATTATCCTACAACAACATTATTAGACTGGTCTATTATCCTACAACAACATTATTATACTGGTCTATTATCCTACAACAACATTATTATACTGGTCTATTATCCTACAAGAACATTATTATACTGGTCTATTATCCTACAACAACATTATTATACTGGTCTATTATCCTACAACAACATTATTATACTGGTCTATTATCCTACAACAACATTATTAGACTGGTCTATTATCCTACAACAACATTATTATACTGGTCTATTATCCTGAAACAACAACATTATTATACTGGTCTATTATCCTGCAACAACATTATTACACTGGTCTATTATCCTGAACAACATTATTATACTGGTCTATTATCCTACAACAACATTATTAGACTGGTCTATTATCCTACAACAACATTATTATACTGGTCTATTATCCTGAAACAACAACATTATTATACTGGTCTATTATCCTACAACAACATTATTACACTGGTCTATTATCCTGAAAAACATTATTATACTGGTCTATTATCCTACAACAACATTATTATACTGGTCTATTATCCTACAACAACATTATTATACTGGTCTATTATCCTACAACAACATTATTAGACTGGTCTATTATCCTACAACAACATTATTATACTGATCTATTATCCTGAAACAACAACATTATTAGACTGGTCTATTATCCTACAACAACATTATTATACTGGTCTATTATCCTGCAACAACATTATTATACTGGTCTATTATCCTGCAACAACATTATTAGACTGGTCTATTATCCTACAACAACATTATTATACTGGTCTATTATCCTACAACAACATTATTATACTGATCTATTATCCTACAACAACAACATTATTATACTGGTCTATTATCCTGCAACAACATTATTACACTGATCTATTATCCTACAACAACATTATTATACTGGTCTATTATCCTGCAACAACATTATTACACTGATCTATTATCCTACAACAACATTATTATACTGATCTATTATCCTGCAACAACATTATTATACTGGTCTATTATCCTACAACAACATTATTATACTGGTCTATTATCCTACAACAACATTATTATACTGGTCTATTATCCTACAACAACATTATTATACTGGTCTATTATCCTACAACAACATTATTATACTGGTCTATTATCCTACAACAACATTATTAGACTGGTCTATTATCCTACAACAACAACATTATTATACTGGTCTATTATCCTACAACAACATTATTATACTGGTCTATTATCCTACAACAACAACATTATTATACTGGTCTATTATCCTACAACAACATTATTATACTGGTCTATTATCCTGCAACAACATTATTATACTGGTCTATTATCCTGCAACAACATTATTAGACTGGTCTATTATCCTACAACAACATTATTATACTGGTCTATTATCCTACAACAACATTATTATACTGGTCTATTATCCTACAACAACATTATTATACTGATCTATTATCCTGCAACAACATTATTATACTGGTCTATTATCCTGCAACAACATTATTATACTGGTCTATTATCCTGCAACAACATTATTAGACTGGTCTATTATCCTACAACAACATTATTATACTGGTCTATTATCCTACAACAACATTATTATACTGGTCTATTATCCTACAACAACATTATTAGACTGGTCTATTATCCTACAACAACATTATTATACTGGTCTATTATCCTACAACAACATTATTATACTGGTCTATTATCCTACAACAACATTATTACACTGGTCTATTATCCCACAACAACATTATTACACTGGTCTATTATCCTACAACAACATTATTACACTGGTCTATTATCCTACAACAACATTATTACACTGGTCTATTATCCTACAACAACATTATTATACTGATCTATTATCCTACAACAACATTATTATACTGGTCTATTATCCTACAACAACATTATTATACTGGTCTATTATCCTGCAACAACATTATTATACTGATCTATTATCCTACAACAACATTATTATACTGATCTATTATCCTGCAACAACATTATTATACTGGTCTATTATCCTACAACAACATTATTATACTGGTCTATTATCCTACAACAACATTATTATACTGGTCTATTATCCTACAACAACATTATTATACTGGTCTATTATCCTACAACAACATTATTATACTGGTCTATTATCCTACAACAACATTATTACACTGGTCTATTATCCTACAACAACATTATTATACTGGTCTATTATCCTACAACAACATTATTATACTGGTCTATTATCCTACAACAACATTATTATACTGGTCTATTATCCTACAACAACATTATTATACTGGTCTATTATCCTACAACAACATTATTATACTGGTCTATTATCCTACAACAACATTATTAGACTGGTCTATTATCCTACAACAACATTATTATACTGGTCTATTATCCTACAACAACAACATTATTAGACTGGTCTATTATCCTGCAACAACATTATTATACTGGTCTATTATCCTGCAACAACATTATTATACTGGTCTATTATCCTGCAACAACATTATTATACTGGTCTATTATCCTGCAACAACATTATTATACTGGTCTATTATCCTACAACAACATTATTATACTGGTCTATTATCCTGCAACAACATTATTATACTGATCTATTATCCTACAACAACATTATTATACTGGTCTATTATCCTACAACAACATTATTATACTGGTCTATTATCCTACAACAACATTATTATACTGGTCTATTATCCTGCAACAACAACATTATTAGACTGGTCTATTATCCTGCAACAACATTATTATACTGATCTATTATCCTACAACAACATTATTATACTGGTCTATTATCCTGCAACAACATTATTATACTGGTCTATTATCCTGCAACAACAACATTATTAGACTGGTCTATTATCCTACAACAACATTATTATACTGGTCTATTATCCTGCAACAACATTATTATACTGGTCTATTATCCTGCAACAACAACATTATTAGACTGGTCTATTATCCTGCAACAACATTATTAGACTGGCCTATTATCCTGCAACAACATTATTATACTGGTCTTTTATCCTGCAACAACATTATTATACTGGTCTATTATCCTACAACAACATTATTATACTGATCTATTATCCTGCAACAACATTATTAGACTGGTCTATTATCCTACAACAACATTATTATACTGGTCTATTATCCTGAAACAACATTATTATACTGGTCTATTATCCTACAACAACATTATTATACTGGTCTATTATCCTACAACAACATTATTATACTGGTCTATTATCCTACAACAACATTATTACACTGGTCTATTATCCTACAACAACATTATTACACTGGTCTATTATCCTACAACAACATTATTACACTGGTCTATTATCCTACAACAACATTATTATACTGATCTATTATCCTACAACAACATTATTACACTGGTCTATTATCCTACAACAACATTATTACACTGGTCTATTATCCTACAACAACATTATTATACTGGTCTATTATCCTACAACAACATTATTATACTGGTCTATTATCCTACAACAACATTATTACACTGGTCTATTATCCCACAACAACATTATTACACTGGTCTATTATCCTACAACAACATTATTACACTGGTCTATTATCCTACAACAACATTATTACACTGGTCTATTATCCTACAACAACATTATTATACTGATCTATTATCCTACAACAACATTATTATACTGGTCTATTATCCTACAACAACATTATTAGACTGGTCTATTATCCTACAACAACATTATTAGACTGGTCTATTATCCTACAACAACATTATTAGACTGGTCTATTATCCTACAACAACATTATTATACTGGTCTATTATCCTACAACAACATTATTATACTGGTCTATTATCCTACAACAACATTATTATACTGATCTATTATCCTACAACAACATTATTATACTGGTCTATTATCCTACAACAACATTATTATACTGGTCTATTATCCTACAACAACATTATTATACTGGTCTATTATCCTTGTTTTATTATTATACTTGGTTTATTCCCCCTCCCCCCCTCCTCCTCTCCCCTCCCTTCTCACCTGTTGAACTTGACGGCCAGGCCCAGGTCTCCCTCCCTCCCTCCCCCCTCAATCCCTCCTCCCTCCCTCCCTCCTCCCTCCCCCCCCCCCCCCTCCCTCCTCACCTGTTGAACTTGACGGCCAGGCCCAGGTCTCCCTCCCCCCCCCTCCCTCCCTCCTCACCTGTTGAACTTGACGGCCAGGCTCAGGTCTCCCTCCCTCCCTCCCCCTCTCCCTCTCCCTCCTCACCTGTTGAACTTGACGGCCAGGCCCAGGTCTCCCTCCCTCCCTCCCCCCTCAATCCCTCCTCTATCCCTCCCTCCTCCCTTCCTCCTCACCTGTTGAACTTGACGGCCAGGCCCAGGTCTCCCCCCCCCCCCCCCCTCCCCCTCTCCCTCCCCTCCCTCTCTCCCTCCCCCCCCTCCCTCCCTCCTCACCTGTTGAACTTGACGGCCAGGCTCAGGTCTCCCTCCCCCCTCCCTCCTCACCTGTTGAACTTGACGGCCAGGCCCAGGTCTCCCTCCCTCCCTCCCTCCCTCCTCACCTGTTGAACTTGACGGCCAGGCCCAGGTCTCCCTCCCTCCCTCCCTCCTCACCTGTTGAACTTGACGGCCAGGCCCAGGTCTCCCTCCCTCCCTCCCCCCTCCCTCCCTCCTCACCTGTTGAACTTGACGGCCAGGCCCAGGTCAGCGATGCAGCATGTGCCGTTCTTCTTCATCAGGATGTTCTTGGTCTTCAGGTCGCGGTGGGCGATGGCGGGCTTGCCCTGCGTGCCGTAGATCTCAGTGTGCAGGTGGCAGAGGCCGCAGGCGGCGGAGTAGGCCAGGCGCAGCAGGGCCTGGGGGTCCAGGGTGGTGAACTTCAGGTAGTCATACAGGGAGCCGTTCTCGTGGTAGTCTGTGATCAGGAACAGCTGCGTGAAGGCGCCCGTCCCCTTGATGTCCGCCGCAATGAAGCCTGGAGAGGAGGGGAGGAGGAGGAGGGGAGGAGAGGAGGAGGAGGAGGAGAGGAGGGGAGAGGAGGAGAGGAGGGGAGGAGGAGAGGAGGAGGAGGAGAGGAGGGGAGGAGAGGAGGGGAGGAGAGGAGGGGAGGAGGGGAGAGGAGGGGGGGAGGAGGAGGAGAGGAGGGGAGGAGGAGGAGGAGGAGAAGAGAGGAGGAGAGAGGAGGGGAGAGGAGGAGGAGGGGAGGAGAGGGGAGAAGGAGGGGAGGAGAGGAGAGGAGGAGAGGAGGGGAGGGGAGGAGAGGAGAGGGGAGGAGGAGAGGGGAGAGGAGGAGGAGGAGAGGGGAGTAGGAGAGGAGAGGAGGGGAGAGGAGGAGGAGGGGAGAGGAGGAGGAGATGAGGAGGAGGAGGAGAGGGGAGGAGGGGAGAGGAGGAGGAGGAGGAGGAGAGGAGGAGAGGAGGAGGAGGAGAGGGGAGTAGGAGAGGGGAGGAGGCTTTATTTTCACCACACCCTATTGTTCCCATCATAAAGGCCAATTTATACTTCTGCGTCGAATTTATGCGCGGCTACACCGTAGCCTACGCAAGGGCTCTCCCAATTTATAGTTCTGCGTTGGTCGGTCTGTGTCGCGTTGGTCGGTGTACTCATAGCGGCATAATAGCGTTTTTTTTTTTATGCTTGTTGTAAAGAAAATGTCTATAATGCATTGAAATGACATAAAACTAAGATAATAAGATGGTTATCATAATTTTTCTAATCTTTTATTAAGTAATTACAGAAAAAGTTAATGACATTTCTGTCATGGCTTCCGCATTTTGGCCTACGAGAGAGTCGGAATCATGTCGGAATCATGTGCTACCAAGCGGACCAATCACAGTGCTTACGGTCTGCGTAGGTGTGTTGCGTAGTTACATTTTTGGAGAGGTGTGCGTCAACCTACGGCGTAGGCTACTCCATAGATTTTACGCAGAAGTATAAATTGGGCTTAACACTCCTTATTGGCTGGTATGTTGTTATGGTGCTGATGACCCTAACCCTACCTCTGACCCTAACCCTACCCAGGTGTATGGAGGGAGGGCCAGGTGTATTGCGGGAGGGCCAGGGAGACGCAGGTGTGAGGTGGGAGACCCAGGGAGACGCAGGTGTGAGGTGGGAGACCCAGGGAGACCCAGGTGTGAGGTGGGAACCCAGGGAGACCCAGGTGTGAGGTGGGAGACCCAGGTGTGAGGTGGGAGACCCAGGGAGACCCAGGTGTGAGGCGGGAGACCCAGGGAGACCCAGGTGTGAGGCGGGAGGGTGCGGCGGCTCGTACCCAGGATGTTCTCGTGCCTCATCAGGACCGTCTGGTAGATCTCCGTCTCTCTGAACCAGCTGGCCTCCTCCCGGGTGAAGAACACCTTGACGGCCACCTTCTCCCCGCGCCAGCGGCCCAGCCACACCTCCCCGTAGCGGCCCTTACCGATCTGACGCACCATCTGGATCTGCTTGGCGATGGTACGCTGCACCTGTCAGGACCAGAGGGACAGACACCTGCTAAGCAGACAGACTCTAACCCTGTAGACCACCACAGACCTAGACCACTGGACCACCCCAGGCCACTAAACATTTATTTTTATTTTTTTTCGGCATTCATGCTTTTATTGGGATAGAGACAGACAGGAAGGATGGATGAGAGAGAGAGAGAAGGATAGAGACAGATAGACTGACAGGAAGGATGGATGAGAGAGAGAGAGAAAGAGAGAGAGAGAGAGAGAGAGACAGTAGAGATAGACAGGAATGATGGGAGAGAGAGAGAGAGAGAGCAGGATAGAGACAGTAGAGATTGACAGGAAGGATGGATGAGAGAGAGAGAGAGGGAGGAGGATAGAGACAGTAGAGATTGACAAGAAGAATGGATGAGAGAGAGAGAGAGGAGGATAGAGATTGACAGGAAGGATGGGTGAGAGAGAGGAGGAATGACAGGAAGGATGGGTAAGAGAGGAGGGATGACAGGAAGGATGGGTGAGAGAGAGAGGAGGGATGACCGGAAGGATGGGTGAGAGAGGAGGGTTGACAGGAAGGATGGGTGAGAGAGAGAGGAGGGATGACCGGAAGGATGGGTGAGAGAGAGAGAGAGGGATGGAGAACATGCATGTCAAGGGTCGTAATCGAACCAGGAACCTTACGATTATGTGGTGTGTGTGCGTGTGGTGTGTGTGCGTGTGGTGTGTGTGCGTGTGTGTGTGTGGTGTGTGCGTGTGTGGTGTGTGTGTGTGTCTGTGTGTGTGTGTGTGTGTGGTGTTTGTGTGAGGTGTGTGTGCGTGTGTGTGCGTGTGTGGTGTGTGTGTGTGGTGTGTGCGAGTGTGTGTGTGGTGTTTGTGTGTGTGTGTGTGTGAGGTGTGTGTGTGTGGTGTGTGCGTGTGTGTGTGCGTGTGTGCATGTGGTGTGTGTGCGTGAGCGTGTGGTGTGTGTGTGTGTCTGTGGAGTTTGTGTGTGTGTGTGTGTGTGTGTGTGTGGTGTGTGCGGTGTGTGCGTGTGTGTGGGTGTGTGTGTGTGTGTGTGTGGTGTGTGTGTGTGGGTGCAGGGGTGCAAACTGGCGATGGTCCAAAAAGGTGACACTTTTTTTTTTGCCCGTAGATGGTTAGCTCTAGCATTAACAGTGGTCTAACAATGATGCGCGTGTAAGTAGCGATGGCCCTGACCTTAACACCCTCATAATTAATGTAAGCAACCTGTTCTCAAAATAATTATGCGGGTTCCTGCAGGTTTCAACAAGTTACATTTAAGACCTTTATAAGACCTCTTGAGCAAGTATTGGTATGGTATTAGACTCACATTCGTTGATTCTTTTCATTAGCAATGCTGGGTGATCTGTTCTGTTGCATATAGAACAATGATAATGTAAGTTAGTCTACTCTACCAATTTCTTGATTCATTTCCATTGCTTCTCAACACAATACTAGATATAATAGCATAAATAACAGAATAAACTCACACACTTACTTACACTGCATAGCCTACATACTGAGATATGGCACACACACACCTCTCACAGGAGGGCCACACACACACACACACACACACACACACGCTATATTTACTAAAACACACACACCGTTGCTACCACTGCAAGTTTGAAGAAATTCTAACTTCACATGCCTGCAGTCGAATTGCCTACTACGGCGATTGATTGATTATACTTTATTGTCCCCGAGGGGAAATTTGTCTTGGGCATGGTACTTTCATGCTTCAAGTGCAACAGAGACGATACATACAACATACAGTAGACAAAGTAAACAACAGGACAGCAACAAACATTGAGTGACATTGGCAGCAGTTTCCACCTGGACATGGCATCATTTGGTATAAATATATATTGCACATAACCCTTCAAGTGGTGTTTTCGAATATTGCACATGGCCCTTCAAGTGGTGTCTAAGATAAAGTGCGGGTGCTGGTGATCATGTCCTAATCATCGTTTCTGCTTGAGCGAATTGATTAGTTTAATGGAGAATGGGACAAATGATAGTTTTAAAAGCTTATAGTTACATCTTGGCATGCGAAGCCTTCTACCTAGGGGGAGAACTTCGTATTCTGTGGAGAGCGGATGTTGGGGGTCTGCGATTATCTTGTTAGCCTTGTCCAGGACAGCTTTTTCATATAGTTTATTTAGGATCACATAGTCTCTTTCACCTACAATTTTCATAGCTGTTTTGTGAATGCTGACTAGTCTGTTTTTTTGTTGTACAGTTAAGTTGCCAAACCACACAATTATTCCATATCTGATTACACTTTCAACAATGGACTGATAGAAAATTCTCATGATCTGTTTTCTCACCCCATAAAGTCTGAGTCGCCTCAGGTGATAAAGCCTCTGCTGTAGTTTGTTACATAAGCTGTCTAAGTGTGTATTCCAGCAGAGATGGTTGTCTAATTGAATACCTAAGTACTTATAAGAGGGCACCTGGATGATTATCGTATCGTGGCCTCTTGTCTTATCATTTCACGTGGTTTCACATATCGGGGTTTTGGGCGCAGCTTAACCAATGTCACACGAGCAATAAGTGTGCAAGTTTTGTTTTATATGTTGTCTCTCATCCGCACGCGTCGTATTCCCACGCAGTGGGTCTGGCGACAATAATACATTTTCCGGTCTGACTTTTTAAATACAAATAAAATCGATTTTACGCAAGTCTAAAGCACACAGAAGCCATTAAAAATGTTTATTTAGAAAGTCTCACCCTGTGTCTGATCCTGGTGTTATAGAAGCAGCGTAGCAGCATGGTAGAAGCGAGGTAAAGGGGGACGCGAGACAGTCTCGGGCAGCGTTCGTAAATTCGCTCTGAGAGCGCCGGAGGGCACACATGGCTCAACGTCATAAAGGGACCAAGTAATTTGATTGGACAAGAGGTAGGGATGTCCCGATCCGATATTGATATCGCATATCGCCGCGATATCGGTCCTGAATGCTGGATTGCAGATCGCACCAGAAAAAAAATAGGCAGCGATCTGGGGCTCGCGATCCGGCGTGTCACTCACGTGATGACAACAGTAGTAGTCAGTGGTCACGGGCATGAGAGTTGGCTAGTAGCTACCTGTGTGTAATGAGTCTGACAATGTCATGATGCTAGCTGGTGAAATCATAAACCATTTGCTTACGTAATTTTTCGTTTGTTTACATAGTCTGAAACTACAGATGGTAAGCTTTCAAATGATGCGTCATACATTGAAATCGGAAAAAAATTCAAGACGACACGAGTATTTGAATGTTTGTTTGTATCAATGTTTTGCTCAAGAATGGTGACTGCTAAAAACGCTGCTAACAGCTAGCTGCTAACGTTTTGTTCTAAAACGAAAGTATTGTAACGTCCCTACTTGGACAGTGGTTGAAATAATGACAGATAGCTTCTCTCATGTAATCTGTGCGTTTAATTGTAAACTATCTCATACACAACTTTCTTAGTTCACCGGAGCTCTCTCTCCCAACGGTCTCAACAACACACACAGCACCCCCCCCCCCCGTGACCTCCACCAATCACAGGGGTGCATTGGCACAAGTATTTAGTGATCGTTAAACTGTTGTATATTATATCGAGTGGTACTTTAAAACTTCCAAGTTGCCTGTTATGAAAAAAACGAAAAGCAGATATTGTTGACACCCCTTCGATTCTGCGACTGGTTTCTGGTCTCACCAGCGGGCGTCTCTAGGCTACACTTTTAAAAAGGGTGCTATAATTGATTAGCAATTTGTAAGAGAAGATAAATAGAATAAAAACATGAAGGCACTAAAACTAGAAATCTGACAGTAACTCGTTTTTTTTCTACAATGCTGAATGCTGCAGTTTAACTTGTTTTAACTTTAAACCAGTTGGTCACTGAGTACTGCAGAGTACTGTTTTTGTTGCTTGAATAAAGGCTGGCAGTCTTTAATAGCCAACTGTTGTTGTGGACTATATACTGGGGAAGTATTTGTTATTATTCAGGAGTAAAACAATAAATGCTCGCAGATACCTGAAGCCCAGGTATCGGTATCGGTAGTGCAAAAATGGGATCGGGACATCCCTAACAAGAGGCATTCCATGACTGCTGATCAGATTTCCAGAGCGAATTTACGAACGCAGCCTAGGGCAAACCACTCGGCGACTCGTTTTTTTCATAACACGAAACTTGAAGTTGTAAAGTACCCACTCGATATAATAAACAACAGTTTAACGATCACTAAATACTTATAATGATCATCTAATTATGTGTAGTTATGTGTTTCTAGCATGTTGATGTTCTATCAGGTAAATTCGCTAGAACTAACCTCCATACCCTGGTTCAGAAGAAGAAATCAGTCCTTCGTCACTTACATCGTCGTCCTCGATGAAACTTTTAGGTGGATTGGTTACCCTAGCCTAGATGGTCTTTGTGACATTTCACAATCACAAACATATGTACAGAAACTCACTAAAGTATAAAACACCGCTAAAATACTGCTTCTCTTCAAATCACTCCATGACACTTTGAGGTCAATGCATTTATTTTTTGGGTGAACTACCGTAATAACCCTAAATGGCTAGAGAGTGCAACTTCTCTGCTTTCAGAAACTGTTGGATTTTTTTCCGATTGCACATATAGTTCAGGAATTACGATAGTTTGAACGAACCCTGTAAAATCCTGTTGAGAAGTTATCGCAACATAGAAATAACTTCTATGTTATTCTATTTTATTACTTCTTATGTTTCTACTTCCATCTTAAGACCTCTTTAAGACGTTTTATTTCAACTGCAGCAGAGTTTAGCAGACAGGAAGATGTTAGCTTGGGCATCATGTGACTTAGATGAGATGAGACCCCCTCCCCCCCCAAAATATTTTTTTGGCAGATCTACATGATTCACGTAGGTCACCTATTTTGAGGTAAAAACTGTGAATTTCGCCGAAAGGTGACAAGTTTGCACCACTGTGTATGTGTGTGTGTGTGCGTGTGGTGTGGTGTGTGTGTGTGTGGTGTGTGCGTGGTGTGTCCGTGTGTGTGTGTGCGTGTGTCTGTGTGTGTGTGTGTGGTGTTTGTGTGTGTGTGTGTGGTGTTTGTGTGTGTGCGTGTGTGTGTGTGTGTGGTGTGGTGTGTGTGGTGTGGTGTGGTGTGTGTGTGTGGTGTGTGCGTGTGTGCGTGGTGTGTCCGTGTGTGTGTGTGTGTGTGTGGTGTGTCTGTGTGGTGTGTGTGTGTGTGTGTGCGTGTGTGTGTGTGTGTGGTGTAGTGTTGCACGATATACCGGTACCAACGATATACCGCGGTGCCAAAATGTCACGGTGCCTACTATACCATAAGCTTTATACAACGGTACTACCGTGGAATACTATACTACCTTGTTGAACACGTTGAACACGGTACGGAACACGTTGAACACGGTACCAGCGGGGCAATGTGTTACCTCTATTACCAAATTCACTGGTTCTGCTAATGAGGACAAGACTGGCTCGCGACACCGTTGTGTTTGTTTGCTCGCGCACATCTCCGCAGTCACAATATTACCGTATATATTGACGTTATCTGGATGTCTGTCTGGGCGCGAGCCAGTCTTCTCAGTATCGTCATGGCAGAAGCGTTCCCTACCCATAGCGTCGCACCATAAACGCCAAAATTACTAAAGAAAACTAACTCAAAGTTTTATCTGGAACTATTTTGGTTTTAAACCAGATCGCGAAGGTAAAGCAATAGATGATGGCCGTCCGTTCTGCAGGAGATGCAATCATGCCATACAGGCAAAAGGAGGCAACACGTCAAACTTAATAAAGCACCTACAATGTCGTCATCCAGACCTTGCACTGGAATACAAGCAAGCTAATGAGGTTAGTATGGCTTTATTTGTTATAATTATCTGTGTTCTTGCAATTAGCTAATATTACAAAAATGAATGAATAAACTTCTTAGCTAAAGTGTGCGGCAGCACTGCTGCTGTTGCTGGCTAACCAGCCGGTGCTAGCCAGCCTGGCTAGCTAATGAAGTAATAACCACACTTCTGCCCTGCTTAGAGACAATCTTTGGAATATGACCACTGAGTTTTCTTAAGTTGAGTTAAGTCTTGAGCTACAGTTTGGCAGTAGCCCTCTCTATTTTTGATATGCCAGTGTTTGCTTTTACTTTTCAAGTTCGTGAAAAAGACCCCACAGACGGACAGACATACAGACACAGACAGACAGACAGACAGACACACAGACACACACACACACACACACACACACACACACACACACACACACACACACACACACACACACACACACACACACCTACTTTGCTATACTCTTGCAAAAGGCCAGTTGGTCTGTTTGATGTTTCAAACTACTTATTAATAAACATGTTATTCACAAACATATCGGTTTCAGTACTTTTACTTACCTGTAGAGTTACAGTGTAATGCATTAAATGCATGTTATTCATGCACCACTCATTAAGTTATTGTAACTTGTATAAATACATTGCAAATACATTGCATGTTCATAAAAGTGTTACAAAAAGTGCCGCGGTATCGCGATACTACTCAGTATCGTGATACTTGGGCTGGTATAGTATCGCAGGGTAAAATATTGGTATCGTGACAACACTAGTGTGGTGTGTGCGTGTGTGTGCGTGTGTGGTGGGTGCGTGTGTGTGTGGTGTGTCTGTGTGGTGTGTGCGTGTGCGATGTGTCCATGTGTGTGTGTGGTGTGTGTGTGTGTGTGTGTGTGCGCACGTGTGTGTGTGTGCGCACATGTGTGTGTGTGTGCGCGCGTGTGTGGTGTGTGTGTGTGTGTGTGTGGTGTGTGTGCGCGTGTGTGTGGTGTGTGTGCGTGCCCCAGGTCACACAGCAGGGTGCAGTAGCAGGGTCCTACCAGCAGAGGGAGGCCTGAGCCGCTGCCGGAGCTCTGTGATTGGTTGATGAGGTCTTTGAGGGACTCTCCCACCGGGATGAACGCCTCGTCCTGCTCCAGGTCCCTGTGGTAGCGCTGCCTCTCCGCCTGCCACTTATACCTGACACACACACACACACACACACACACACACACACACACACATTTTTGGCAGGGCTTGACATTTTCAGGTACTTTCAACTACAAATATGACGACGTGTGTGTGTGCCTGTCTGTCTGTCTACTAAAACACTACAAGCCAGTAATACATTCCATTCCAATTCCCACAGTTACTGTGGATCTACGTGCAACGCCAGAGAACGTTCGATTTCACCGTTTAAAGTAAAGTGGTCACGCCACTTAATTAATGTGTGCTCTGCCAACATTAATGTTTTGATTCAAAGGCATGATTTGCCAGATTCTCTAGGCATGATTGTTTTAAATTTGAGTTATTTAATGAAGTTACATTTGTAAATTATATTCAATGAAATTATATTCAATGAAATTATATTCAATATTCACAATTAATTAGTTGTGTTCTTTTTGTTGATAATCCGATGTCACAACTTGCCCGACGTAGTGTAACAATTTACCCGCTGATGGGGCAAATTGTTACAAATGCACACTGTCTATTTAACGGTCTACAGCTCTGTACTGAAATAAGATATGAAGATATCATTTATACAAAGTATGTGCCCAAGACTTCCTTCTTTCATTTGGTATGACATTTATACCATTGTGATGTATTGTGCACAGTAAATGTTAGACAGCGTGTGACGACATATATTGTTTGACAAGGCAGCTACATTGACAAGGCAGCTACATTGACAAGGCAGCTACATTGACATGGTAGCTACATTGACTTGGCAGCTACATTGACAAGGCAGCTACATTGACAAGGCAGCGACATTGACAAGGCAGCTACATTGTGACAAGCACAGACCTCACTATCTCTGACCATCTGGCCATCACCCTGGACATAGACATCCCCACCCCCCATGACAAACAGAAACGCACCATAACATTCCGGAACCCCTCCTCCTTCTCATCCATCCTGGCTGACTCCATCTCTGACTCTGCCCTCACTCCAGGCGTCTCCCCCACTGAACTGGTCAACACCTACCATGATGCACTTTCCTCCTGCCTTGACCAGGTTGCTCCCACCAAAAGCAAATCTGTCTCTGTCACTCACTCTCCCCCCTGGTACACCGACCAACTCCACCATCTCAAAGCCAAAGGCCGTCAACTTGAACACCTACACAAAATAACTGGTCTCACTGTCCATTTGGATGCCTACAAACTTCACCAACAACACTATAAAGAAGCCCTCAACAGTGCGCGCTCCTCCTACTATTCCTCCATCATCGATTCTGGCCGTAACAACCCCAAAACACTCTTCTCCACCATCAACAAACTCCTCCAGCCCATGGACACTATCTCTAACTCATTCACCACCAGCAAATGCAACCTATTTCTAACATTCTTTCAAACCAAAATTGACACAATACACAACCAGTTGACTGCCTGCCTCTCCCACCACCCTACCTTTGCACCCACCACCAAGCGCTTTGAGTTGCATTTCATGTACGAAAGGCGCTATATAAATAAAGCTTTACTTACTTACTTACTTACTTACCTGACCCCCATTCCAACCCCCCACGACCCCCAAGTCATCCTCTTACATCTTTCAGTCCAATCACTGATTCCGTCCTATCCTCCACAGTCACCAGCATGAAGTCCTCAACCTGCGCCTTGGACCCCATTCCCTCCTCCCTAGTCAAGGCCTGTCTCCCTACACTCACCCCACTCATCACAAACATAATTAACTCCTACCTGTCCACCGGCCTTGTCCCCCCTTGCCCTCAAGCTCGCTGCTATTACCCCCATACTTAAAAAAAACGGACTCAACCCTGACACCCCCAACTACGACTGGCCCATTTCCAATCTCACCTTCCTGTCCAAAAGCGCTGAGAAAGTTGTTGCTGCCTAACTCAAATCCCACCTTGACTCCAATAACCTGTATGAACCATTCCAATCTGGCTTCCGTACCAAACACAGCACTGAAACAGCACTACTAAAAATCACCAACTCCTCTCTGCTGACTCCTCACCAGCTCACCATCCTCATCCTCTTCGACCTCAGCGCCGCCTTTGACATCGTCAACCATTCCTCCCTCCTCACCCGTCTCCAACACATTGGCATAACCGGCACCACCCTCTCCTGGTTCAAGTCCTATCTCTCAGACAGACATCAATATATCTAAAAAATAACTGTAAATCCTCCACTGCTCCAGTCACCCACGGTGGCCCCCAGGGTTCAGTGCTAGGCCCCCTCCTCTTCATCCTGTACATCCTTCCCCTTGGACAGGTCCTCCGCCGCCACGGCCTCCGCTTCCACTGATATGCCGATGACACCCAACTCTACCTCTCCTCCAAAACCATCTCCCCTAACACCCACTCCACTCTCACTACCTGCCTCAACGACATAAAATCATGGATGCAACTGAATTTTCTGAAACTCAACTGCAATAAATCAGAAATCCTCATCATCGGCCCAAAGTCCCTCACCCGTTCCACCCAGACATTCTCACTCAACATCGATGGCTTCACCGTAACCCCCTCCAACCACGTCCGCAACCTCGGCATCATCTTTGACCCCACCCTCTCGTTCCTTCCCCATGCCAACCAGGTCAATAAAATCTGCTTTTTTCCACCTCAGGAACATTGCCCGCATCCGACCCTCCCTGTCCTTTTCCGCTGCTGAAACACTCATCCACGCCTTCATAACTTCCCGACTCGACTACTGCAACAGCATCCTCTACGGTTTACCTAATAATATCCTAAACAAATTCCAATACGTCCAAAACTCTGCTGCCCGTCTGCTCACCTCCACTCGCCGCCGTGACCACATCACCCCTGTCCTCCAAAACCAACACTGGCTCCCGGTCAAATACAGGATCCAATTCAAAATCCTACTCACCACTTACAAAGCCATCACCAATCTGGCCCCCTCCTACCTTGCCAACCTTGTCCGCCTCCACACCCCCTCCCGTTGCCTCAGGTCTGACGACCAAACTACCTTCAAGACCACCAGGACCAAGCTCCGGACCTGGGGTGATAGGGCCTTTTCAGCCGCAGCCCCGTCCCGCAGCCCCGTGGCTGCACCTACCCTCTGGAACTCCCTCCCCACAGTGATCCGCAACGCCCCCACCCTGGACTCCTTCAAATCAGACCTTAAAACCCATCTGTTCACCAAGGCCTTTGGCCCCTAGCAGGGGCAAAGCATCAAATTCTGGGCCCTATACATTAACACTCTCTGTGGGCCGCCTTCCTCTTTTGATCCATGACTCTCATGCATATTTTGATATAGAACATTTATTCTTAAATAGGAAAGCAATTTCCAATAGGCTATGAGACCAGTGGTGTAATTTCAGCAAAAGGCAAGGTATGGCAAGGTACTGAGTGGGGGGGTTGAGGGGAGGGGGGTTACCCCCCCACTTGATGGATTTTTTTTGCAAATCAGTTGTGCAATAGTCAATTTTAGTGAGTTGTTTCTTTACGATTGACTTACATGACATAAATATAATTCCACGATTGGATACCACTTCATTTCCAATCCTAGTTAGCTAGCTAGCTTACTTACTTAGCTAGCAGATGTACACTACCGTTCAAAAGTTTGGGGTCACTTCCTTTTTTCCTTATTTTTGAAAGAAAAGCACAGTTTTTTTCAATAAAGATAACATTAAATTAATCAGAAATACACTCTACACATTGTTAATGTGGAAAATTACTATTCTAGCTGCAAACATCTGGTTTTTAATGGAATATCTACGTAGGTGTATAGAGGCCCATTTCCAGCAACCGTCACTCCAGTGTTCTAATGGTACATTGTGTTTGCTAATCGCGTTAAAAAGCTAATGGATGATTAGAAAACCCTTGAAAACCTTGTGCAATTACGTTAGCACAGCTGAAAATGGTTTTGCTGGTTAGAGAAGCTATACAAATTCCTTTGAGCTAGTTGAGTATCTGGAGCATCACATTTGTGGGTTGGATTATACTCTCAAAATGGCCAGAAAAAGAGAACTTTCATATGAAACTCGACAGTCTATTCTTGTTCTTAGAAATGAAGGCTATTCCATGTGAGAAATTGCCAAGAAACTGAACATTTCCTACAACGGTGTGAACTACTCCCTTCAAAGAACAGCACAAACAGGCTCTAACCAGAGTAGAAAGAGAAGTGGGAGGCCCTGGTGCACAACTGAGCAAGAAGACAAGTACATTAGAGTCCCTAGTTCGAGAAATAGACGCCTCACAGGTCCTGAACTGGCAGCTTCATTAAATGGTACCCGCAAAACGCCAGTGTCAACGTCTACAGTGAAGAGGCGACTCCGGGATGCTGGCCTTCTGGGCACAGTGGCAAAGAAAAAGCCATATCTGAGACTGGCCAATAAAAGGAAAAGATTAATATGGGCAAAAGAACACAGACATTGGACAGAGGAAGATTGGAAAAAAGTGTTATGGACAGAGAAATCGAAGTTTGAGGTGTTTGGATCACACAGAAGAACATTTGTGAGACGCAGAACAAGTGACAAGATGCTGGAAGAGTGCCTGACGCCATCTGTCAAGCATGGTGGAGGTAATGTGATGGTCTGGGGATGCTTTGGTGCTGGTAAGGTGGGAGATTTGTACAAGGTAAAAGGGATTTTGAATAAGAAGGCTATCACAAAATTTTGCAACGCCATGCCATACCCTATGGACAGCGCTTGATTGGAGCCAATTTCCTCCTACAACAGGACAATGACTCAAAGCACACCTCCAAATGATGCAAGAACTATTTAGGGAAGAAGCAGGCAGCTAGTATTCTGTCTGTAATGGAGTGGCCAGCGGAGTCACCAGATCTCAACCCCATTGAGTTGTTGTGGGAGCAGCTTGACCGTATGGTACGCAAGAAGTGCCCATCAAGCCAATCCAACTTGTGGGAGGTGCTTCAGGAAGCATGGGGTGACATTTCTTCAGATTACCTCAACAAATTAACAGTTAGAATGCCAAAGGTCTGCAATGTTGTAATTGCTGCAAAGGGAGCATTCTTTGACGAAAGCAAAGTTTGAAGGACAAAATTATTATTTCAAATAAAAATCATTATTTCTAACCTTGTCAATGTCTTGACTATATGTTCTATTCATTTTGCAACTCATTTGATAAATAAAAGTGTGAGTTTTCATGGAAAACATGAAATTGTCTGGGTGACCCCAAACTTTTGAACGGTAGTGTACATGTGTGTTATAGAAGCATGTCTCTAGCTCCTGGTCCGTATGCTGTCAATCAGGGCAAGGGGCTGAACACACCTGAGCATTTTGTATGTACCTTTTGGACTAGGGTAGTAGTTATGGTGCTGTGTTACCATGGTGATGTGTTACCATGGTGATGTGTTACCTGTAGTAGCAGACCACGGTGATGCAGATGAGCGTAGTGCAGCAGATTGTCATGGAGATCAGGAAGGCCAGCCAATGAGCGCTGGTGAAGTAGGAACCTGGAACACAGAAAACTTTAACATTAACACAGCTAACCCTGACCTGGAACACATCACAATAGTACATATAATAAGGGGAGGGGAGGGGAGGGCAGGGCAGGGGAGTGCAGGGTAGGGTAGGGTAGGGTAGGGGAGGGCAGGGGAGGGGAGGAGAGGGGAGGGGAGGGTACTCACCAGGCTCCATGGGGGGAGGCAGTGTGGGCTGGAGGTCCCGGTTGCAG